>NC_084830.1:112068397-112370639 GCF_033115175.1 Lepus europaeus | reverse complement strand
ACTCGTGAGGAAAATGGCTTCCTTTCCCTGGTGGCATCTCGTTACCTGGCAAGGTGTAGGTTTCGCAGGTTCCTGATGATGGGCGGCATGTCTGTGGCTTTGGCAATCCAGAGAGGCTGCTCTGCAGCCACCACAGTCCAGACACGCCGAGGTCGGCTCTGGTGTGACAGCAGGGCTATCCTAAAGCAGACAGTGCAAGAAGGTGTATGGAAGGGACAGCACCTTGGGCTTGAGCTGTCCCGCTCCTCAGTCCCCATCAGTCCAGGTCCATGGGCTACTGAAATTCCCTGATGTGCATATTAATCCCCACCTGCACCTCCAAACACACACACACACATACACACTCCCTTCTCCAAGATGGTCTGTGTATTACAGGAGTCTTGGTGAAATACAGTCTGGTCTTGCCATCCGCTTGCATAGAACACTGATGCTCTGTCATAGCTCTTCATTTTTAGACTGCGTAGCACTCTTTCCTAAGTCTGGCCCTTACATTGTCTTGGCAACCACATCCTGATCCCTCGTCTGTTTCTATCTCTTGGCCCCTCTCCCAGTGCACCGAGACTTGGGGTCTTCAAAGCCATTGCTGCCTTATGCAGTCTTGAGTTTTGCAGGTGCTGCTTCGTCTACCTAAAGTTTTCTTTTCTCCTCCTTTCCCCTCTCTGAAAGTATGCATCCTCCAGCCTGAGTTTAATCATCGTCTACATGGGAAGCCTTCCCTAACCTTGAAGTCTATGTTCAACCACTCCTCTGCACCCCCATATATGTTGTGATGCCACTTTGTACTGTTGTTCCACTTAGTTCTGTGTCTGCAGGCTCCCCCAGAACAAGGGCCCTGGCTGTTTTACTGTACAACTGGATCCCTCATGTCTGGCTCCAGCTCTGACCATATAAGTCAGGCAAATGATTGAGTGCTCTTCCTGCTAAGCAAGAGCTAGTGGCAGACCCTGCCCCCTGCAGGGAGGTAGACCAGGATGTGACCCTACACTTGGGAGACCAGCCCAGGAGGCTGATTGGTGGGAAGGAATGCCGCAGGTCCCTCTGGTATCTTGGATACCAAGAGGATGGGAATGTAAACTGGGCCCAGAGACTGCATTCTTGAAATTTCACTGTAGCCTAGGAGGAGCCTGCAGGGAAGTGAACCTGACCTTGAAGTTCTTGCCTTTATTTAATTTTTCCCCCCTCTCTCTCTCAAAAAAAAAAAAAAAAAATCAAGATAAAAGATGCAGTCATGCAACCCATTCAGACTGAGGGAGCTGGGAGGTGGGGGCTTCCAAGTCTACCGCCGGTTGTCACCCACACCTACTGCTTGCTGGGTACAGGCGCATCCTCCAAGACTCCGTGCTTCGCTAGCCCTGCAGGAGTTGAGTACTCTGTGGGCACTTGCAGGAACATCCCAGCAACAGTTTCCCTAATAAGGTGTCTAAGAAGTTGAAAAGTGGTGTGATGGGATTAGCAGGTGTCTGTTGAGCTTCTGTTGTGCCCCAGGCAATGTGCTCAACATTGCTGGTTTCCAGTGATCTGCACCTCAGTAAGGAGTTACTATGCCAATAAAACAGGTGAGGAATTAGGATTCAAAGAACTGAAATATTTCCCCACAGTCACACGTGGCAAAGGAGGGGGGATGTTGAAGTGCAGGGATTTGAACACTGATCCATTTGGTAGCTCCCAAGCCTTTGTTCTGGTCACTCTGCCACCTCCAAGCAGCCCCAGTATAGCCCTTGCAGCCAGTGCTTGACAACTTAGGTCTTCCTAAAATTTTTCCTTCATTAGTTCGTTTAATTGTTCATACAACTTGCTGAAGAAGATGACTGCTCTTTGAAGTTATTAAACCGAGACTTAGAAAAATGAGTAAGTGGCAGAACCAGGGTTCACACACAGCTCCATCCACCCACGAAGCCCTTGCTGTCCTCCTTGCAAGGGAGCAGAGCAGTCTGGCTGCTTAGCAGATGACTTGGGCTGTCTGGTGCTTGGTCTCCTCATCTATAAAATGAGGACATTGGCCCCTCAGGGAGTTGCACATGCTTTGAAAGCAAGGAACTGTTGCTCCAAGTCCAGTATTCCCACTGGAGCCTGGCATGCCTGCTCCTCACTTGACCTTTTACTCCCTGCTACCTCCCAGCCTGCTTGGAGATGTGGGTCCCAGGGAGCCCAGTTGGAGATCCTCTGCTGCAGGTGATTTCTAAAGCCTTTTCCAGTGTCATCAGCCATCTTTAGCTTTTGTTCGTTTTTTTTTTTTTTTTTTTTTAAAGAGAGAGAGAGAGCGAGCGAGCTGGGTCAATCCAGAGCCAGGAGCTTCTTCTGGGTCTCCCACACGGGTATGGGGCCCAAGCACTTGGACCATCTTCTACTGCTTTCCCAGGCCACAGCAGAGGGCTGGATCAGAGGAAGAGCAGCTGGGACATGAACCAGTGCCCACATGGGATGCTGGCTCCGTAGGTGGAGGCTTAGCCTACTATGCCACAGCGCTGGCCCCATTGACTTTCTAATATTGAGTCCAGTAGAAGAGCCAGAGCTGTTCTCATCTTTAGAACTATCTGGACCCTGAGCCTGCAGGATGGGGGCCTGAGCCCCTGCATGCCCCTCCTGAGTCTTTAGGCACCGTCGGAACTGTAGGGAAGAAAGCTTCGGTTCATCACCTTACTTCTGCCGTGGCTGCTCTGACTTGGTAGGAAATGAGTAGTTAATGCTGGACTTCCAGAGGTGGATTGAGTTGGCACAGATCCCTGCTGCTTCGCTTCCCAGCCTGTGACCGTGAACAGGGCACTGGGTCTGTGCCTTCGCTCCTGTGCATGGAGAGGCTGATGTTGCCTCCCTTAAACTACATGGTTGGGTGCTCAGCAGGTACAGGTTGAACATCTCTAATCCAAACATCCAGAATCTGAAACATTTTGAGCATGTATGTGACTCAACAAGTGGAGAATTCCACACACCTGATCTCCTGCTGGGTCTTGGACAAAACCCAGGAACACTGGATAGATTGTATACATTTTGTACCAGATATATATAAAAGATAAATGGATTTTGTGTTTGGACTTGAGTCTCATTCCCAGGATATCGTTCTCTCTATATTAAATATTTGGCTATACTTATATATGTGTTGTATATGTATATATATGTACACATAAACATTTTAAAGTCCAAAAGCATTGAAATGCAATCACGTCTGGTCCCAAGCATTTTAAGAGATACACAACCTGTACAGCCATTTGCTTCTTAAGGCACTTTGGTCTACAGTGGACTATGCACATGATGGTGATTCCCCAAGATCATACTACCTCGTGACATCGTAGCCATCCAGATTGTGTAAGTATACTCCGTGGCAGTCACACAGTGACAGAATGGCCCAACAGCACATTTCTCACATTGCTGTTGGTAAGTGATACACGTCTGTCTTACTAACCTTGATCACAAAGTGTCCACTACTTCCCGTGTATCCTGACCACTGTTAGACATTGACACTGAACTCAGCATCCTCGGGTTGTCCATAAAGGTCAGGGTGACACCCTAAGGAAGAGGAGCATGGTGCTGAACTCGCATCTACCAAAACCGATGGTGGTGCAGTTAGTGCGTTCCCACAAAGATCTGGTCTTGTAACTCTTCCATTCCCCCACTGTTAGACGTAGTGGGGAGCAGGCCTTCTCAGTGTTCCTATATCCACTTTTCAACCTGTGGATGGAGTATTTTTTCCTTATTCTTGGCTGTCACTGTCTTCCAAAAACTCGATCAGCAGCTCTTAAGCTAGGGGAGGTTTTGTCATCTCCTCCCTCTCCTCTGCCCTGGAAACATTTGGCAATTTTTGGAGATATTGTCATAATTGAGAAGCCATGCTACATTGCCCCCCCCCAAAAAAAAAAAAAAAAAAAAGAATGGACTACCCCAAATGTCAACACTTGCTCAAGGTGAACCTGAAATGCATGTACAGCACCCACCTCAGAGGCCTGGTGATGAACAAGACAGACAGGGTCCCGGCTGGTGTGGTGGTGTGGGTGGTGTGGGTCTCTCAGGCTAGGGTATGTTGCAGAGTGTAGTAGAAATTAAATGATGGAACAAAGAAATGACACAAAATTACCAGCTGTCTTGAGTTGCAGGAAGGAAAGAAAATGGTACTGTGGGGGACCCAGGGGGGCCTAATTAATACAGCTCAGCCTGATAACAAGGAGAAGGTTAGGCTGAGGATCTGGAGACCTAGGAGCTAGCCATGCAGAGAGAAGAGAGCAGGCCTGGCAGGGGTCAGAATGCCCTGGGCATGGGGAGGGGCAGAAGGGTGGGTGCTGGAGCAGAGTGAACCCTGCAGAAGGGGTCAGAGCTAGAGGAGCCTGGAGAGCTGGCGCAGGGGCTTTAGGCTGGGCAGGAGAGTGGATTTTTTTTTTTTTTTTTTTTTTTTTTGACAGGCAGAGTGGATAGTGAGACAGAGAGAAAGGTCTTCCTTTTGCTGTTGGTTCACCCTCCAATGGCCGCTGCGGCCGGCGCATCGCGCTGATCCGAAGCCAGGAGCCAGGTGCTTTTCCTGGTCTCCCACGTGGGTGCAGGGCCCAAGGACTTGGGCCATCCTCCACTGCCTTCCCGGGCCATAGCAGAGAGCTGGCCTGGAAGAGGGGCAACCGGGACAGGATTGGTGCCCCGACCGGGACTAGAACCCGGTATGCCGGCGCCGCAAGGCGGAGGATTAGCCTGTTAAGCCACGGCGCCGGCCTAAGAGGGTGGATTTTGTTCTCAGTGCAGGGGAAGGCCTTTAACTGGGGGTGACAGGATCTTCTTACCTTTTTATTTTTTTTTAAGACTTATTTATTTGAAAGGCAAAGTGACAGAAAGGAAGACAGAAATGGAGAAATGTTCATCTTTTGGGTCACTCCCCAAATAGCCGGAACGGGGCAGGGCCAGGCTGACTCAGGGAGTCAGGAGCTTCATCTGGGTCTCCCGTATGGGTGCAGGGGCCCAGTTCTCAGGTCATCTGCTGCTGCTTTCCCGGGTGCATTAGCAGGGAGCTGGATCAGCAGCAGAGCAGCCAGGGCTTGAGTCAGTGCTCAATAGGATGCTGACATCACAGGTAGCAGCTCGGCCTGCTCCACCAAAGATGTCATTCCTAGTAAAAGTAATTTTAACACACTCTGCAGAGTCCCCTCGTAATTAGGCCCGCTCCCTAGAACATCCTGTGTAGCAGCTGCTTTGCATGGAGCCAGGGAGCAAAGCAGACCCATCCCTGCCCTGGGACGCTTTCAGGGAGACCACGAACAGGCTTCGCAGACCCAGGGAATGGCTAGTGTGACACTGTGTTAAGGGTGGCCCTGGGACCTGTCACCCTCACAGAGGCCAGGGAAAGAAGGCTTTCTTGGAGAGGAGGTACTTGTGGCTGGTTCTGCAGGGTGCTAAGTGCCAAGCAGGAGGTGGTAGAGGACAAGGAAGTGGCAGAAGCAGGCCCTGGAAGGTGGAGCCAGAATTGCCTGCCTCCTCTTGGGACCACGTGCATGCTTAGCTCAGGGCTCCATGGTTCCCAGGTCCTAGGGGCAGCGCCGATGGAGAAGAATCAGCCGAGTGCCAGCAGCAGTGGGAGCACATCTTGCTGTCGATGTGACTGAGGCCCCCAGTTACGCATCCCCACCTCTCATCTTCAACATCAGAAAGCCGGTGTGCTTCAGATCTTTGCCTGGCCTGGCAGTTCTCATCTCCTTCCCTCTGGGGAGCTGGCCTTTCCAATGGGGGAGAAGATCCACGGCCTCTTCAAAGGAGTGCAGGTGTCATTGGCTGATGAAAAATGACTTTGGGAAAAAGTGAGGTCTCAGATATCATATGCACACCTGCCAGGTGTTTGTTCTGCCAGGTTCTTGGTTCTTGCCTGACGCCTTCCTAAGGTGGCCGTGAAACAGACCTGGTGATTCCCCCATGGGCAGCGGGGAAAGCAGCTTTTGAATCTACCCACATTTCCCCAGGTGGGTATGGAGCAGGTTTCCTTAGCTAATTATGATCACTCCACACAGAGCCATGCTGCTCCCTGCTCCATGCTGGCTCTGGTGCCCAGAGTCAAGTTTGCAGCCTGCGTCAGAACACCAGCAGGTGTACTGGGAGAAAGCAGCTTTCTATGCCTTGGTCCCTGGTTCTGTGTGCTTTGTCAGGTGCTCATATTGGTAGTCTCAGTGGAGGGGCATAGGGAACGATGGTGGGGCATTCCGTACAGCTCACGTGCTGCTCGTCTGCTCTTAATCTACGTTGTTTGCCACAGAGGAGGGGCAGGGGAGGACATAAAGGGAATATGATCTGGAGGCTGATGGAGTGGAGATGAAGACTCAGCCAAGGAAACCTGTAAGCGACTGGAAGCCCCTGGAGAGTCCAGAGCTAAGGGAAAGGGGAAGAAGTGCTGCAGGCAGTAGCCCGGCTGTGGATAGCTTGAGGCTCTCCCACCTGTTTTGGGCTTGTCCAGGTAGCTGCTGCCAAGTACCTGTGTTTGGGCACCAGGCAGGGAGCAGTGGGTCCTTCCAGTTCCCATCTCAAGTGGTTCCTTCCTGTGTGAACTCTCCAGGCAGTAATTGGGCTCCCAGCAACTCAGTGTCCTTCTGTGAACTCCACCCCAGCACCAAGCGCCTGGGGATGGTTTGCATCTCCAGTGCACAGGTTGGATGCTCATCCCCCAATTTTCCCAACTCTGTTTCCTTCTCTCATAGGCACAAATAGTCTTGCCTTTTAAGGTCATAACTTCCCCTGTGCTAGGGGACCCAGAAATATCTTCTTGATGATAAAGGGACCACCTTGAATGCTCTCACACACCGTGCACTTGAATCAATTCATGTTAGCCCCAGTGGTTTGGGTGTTTACCATGAGGCAGGGCACTGGGCTAAGTGTGGACCCACATTATCTCCGGTACTTGGTCACAGCGGGTGGGAGTGATGACCCCACTTTGTAGAGGAGGAATCACTTCTTTAAGGTCACAGGGCTCAGGTCTGCCTGAATCTGGAACCTCCCTGCCCCCACCACTCCAGGCTGCTTCTCTGCAGTGATGCACAGAGCCCGTTGCAGAGGGCTTGCAGCCTTATTCTGCAAGGATTGAGCTCCTGCGTCCAAGGCTGTTCTTCCTAGTCCCTGGGGGTTTGGAGCTCTCAGAGGTGTCCCCCCACCCAGTCTTTCCCTGATGGCACTTCTCCATAATTCATGTGCTGCTCTCCTGGCGCAGTTAGGCGTCAGGGGACACTGGTGAGTGTAACCCCTGTAGCTCACCGGAAGCTGTCTCCAGCACACCTGCACATTCTGAGATTTTGAACTAGAGCCTCCTCTGATGCTTATTTCCCACCCAAAACAGTTGGGTTAGGACAGTGTCACTGTTTTGCTTACAGATCCTGAACTTGTTCTGTGAAAGGAGGGGAGATAGGTTTGAGTGTTTGAAGGCAGCCTTGTAGATAACTTCTTCTACTTTTTTTTTTTTTTAAAGATTTATTTTATTTATTTGAAAGTTACAGCAAGAAGGTAGAGACAGAGAAAGAGAGAGATCTTCCATCTGCTGGTTCACTCCCCAAATGGCCACAACGGACAGAGCTGAGCCATTCTGGAGCCAGGAGCTTCCTCTGGGTCTCCCACATGGGTGCAGGGGCCCAAGGACTTGGGTTATCCTCTGCTGCTTTCCCAGGTGCTTTAGCCGGGAGCTGGAATGGAAGTGGAACAGCCGGGTCTTGAACTGGTGTCCATATGTGGTGCCGGCACTGCAGGCTGGGGCTTTAACCCACTGCACCACAGCACCGGCCCCTCAGATAACTTTTAAAAAGAACGTACTGGCTGAACAACTTTGCCTTGTTTTCCGTAAGCCTAGGCAAGCTGGGTAAGACTGAGTCAAAGGAATGACTGAGTGGGGCCGGCACTGTGGCGCCGCAGGTTAAGCCACTGCTTGTGATGCTGGCTTCCGAATCTGAGTGCTTGTTCGAGTCCTGGTTGCTCTGCTTCCTATGTAGGTCCCTGCTAATGCACCTGGGAAGGCAGAGAATGATGACCCAAGTGCTTGGGCCTCTCCTACCCAAGGGGGAGGCCAGGAATGGAGTTCTGGGTTCCTGGCTTCAGCTTGGACCAGCCCCAGCCATCATGGCCGTTTGGGGAGTAATGGAGTGATTTTCCAGTGGATGGAAGATTGCTTTCTCTCTGTCTCTCTTTATCACTCTGCCTGTCAAATCTTCTTAAAAATAATATTAATATTAAAAAAAACCCTAGATTGCAGTCTTAACGCTTCCTGCAGTATCTTTGAGGAGCTCAATCATGGGTGTTTGTTCTGTTTCTCACCCTTGGTTTTCTCATCCGTGAAATGTGTCACTTCTGTTCTGCGGAATTAGCCTGTGGGTCGCAGTGAGATAGCAGCTGTGATGGGAGCTTTGTAGACTACTGAGTGGGATATACACACGTGGGCTAATAGTACATGGTTTCTTTAACTCCTGGAATTCTGGAAGGCCTCCCATGGAACAGTAGGAAAGTTCTCTGAGGGGGAAACTCCACCTCTGTCAGGTGGTGCTTCAGTTGTTTTAAATCATTGTGGATGGCGATGACATGGGGACGGAGAGACCTTCGTCTGCCGGTTCACACTCTGAATCCCACAGCAGCTGTGGCTGAGCCAGGCGGAAGCCAGCAGCTCAGTCCAGGTCTCCCATACGGTGGTGGGGACCCAGCTCCTGGAGGCATCACCTGCTGCCTCACAGTGGCTCCATTAGCAGGAAGCTGGCAGCAGAAGCAGAACCTGGCCTTGGTCTTAGACGGTGTCTTCCTACTGTGTCATAAGGCCCGCCCCATGGTGGTCTTGCTCAACCTTAGCATTGTGTCTTCCATAGTAGGAAGTGGAGAAGGCTTAGCAGAGTGGTTTCCTGAGTTTTATTTAGTAGAGAAACAAATTCGGACTGGTGTTGTGGCACAGTGGGTTAAGCCGCCTCTTGCAGTGCCAGCATCCCATATGGATGCCTGACTGGAATCCGGCTCTCTGCTAATGGACCTGGGCAAGCTGTGCAAGATGGGCTCCTGCCACCCACATGGAAGACCAGGGTGGAGTTTCAGGCTCCTGGCTTCAGTCAGCTCTCAGTCTGTTTTTTGTAGCCATTTGGAGAGTGAACCAGTAGATAGAAGATCTCTCTCCCTCTCTCTCTCTCTCCATCTCTCCTCTCTGTTGCTCTATGTTTCGAATAAATATGCCTTAAAAAAGCAAAGAACTTAAAATAGAGGCCAAACATTTATAGTAAGTGTTGTGTGGGTGGGGGAGGTCGAGATTTGATTAGAAGTGAAGATAAGGGGGCTGGCACTGTGGCGCAGCGGGTAAAACCGCTGTGTGTAGCACCGGTATCCAATATGGGTGCCGGTTCAAGTCCTAGCTTCTTCTCTTCCGATCAGGCTCTCTGCTATGGTCTGGGAAAGCAGTAGAAGATGACCCAAGTCCTTGGGTTCCTGTACCTGTGTGGGAGACCCGGAAGAAGCTCTTGGCTCCTGGCTTCAAATCAGCCCATCTCTGGCCATTGTGGCCAATTGAGGGAGTCAACCACCGGGTAGAAGATCGATCTCTCTCTCTCTCTGCCTCTGCCTCTGCCTCTGCCTCTCTGTAACTCCACCTTTCAAATAAATAAATCTTAACAATATTATATTTCTTTTTTTTTTATGTAGAGCGTGAGTGTTTAACAAATTATGAATGATGGTTCCAAGTAGGCCCCCACTTGTGCTGCGAACAAAGTGTTAATTTTTATTTTTTTGCGTACATATTTTTCACACAGTAGCAAGAAGGGGCAGCTTTACTTTCTGGCAAGATTGACTTTCCTAGCCTTCTCACGGGAAGAGTGCTTTGTTAGTTCTCATAGTGGCTCTCTTAACCCCTTACAGAAGTCCTTCTCACTGGGTGCGTGGTCTCTTCCTCCTGGTGCGTGTTTTTCTCCTGTGTTTTTGACTGAGTCGCTCCACTACTCCTAGGGTGAGATGTGCCTAAGTCTTCAGTGTCACTTTCATGAAAATCCCACCTCTTGGCCGGCGCCGTGACTTAACAGGCTAATTCTCCACCTTGCGGCGCCGGCACACCGGGTTCTAGTCCCGGTCGGGGCGCCGGATTCTATCCCGGTTGCCTCTCTTCCAGGCCAGCTCTCTGCTATAGCCCGGGAAGGCAGTGGAGGATGGCCCAAGTGCTTGGGCCCTGCACCCGCATGGGAGACCAGGAGAAGCACCTGGCTCCTGGCTTCGGATCAGCGCGATGCGCCGGCCGCAGTGGCCATTGGAGGGCGAACCAACGGCAAAAGGAAGACCTTTCTCTCTGTCTCTCTCTCTCACTATCCACTCTGCCTGTCAAAAAAAGAAAAGAAAAGAAAAAAAAGAAAATCCCGCCTCTTTTGGAAGGTTAGCCCTTTGTTTCCTGCATTGCTTTATCGGATGCTGGGACATCCAACCAAGCCTTGAAGATGTGGGCTAGAAATTAGAAATGTTCAGGACAATGATAGTAAATGGGCAGTGGTATTTGAGTCGGCATCCATTTTCCAAGTGCTCAGTTCATGGGTTACATTTTCATATTTTGAAGACTCTTGCCTCTTTAAATGATCTTGTAAGAACACGTGTCAAGAAAATACATAGCAAGGGAATCGGCCGTGGAGTCACCATACCTGTGTCTGAATTCCAGCTTCTACTTGTACAATCTGTGTGAATCTTGATAAAATAATTCAATTACAGGAGTCTCAATCCTCCTCCCCCGCCATGAGGGGATAATGTTAATCATTAACGCATGGCATTTTCCAGGAGGATTAAGTGAAGTAGTTGAGATAAAGAGCTTAGCTGAAGTCCTGGCACCTAGCACACCTTCAGCAAGTCTTCATTATTCTTATTACCAAGTGGTGGTGGTCACGGTTTTCAGCAGAAATGGTACTCATCCCGTTTTCCAGTGGAGCTGCAGCTCCTCACTTTGTTGACATGGTCATTCAAGTCCAAGTTGTGAATCAGGAAGGAGGCATCTGGGAACCTTTTCGAGGTTGGGAACAAGAGTGTTGCCAGCATGCAGAAGGCGTTTGTGGGCTGAGAGAAGCTCTGTGCAGCCCTACCTCTGCGTGGAGAAGTGACTGGCCCCATCCTGTAACAGAATCATACAAGCCAAGGAGCACCTACAAGAGCATTAGCCTGGGATGCCACTACCCCGCCTGTAGCCACTGCTGTTGGAGGTTAATTAGGTGCCTGGGTCTGCTGTAAGAAAAGAAAAGAGAAGGGAGTGTGAGAGGCAGGCTTTCGCACACCTTGTCAACAGGTCTGGAGGTAGGCTAGAGATCTGTATTTGGCAGGTGCAAAAACACTGTAAGGAGATACTTGGCACACACGCTGCGCTTAGTAGGCATGCCTGAAATGCTTGCTGAGAGAACGAAAGCATGCAGAATACACAGCCTGCTTGGACACTTCCTGTTTGGCTATGTGCGCGTAGGAATTCAGTGAGCCATTGTTGAGAAACCTGTGCGACTAGTTAGAATCAGTTGAGCAGTAGGAGCTGGGGACCTCCCAGGGCTCAGGTTTGGTACGCTCTGGGAGTGAGAACGTTCTGTCGATTGGTCTCAGTTTAGAAATCATTGCCAGACTTGTCTTACTTTTTAATGCCACACTGGCTGCTTGGTTCCCTGTGTAACAATTTGAGTAGGAGCTGTTCTGTTGGTGCAGACACTGGGTTTCATCCTGCCCCCTGGTGCCTGCCTTCCAGGTAGAGGCACTGCAAACAAGCCATTTGGAATCCCTGACACTGGGCTTGTGCTCTGGACGCCACCTCCTTTTCTTGGTGGGGTCCCAGAAAGGATGCTCTACCCCCTGCCAGGCCTTGCCAAGGGTCCTCTTCAGAGGCTAACACCATCTTTGCAGTTGAGCTGTGCCACCTCTGGAGCTCAGGGTCCCCTATCCTGGGGCCTGGCATGCTGTGAGTCCTCAACTGAGCTGGTTTAGGCCTTGTGCCCTTTGGGCAGCTCCGGGGGGCCTGCTTGTCCAACCCCTCATGCTTGACAGGTCCAGTCCCTGCCTCCTGTAGAATTCACGCCGACCCCACTTGGGGAAGAAGTGTGGGGTTCTTTAGGGCAGGTCCAGCGGCTCCTCCAGGACATCCGGCACCCGTGCAAGATCGTGGCAAGTCCTTACTCTCTCAGGATCTGTTTGTGGATCTCCTGCTAACCTAGAACCAGAGGTCATCTTTAGCCACTCTAGCGTGGCCTGGTGTGGGCACAGCCCTCGCTTTTCCCTCTGCCCTCTGAAGGGGAAGGGAATCTGTGTGAGGATCTGGTTAGTTTATTAGCAGGGGTGGAACCCGATGACCTTTTGTTTACAGTGTCATTGTGGAGCAAAGCCAGTGCCAACCAAACAAAAACAGTCCCTGTGTTCTTCTTGATTGTCATTATGCCGCAGGAATTCTGCCCTTGACCTAAGTAGTCATGATCTCTGCCCTTGTGGAGGTCCCGGTGAACAGGAAAAGGCTGCAGGGCGCAGTGCAACCCTTGGACGGAGAGGCAGAGGTGCCCTAGCTCAGCAAGCCGGGACTGAAGCTGGAGGCTTGGCCAGGCGATGATCCAGTGCATGTAGCCCCCGTAGCAGAGTGTGAGCCCTGCTGCATCCACGCACTGTGCAGACACCTGGCGTACCCGAGCTCTGTGCCTCCTCCCCGGCCCGGAGGAGATAGGTGCTCCTGTTCGCTCCACGTGTGAGGCGATGCGGCACCCAGGGGGAAGTGAACTGTGCAGGACACACACAGCTGGCAAGTGGCAGAGCTGGCACCTGAGCTTGGGGGATGTGGCTGCCATCTGTGCCCGGGTGCCTGTGTATGCACAGACCCAGGTAAAGGAAGCTTGGGAGACCCGAGCCCCGCTCCGACTCTCCCGCCCCCGACTTTTCTGCCAAGGAGGGGCACGTCCCCAGGATGTTTGCCGGCTTTCTTCCTCCTGGGCGCTGGCCCAGGCTCCTTTAATCCATGGCCGGATGGGAAGAGCTGCTGGCAGAGGCAAGGGCCACACATCATTGTCCCATTCATCGCAGCACACCTCTCAGGAAGTTCCGGGGTGGGGTGGGAGCTTGGCCGGGAGCACAGGCCTGCCTTTATCCCACCTCGCCGGGCCGGAGTTGAGCCGCGCACGCTTGCCAGCCGGGGATGGCGGCCATCACAAACAAGGGCTTCTCCAAGGAGGAAATCACAGGCTGCATCCGGGGACGGGGAGGGTCGAGGGGCTGTTGTCTTGTCAGGGTCTGCTGGACAAAGACAAAGGAAGACATGACCGGCTGGACTGCGGTGCTTCCTGAATGTGGCCCGGACAAGAGATGGTTGGATGGAATGGGGCTCAGGGTCTCAGTGACAGTCTGGGTTCTTTGCTTGGGGACGTGTGGAGAAAGAGGTTTCTCTCCTGGTGGAAAAGTTTGGTCTGAAAATTGCCGAGCTGGCATAAGCCTGCTGCTTCATGCGTTCCCAGCCTAAAGCCCCTGTTGCACACATTTTATCTATAAGCCTCCAACACCGTCTGGGCGGGGACTATTATACCCTTTGGATGGAGGGGGACAGTGACGCGGCCCAAGGTTCTGGAGCTGGTGGCCGATAGAGCCAGGCTGGGGTCTCCTCACAGCTCTGCCATTGAGTGATGGTGGCCAGGTCCCCTCCTCTCCCTGGGCCTCTGTCTCTCCTCCTTTACCATAATGGCCACTGTGATTGTAAAAGTCCTTTCAGTGCAGAGTTCCTGTGACTGCATCCCAAGGCCCCGCCAGGTCGTTCAGCCTTCTTGGGCAGCTGGAGTTGTGGCACCCTCGCCTGGTTCTCTTCCTCCGATGTACACCTCCTTCGAAGCAAGCCTGGTGGAATCCCCTTTTGTATATAGCATCCCCTGCCTTACACCTCTGGGGAGGCTGGTTGGTATTCGATCTTTGCCTTCTTTGGACACAAGTACTGCTTGGTTTGCTTCCATGGAAGCGCCTTCTGCCTTCATCTCACTCTGCAGGACCTCTCTCTCTCCTTTGTCCCTGCAGACCGGCTTCGGCAGCCTTCTCCGGTTTCCCGAACACCTGTCACAAGGACTTGCCAAGGTCAGAGAGTCAGCAAGGGCCTGTGCCAACCTGGGACTTCTTTCCAGGTCTGTTGCTGAGCACATCGTAGGTCCTTGGGTGCTGCTGTCTTCTCTCTCACTAGGCTGCCCCTTCATCCCTCAGCTTCTGTATGCAGACAGAAGGCAGAGCAGTGCTGCAGTGGGGTGGGCTGCCTCTGGCCCCTTGGGCTGGGGTCTCCCAAGCCCTCTGCTTTTGGAAGCATTGGTCTGGAGCTGTTGCTTTTCGAGCCCCATCTCAGTGCCAACAACAACCTCCTTGGTAACCCTTTGTTTCCGAAAAGTAGCACTCAACATTGCGCCCGGCCACAAGCGTGCTAGTCCACTGGAATCCTATTTCCTGGGCCTCCGAATGTGAGCTCTCTATACCTTGGCTGCTAAATACACCTGCTTCACTTCCCCACTCTAGGTCATTCTGCCAGGAGACTCATAGAAAAAGCCCTCAGCCACCTAGGACATTATACACAGAGGAATATACTGGTCCACTTGGTGGAAAAGTCCAGAAGAAGTCACTGTTGGATCTGGGGTTCCTGGGGCTGGCACTGTAGCACAGCAGGTTAAGCCGCTGTTTGCGATGCCAGCATCCCATATGGACACTGGTTCGAGTCCTGGCTGCTCCACTTCCAATCCAGCTCCCTGCTAATGTACCTGGGAAAGCAGCAGAAGATGACTCAAGTCCTTGGGCTCCTGTCACCCATGTGGGAGACCCCAAGGAAGCTCCTGGCTTTGGCCTGACTCAGCTCTGGCTGTTGTGGCCATTTAGGGTGTGAACCAGCACATGAAGATCTCTGTCTCTCCTTCTCTCTCTGTAACTCTGCCTTTAAAATAAATAAATCTTTTAAAAAAAAAAAAAAACCAAAACTCCAAAACTTGGTTTCTTTCCATCTCCTGACTGCATGCTGTAGTGTTTGCTTCCTTCTCAGTTTACACAGGATGTTCTTCTAAGAATGAAGAAAATTGCAGAGCGAGGTCGTGGGCAGTCCTGACGGGACTCTCGCTGGCCCATATGGGGTCGCTCACCTGCTCGTGGAAGCTGGGTATGGGCCTGAGTGGGATTTGGTCAGGCTTATGCCACACGCCTGTCTCGAGAGCTGCTGTGAAGTCATCTCCCCACCAAACCATGTGGTGCACGAATCTTCGAGAAGTGGCTTCCTCCACAAGTGTCCCTTCACCAAAAGGGCAGAAATGAGTGCTTTGCGTCAGAAACTCAGCAGCTGCCCTGCTGGTCCCCAGGTCCCAGTCCCGGAGGCTGCCCAAGTGTGGCCAGACCGGCAAGGGGACAGGAGTTGAGAGCTGCTTTTCTGGGGTGGCTCCCCTTGGCTCCCTGCCTTTGAGCGTTGTTGCTTTTCTCTGCCTTGCGTCTGGAAGGGCACCTGGCCAAGGCCAGGACAGGAGGGAAGGGAAGTGGAGGAGAGCCTGTCATCACAGTCATTCATTCATTCATTCACTCGTTCTTCTGCTCAACTCATTGCTTAACAGATGTTGGTTGAGCATCTGAGACATTGCAGGCAGTGAGCTGGGGTTTCCCCAGCTTTAGTCAGTGGTATACTCTTTGCCCAGGTTTTATCAACATAACTGGTTCGATGCTATCCATTCCCAGTCCCATAGGTAGCTCGTGGGAAAGCTGTGAGTCTGGGGTCTGATCTCCCTGGGGTACAAAGGGAACCTGGGGGTGAGTTGGGCCTTTGGCTTAGTGGTTAGGATGCCCATGTCCGTTAGCAGATTGCCTGGGGTTTGAGCTCCGCTTCCACACCTGCTCGTGCCATACCCTGGAAGGCTGCCCCAATCTGAGATGCTGCTCTTGAATGAATCTGAGAAGCTGGATTGGAAGTGAAAAGGGGAATCTTGTTTCTCACTAAGAGGTTCTGTGTGTCACCCTGTCTTGCATGTGTGCCCCTAAAGATGTCCTGTGTGCCACCCAAAGGCATCGGGCACACATGGCAAGTGGAAAATTCTGATGGAATTCAGAAATGGATCCAGTGAAGACCTGGCCAGAACATGACTTCCGGTCTAGTAGGAGAGAGGGCAGGATGCCCCGGGAAAGTGCTGTGAGGTGAGACCTAATAGACGGTGGCTTCAGATGAAGGGCACTGGGAGGTCAGAGGAAGGTGCTCCCTGGCAGCCTGGTGGTGAGGAGCATTAGCAGGGAGTTGGATCAGAAATGAAGCAGCCGGGACGTGAACCAGCACCCATATGGAATGCCAGCACGGCAGATGGCGGCTTTACCCGCTGTGCCACAGCAGCAGCCCTGAGAACTGTTATTGTCATTGGTAGCGAGCTCAGTGGTAATGGACTGAACTGAAATTCGAACCCAGATCTGCGTGTTCCTGAGACCTCACTGCAGCTCCTGAGTCCACCAGCGTCACCCCTGCCACTCTCAAACACTTTGCGTTTTTGTTTTGTTTTTAAGATTTATTTACTTCCTTGAAAGAGTTACATAGAGTAGGAGAGGCAGAGAGAGAGAGGTCTTCTATCCGGTGGTTCACTCCCCAATTGGTCACAATGTTTATTTATTTATTTGAAAGAGAGGCAGAGGCAGACAGATATCTTCCATCCACTGGTTCATTCCCCAAATGGCTGTAACAGCCAGAGCTGAGCTAATTGGAAGCCAGGAGTCAGGAGCTTCTTCTGGGTCTCCCATGCAGGTGCAAGTGCAGGAGCCCAAGCACTTGGACCATCTTTAGTACTTTCCCAGGCCATAGCAGAGAACTGCATTGGAAGTAGAGCAACCAGGTTTCAAACTAGCACCCCATGGGATGCCAGCACTGCAAGGTGGTGGCTTTCCTTGCTATCCTACAGTGCCAGCCCCGAAAAGTGACATTTAAACTATTTGCATTTTTTAAAAAAAATTTATTTGAAAGTCAGAGTTACACACACAGAGAGAGAGAACGGTCTTCCATTCGCTGGTTCACTCTCCAGTTGGCTGCAATGGCTGGAGCTGTGCCGATCTGAAGCCAGGAGTCTCCTCCAGGTCTCCCATGCAGGTACAGGGGTCCAAGGACTTGGACCATCTTCCACTGCTTTCCCAGGCCATAGCAGAGAGTTGGATCGGAAGAGGAGCAGCCAGGACTTGAACCAGCACCCATATGGGATGCCAGCACTGCAGGTGGCGGCTTCGCCTGCTATGCCACAATGCCGGCCCCATGTGGTTTTTTTCAAATATGTTTGTTTATGTATTTAAAAGACAGAGTGACAGAGAGGGAGACACAGAGGTAAAGAGATCTTCTGTCTGCTAGTTCACTCTCTAAATGGCAGCATTGGCTTGGGCTGAGCAAGGCCAAAGCCAGTACTCCATAGCTTTATCCGGGTCTCCCCCAAGGGTGACAGGCACCCAAGCCCTTAGATCGTCTTCTGCTGCTTTCCCAGACGCATTAGCAGGGAGCTGGACTAGAAGCAGAGCAACCTGAGACTTGAACTGGCACTCCGATATGGGGTGCCAGCATGCAAGCAGTGGTGAACCTGCTGCTCCACAGTGCCGCCCCTAGTTTAGTGTAGTTTAACAAGGAAATTGTTCTTTAATTTAGCTGTTCTGCATTTTGTGGGGAACTTGGGATGTGCCTGGGACCCATGCTGTCCTAGGTAAAAAACCAACAGTTACACTTGAAGTTGACAACCCCCTGGGTGGTTACCATGGAGCCAGCTCTGTGGTCCAGCACCTGCCAGGCTGAGGAGAGAGCTTTCTGCGGGCCCACCTGGTCCACTTCGGCCGCGAGCTTCCCCTCTGTGGGCTTGTTTGGGTGCTGTCATTTCTAGTTTGCCAGGAGCAGTTTGAGGGGCTTGTTTGATGGTGGTTTCGGGTTTGCTGTGGGGTGGATGGTGAGCACTGAGGGAGATCAGCAGCCTGGAGTGGGGCCTGGAACTCTTTGTTGGGGTCCGGTGGTGGCTTTGTAAGTGTTGGGCTCAGGGACTTGACCTTAGTTGGGAAAAGGAAAAAGACCAAGAAAGGCCTCAGGCCATTCCCCTTGGAGAGGAGAGGATGCACACGTGGTCTTCCTCTGTTCCTTCTGCCCTTCAGCAGGTGTTAGTGTCGGCTCTGGCCTTGGCTGTGTGTTTAGTCACAGTAAGGCCATGGTGAACTGTGCAGCTTTGGGTCTGAGTGGAACAGTCAGCCAGCAGTCAACAAATACGGTGATAGACTGATGGCCAGGAGGAGGGCTTCTCAGATAGGGCCCAGAAGGCCACCTAAAAATGGATTTCAGGGGCAGGCGTTTTGGACTGGGGTGAAGATGCCTCTTGGGATGCCCACATCCCGTGTCAGAGCGCCTGGGTTCAAGTCCTGGCTCTGCTGCTGACTCCAGCTTCCTGTGACTGCACACACTGGGAGGCAGCAGGTGGTGTTTCAAATGATCGAATCCATGCTACCAGTGTGTGAGGCTAGGATTGTGTTTCTGGCTCCCACCTTCTGCCTCGCCCAGCACAACCCCAGCTATTGTGGGCATCTAGGAGTAAATTAACAGATGGGAATTCTCTGTGTCTCTGCCTTTCAAATAAATAAAATACTTAAAATGGAAAAAAAGATGGATTTCTGCGGAAGGAGCCAGCCGTGCAAACAGGGCTGGTTGTGTGGACAGGGACAGCTAAGAGCCTCAGGGCAGGGGACCTGCCTGAGCAAGGCTGGGAGGAGGGCAGAAGGTCACTGCCTCCCGAGAACTGCGCTACGTGAGGCTGGAGGGGCAAGCAAGGAGCTGGGCCTTGGAGGCCCTCGGCAGGCCCTGGCCGGGAGAGTGCGTGTCCTCAGGTTTTGCTAGCGTGACTTTGAAGGGGATGAAGTAAAAGCATGGCAAGATTGGATTTGTCAGTTTTCGTTTTGTTTTTAATTACGGGAGGGGTAGAGGAGTACACAGGAGGGAGGAGGTAGAAAAAATAAGGGAGTCCCAGCTGAGAAAGTGGGGGCGGAGAGACAGAGAGAGACCAGCAGAGGGAGGGGGGAGATTTCCGCCATTCCCTTGAGTACCCGGCAGTTGATGGTGCAGGCCACAGCCTGGGAAAGCTCAGAGCTCAGGGGCGAGCTCCCCAGTCCACACAGGGTGTGGAAGGTGAGCATCAGGGGAAGAATCTTGGTTTGTAAGCCCAGTGCTCTACCCAAGTGGTTGCTCTCCTGCCGTGCTGTTCCTGCTGTTGACCCGCAGTGTCGTTGCAGAGCCCGGCTTCATTCTGGAGAGGAAGTAGAAGGAAGCAAAGGCACAAATGTTTCTTGAGCCCCATTCTATGCTGTGTGAGGACGGCAGAGCGGAGAGCCTGACCCGATCTCTTGCTGCTGGGAACCCACGGTCCCTGTGGTTCCAAAGCCATTGGCTGCTCCCCTGATCTCTGGATTCCTGTGTGTTGGCATCTCTGGAAGAGAAACCACAGCGTATGCCCCATAGGCAATTGTCTTCTGACTCAGCTGGGCTGGGAGAGGTCACCAGCTCATGGCCTTCTGTGATCTGGGAGTCATAAGCAGCCATGGCGTCAGCCTTGGCTCGCACCTCATTGCAGGCTGTAGGCATTCCGCGTGGTTCCTTTCTGTCCTCAGGTGTCACCTCTTTCCCCCAGGACTGTGGAGCAGAGCTGTCCAAGGGCTGCAGAACACATGTGCCATTGAGAGTCTGCTTCTGCGTCACGATGATGACACTAACACCACTGAGACAGGAGAAGACCTGAGGCCCCTGTGGGTTGTCCACTCCCAGGGCCGGAGTTGGCTTTCGCCATAGTTCTCCAGTCGCCTGCTGAGAGCAAGGCGAGAAGCCCATTGAATCAGTTCATGGTGGAGGAGACCAGAGAGCGGGCTGGAGGTCAGGTAGCCCCTGGCTAATCCTGGCACACACCAGGGACCTGCAGCCCTGTCATTGGAGTCTCTGAGTATCAGTTTGCTGCTCTGTATTTAAGGGGATCCTAGTGATGGGCAGGATGCCGCTGCTTTAATGGCTATTTGAGAATCAAATACGGCCAAGAATGCAAGCGCATCTCGAGGAACTCCACAGTGTTTCTTCCGTTACAAGTTTCTGTTTGTTGGAACTCGGAAAACTTGGGAGATGAAGGGTCCAGCTGTGAACCCAGCTGGAAGTTCCAGTGAAGTATTTCTCTCTTTGTTCTTTTCAGAGTATATTTATTCATTCAATAAACATTTGCTCAGTGCTGAGTCGTGTAAGATACTGAGGTTACAGAAATTAATGAGATACTGCTCAGGCCCTCACTCCTGGAGGTGACAGGCCTATATAAACAAGTAATCCAAGTACGTGCATTGGGAAGAGACACCATTCCACCCCTGCTTTAGAGAAACAGGTGCCCAGGGAGGGTTGTTCCAGGCAGAAGGGACAGCAGCGGCAGAGCAGGCAGGTGTGTGGAAGAGCATGCATGGGGCCGGCGCTGTGGCGTAGCGGGTAAAACCCCCACCTGCAGTGCTGGCATCCCACGTGGGCTCCAGATCAAGTTTTGGCTGCTCCACTTCCAAATCCAGCTTTCTGCTATGGTCTGGGAAAGCAGTGAAAGATGGCCCAAGTCCTTGGGCCCCTGCACCCGCGTGGGAGACCCGGAAGAAGCTCCTGGCTCCTGGCTTCGGAGTAGCAGGAAGCCACCCTGTTTTCCAAGCCATGGCATTCTCAAGGCAGAGTGGCTTGTGGGTGGATGCAAGTTATTGGAACATTTCCCGCTGTCCAGTATTCAAAGTGTGGTCTCACCATGCTTTGTGTTGTGTCAGGCTGACCTGTTTGGTGTCACCTTTCTGTTTGACAAGCGGTGGTGTCCAAGGGGAATTGGTTGTAGGACACGCACTCCCTCCCACAACTCACACATAGTTACTAAAATCCACAGGTGCTTAAGCCCCTTCTGTGAAATGGGGTGGCGTTTGCCTATAGCTGAGGCATATCCTGCTGGATACTTCAGATCATCTCTGGATGACATATGATACCGAGTCAGTGCAAGTGCTGTGTCAGTAGTTGATATACTATGTGGTCACATGTTTATGATAGTTAAATAGTTCATTGCCATTGCCATTGTCATTGTTCAATAGTTCATTGCCATTCATTCCCTGTAGGTCTTGAGGCTGTGTCCATTTTTCTCTTGTGGTAAATAATGCTGCATTGAACATCTTTGTATGTCAGTCTTCTACCTGAGTAGGTTTAGGACAGCAGTGAGCGACTGGTACACTTGTTGGCAGGACAAGTGGGTGAACCTCTGGTGGCCCTTTCCCATTCTGGAACCTGCTGCTTCTCTGGCTTTTGTTCTTTTATTCAGCAGTCTTGATTTCTGCTCCTGGCTTGGGCTACAAGGAAGAGTGTCTGTTTCAGTTTATCTAATATGCTGTTTTTTCCCTTATCTTCGATACCTAGCCATCTCCTTACCCACAATGTTCCTAAAAAGCATTCCTAATTACCAGGCACTTTAAAGGAGGGCTCTTTCTGGAAAGAGTTTCAAATTCCTTGATATTATACACATTCTCTCTTCTGGCACCCAACTGTGGAGTGTCAGCTGTCTACACCGTTTTCTGAATAGTGGCTAAGATCTGGACTCGCATCCTCATTTCAGAGGCAGGTGTTTGGCACTGCATTTACAATCTGCCTGGGATGCCGACATGCCGTCTGGGAATGCCTGGATCCGTGTCCCAGCTCTGCTCCTGATTCCAGTTTCCTGCTAACGCACACCCTGGGAGTCAGCAAGTGATGGCTCAAGGGCTTGGGTCCCTGCCACCCATTTCGGAGACCTGAATTGAGTTCCCAGCTCCTGGTGTCAACGTGGTTGACCTGACTGATGCAGGTATTTGAGGAGCAAACCAACGGGTGGGAGTTCTGTCTGTTTCTCTTTTCTGCCTTTCAAAGAAGAAACGTGGTATTCAGTCCTCAGCCCGCCCCTTCTCAGCCCTGTGACCTTGGCATTTTCATGTGTATGGCTGTGCTTGCTCATCTGTGCTATGGGAACCACTTCTCAGCCTTGCTGTGCGGGTGCAGTAGCACAGCTTATCAGAAGCACTGAGTGTGTGCACGTCATTATTCTCTAAGGTTTGACACCAGATTCTTAAGAGAACCTGTTACCTCTTAGGGGCTAGAGTTTCACTGTTTTTAAAAGTTTATTTATTTTTATTTGTTTGAAAGGGAGAGAGAGAGAGAGAGAGAGAAAGAGAGAGAGAGAGAAAGGGAGGGAGGGAGGGAGGGAGGGAGAGAGAAAAGGGAGTTTGCATCTGCTGGTTCACTCCCCAAATGCCCTCAATATCCAGGGCTGAGCCAGGCCAAAGCCAGGAGCTGGAAACTCCATCCAGGTCTCCCATGCGGGCAGCAGGGCTCCGAGTAATTGGGCTGTCACTTGCTGCCTCTCATGCGCATTAGCAGGAAGCTGGATCAGAAGTGGAGGAGCTGAGACTTGAGCTGGCACTGCCACATGGGCTGCAGACATCCCCAGCAGTGGTTTATCCTGCTGCACCACAGTGCCTGCCCCGGATGCTCGGTTTTTATAACTACATGGCAACCTGGAAGGCCAGACCTGGAAGGGGTGATTGAGCTGGGGTCTAACCCCCTTTGTTTCATGGGTGGAGAAACTGAGACCTACAGAGGGGAAAGGACTTCACCTAGGCCACTTGGGTTGGATGTAAGATGTGAGATCACAGAGCCACTCTGCTGGCAGGGAGGGCGAAGGCAGGTGCCTTCAAGTCCCCTTTGCTCACATCCTGCAGCCTGCTGGGTTCCTCCTTTGCCTCCATACCTTAGGTGAGCTCACTGCCACTCTGTGGGTCCTAGAGAGGACCGGGAAATCAGCTCATCCCCCAGACACTGCCCCTTGCTTCTTGAACATCCAGATCAGCAGCGGAGCAGCTGGGAAGCGTGTGGAATGTTACAAATATCGCATATTCTCTGTCACACTACCCGTGCACTCTCGTGACCTTTGTGTGTGTGTCTTTCTCTTTTGCTTTGTCTCTGTGTCTCTCTTCTTGGGCCAATTGGAAATTCATACGTTCTCCCCTGGCACAGGAGCTGAAAGCATCTGCCAGTGAGTGGGTGAGTTTCTTTTCCATGTGGCCCACCATCTGGAGAGGCAACCTGGCATGTGTGTGTGTGTGTGTTTGGGGGCGGGGTGGTGGAGTATTGTGTTCCCTTTCTGTTTGCTTGAGTGACTGAATGAACAAGAGAGCAAGGACAGTGCCCAGAAGCCATCCTAGCAGAATGAATGAATAATTCATATTGTATCTGCCTCTTTCCAGGGCTTCCCAAAATAGCCATTTTAATTGCTCATTTGTTTCCCAGTTGACTTTAACCCAACTTTCTTCTTCTCCAAACTCGTCTGTTCCACGCTGACCTGCAGGTAGGGCTTCCCTTCGGGGAACCACGTTCTACTTTTGTCTTCGAAGAGAAAACTGCACTTTTCAGAAGTACGAGCCATTTTCTTTGAACTCCAGTGCAGAGCTCCTCTGTAAGCGGTTATTCTAGGCCTCTGTGGTCTCGACAACCAAAGAAATAGCTGGTGGATGGACAGAGAAGGCGAGCTGCTGGGCAGGGAGTGTCTGCCCACCACGATGTCATCAGCAAACGCTGGGGGAGTCAGCACTGTGACACTGGCAGCCATATCAGCTTTGTGTCTCAGCTGTTCCGCTGTCAGTCCAGCTCCCTGGTAATGCCCCTGGGAACGCAGCAGAGGACGGCCCGAGTGCTTGGGCACCTGCCACATACATGGGAGACCAGCATGGTGTTCTAAGCCCCTGACATAATAAGCCTGGGCCAGCCCTGGCTGCTGCAGTCATTTGGGAGAGTGAACTGGCCGATAGCTCTCTATAACTCTGCCTTTCAAGTAAATAAATAGTGAAAACAAAAAAGGCTTGGGAATCTTCAAACTTAAGATCTGCACGTAAATTGTTGAACTCTTTACTTAGTATAGAGTTGGTCTTCTGTGTATAAAGTTAATCAAAAATGGATCTTACTGGAGAATGGGACTGAGAATGGGAGAGGGAGGAGGAAGAGGGGTGGGAGAGGGTGGGAGGGTGGGTATGGTGAGAAGAATCACTGTATTCCTAAAGTTGTCCTTATGAAATGAAATGCATGAAGTCTGTATTTCTTAAATAAAAGGTTTCTTTGCAGGGGGTAGGAGTGGGGTGGAATCTACACATGTAGCCAGGCAGTGCTGGCTGGTTCTCTCCTGGACCTGCCAGTTCAGCACCTAGGACAGGAATCACGAAGGCCCTGGAAACCTGGGTGGGTGCCCTGGGGGACCAGTGTCATGTTTCCCAGGGACTCTGGCAGGACACCTGTAGGAAGTGATGACAGCTCAGCTTAGAGTGGGCGTCTTACAGTGATCCCTGAGGAAGCACCTGCAGTGTACCTGCGCCATAAGGAGGTGTGGGCGTGTGTGTTCGGAGAGTGGATGAGTGTAGATAAGGGGAGCACGGGGATTTGTCTGAGTGCCCAGGAGCACCCCCCCTCTGTGGCTACAGGACCTTGAACACGTCCTGCAGTTAGAGAAAGTCAGGACTGAAAGGGCCCTGGCAGTCACTGTGTGGGGTGGGGGAACTGTGGCCCTTGGATGGGAAGGGACCTCGTCGCGGTCACTCAGTAGCAGAAACCAGCTGGATATGTGATTGGCTGTGTGTTCTTGGATAACTTAGTTAGCCTCTCTGTTCCTCTGTTCACGCATCTGTAAAATGGAGCCAGTGATGGTATTTATGAGATTTTAATTAAGTTAATATTTTGCTTTGAATATGGGATTCTGCTTTGTGTTTTTCTTATGACTTTATTGAAGGGTTATTACAGTACATTAAACTTTACTTTTTTTTTTTTATTATTTGAAAGACAGCCTCAGAGAGAAGGAGAGACAGATCTTCCATCTGCTGCTTCATTCTCCAAATGCCCGGAACAGTCAGAGCTAGGCCAGATCAATGCCTGGAGTCAAACTCCAACTGGGCCTCCTAGGTGGGTGGCAGGGATCCAGATACTTGGGCCATATTCCATTGCCTTCCCAGGTGCATGAGCAGGAAGCTGGATTGGAAGCAGAACCAACACTCTGATATGGGATGTTGGCATTGCAAGAGGCAGTTTAGCCTGCTGTGCCTCAGCACTGCTGAACTGTACATATTTAAGGAATACAATTTGATGAATTTTGGTGCACACACATACACACACATCTGTGGACCTATGATCATAATCAATATAACAAAAATTCATGTCATGTCCCAGACTTTCTTTGTGCCACTTTGTAATGCCGTTCCCCCGATCTCCAGGCAGCTACTTTGTGCCCCTGTAGGTTAGTTTGTGTTTTCTGAATTGCTTTATGAATGGAATTATATAGAAGATGATAGTTTCTGCCCCCAGCCTGGCTTCTTTTACCCAGTTTTGTTTCTGTAATCCTGTCTTGTTGCAATTGTTCAGTGCTGGTTTCCTTGCCGCTCCGTGGTTTTCTGTGGTTGGATGCTCCATGTCTGTCCGCCCCTTTGCCTAGGGCTGGGCATTGGGCTTTCCTGGCTTGGGCTTATTAACAAACGTGGCATAGTTTTCGGAAGCAGCGTTATTTCGTGTGCCATAAGAAAAAGAAACACTGCCAATTTAACTACAACCCCAATATCTGTCTGTCTTTTTTCTCTTTAAAGATTTATTTTATTTATTTATTTGAAAGGAAAAGTGACAGAGGAAGGGAGAGACAAGAGGCAGAAATCTTCCATCTGCTTGTTCAGTTCCCACATTGCTGAAACAGGTCTGGACCAGGTTCAAGCCAGGAGCCAGAAATTCCATCTGGGTCTCCTGTGTGGGTAGAAGGAGCGCAAGGACTTGGACCATCATGTGCTGCTTTCCCAGATGCATTAACAGGAAGCTGGATGGGAAGCAGAGCAGTTGGGTCTCAAACCAGCACTCCTGTATGGGATGCAGCCCTCAAAGCGGCGACTTAATCTGCTGTAGTGCAATGCTGGCCTGGACCTAGTGTCCTTCAGTTACTTGGAATTTTAATTTCCTACTTGTTGAAATCTTTTAAACTTAGACTTTTAAAAACAAATTTGTGTATCCCTTTTAAGCATGCTAAAAAACAAAGGAGCACAAGGAACAAAGCTGCCCTGTTCCTAAGAACTCTTCCCATTCCGAATTCAGTCCTTTGGAGTCACGTATTAACTGAGTTATTGAAGTCTGTGCTTTTAACATTGTCCTCCGAGCCCTTGAGCGTGGGACTCACGGAGGAGCTCAGAGCTTTTGCTGCAGGGCTCTGAAGCCAGCTTGGCAAGTTTGCACAGTCAGCCTCCTTGGACTCCTGCTTTGGGAATGTGGCTACACGGGTCTGTTCACTGCCTCCTCCCCCTCTCTGTGCATCCCCGTGGTGGTTCCTGGGGCTCAGAAGTGCTCCTCTGGTCTCTGGGATTTATCCCAAGACTGTGATGCCTGTTGTCCTAGGGACAATGCTGATGTCTTGGATATCCACGTACCCCCAGGCGGTGGCGGCTCCACCCAGATCTCAGCCTGCGTGGCAGTGGTGATAAGATGCCAGCAGAAGTCATACACGTCCCAATTTCAGACATGCTGCATGTGTTTTAAAACGTTTCAGGCCTGGGTACTCTGCTTTGCCTCCAGCTTCCTGCTAGTGTGCACCCTGGGAGGCAGCACATCGTTACTTGAGTACTTGGTTCCTTGCCACACACGTACATTGAATTCCAGGCTCCTGGCTTTGGTCTGACAAGCCCTGTATGTTGCAGGCATTTGGGTACTAAATCAGCACACAGAGGATACTCTCTTTCTCTTTCTCATCTTTCTACCTTTCAAATTAAAGAAAAGTAAATAAACAGTTTAAAAAGAGGCAGGCGTAGTGGCACAGTGAGTTAAGCTGTTGCTTGGGGTGCCTGCATCCCATGTCTGAGTGCCTGGGATGGATTCTTGCCTCTGCTTCTGTTCACCTTTCTGCTTGTGCACACCCTGGAAGGCAGCAATTGACAGCTTACATAGCTGGGTTTGCCATCTACCTAGATGGATGTGGAGGTCCTGGCCCCTGCTGTTGGAGGCATTTGGGGAGTAAACCAGCAGGTAGAGGATAGCTCGCTCTCTCTCTCTCTCTCTATTTTTTTTCTGTCATTCCACCCTTTAAATAAATAAAATTAGATAAGTAAACTTGGAAAAAAATTTTTTATTTCAAATATGTATTTTAGAATTGGTGAAATAGAGTCCACGTAAGGGACCACAGATTGTACCTGGCACTTTGTAGACATGTGATGAATAATGATTTATTATTATTACGTTACTTTAAAGCATCAGTTTCCTGTTGGGCAAGTGAGGGTGACAGCACTTGCCTCTCACAGAATATTGTGAGATAAAGGAATCTATTTCTTCCACATGGAGCATAGGGTCCATGCCTGGCCCTTGCTTCCCTGATTTTCAGTGTTGGACTAATGCAGGCTGCACTGTGGAGAAGGCCTTAGAGGAGTCATGTGCCAGCTCTCTTGGTTTGGAGATGGGAAGTGAGGCCTAGAGAGGGTGGGTACCTGGCCCAAGGGCAGTGTCTGAATTGGAACCCAGATCTTGTCATTGTGATCATTGTGTCACTGGGATTGGTCTAAACTGTGCTGTTGAGAGGCACGAGTGAGGAAGGCAAGGCGGACAGGATCCTGGAGAATCCTTCCCAGGCCAGCTGTATTTCTGTAAGGATCAGTTCCTTGGCTTGTGTGCCTGGGATATGAGGCACGGAACACAGGGAGTAGAAGATTCTGGAATGGCCAAGTTCCAGCGAAAGGCAGGCTGTGACTTGCACTGTGTTGCTGAGGAAGCTTCTGGAGGGCCCAGCACCTAGGACGAGGCCTTGGACATCCAACTTTCAGGACTGCATGGAGCAGAGTGGAGAACTGAGTGCTCACAGAGTCCCAAGGGATTGTGTGCCAGGTGCAGTGTTGAGTCACTGCCGTGCACTAGGTCATTTAATCCCTGCGTGAACCCTGGGAGGCAGGTTTTCTTGACGGCTTTATACCTGTAGGGAAACTGAGGCTCCAGTTGGGGAAGGAATGGCTGAGATCACACAGCCATGAAGAATGGGACTGAGAGTCGCATTGGTTCCACTGACCCTTTGTTTAGGGAACAGAACTTCTGTAGGGGCCGGCGCTGTGGCATGGTGGGTTAAGCTGCCTTCTGTGGCACCAGCATCCCATATGGGCACCAGTTTGAGTTCCTGTTGCTTCGCTTCCAATCCAACTCCCTGCTGATGGTCTGGGAAAGCAGTAGAAGATGGCTCAAGTGCTTGGGCCCCTGCACCCATGTAGGGGACCTGGAAGAAGCTCCTGGCTCCTGGCTTTGACCTGGCCCAGCCTCAGCCCCAGACATTGCAGATATTTGGGAAGTGAACAGTAGGTAGAAGATCTCTCTGTGTGTATCTAACTGCCTTTCAAACAAATAAATAAATCTTAAAAGGGGGGATGGGGAATGAGAGATGGCTGGGCTTTCAAGGAGTCGCCTCCCAGGAGGTAGTGAGCACAGGCCCACCCTCATCTAGTCTCGAAGGGGAGCATCATAGTTCTACCTTGGTTCCCAGCCCGGGACAATTTTCGTTTGTGTGTGATAGGGTCAGATAGCTCAGGAATGTGCCGCTAAGTGGCTGTTTCTTGGGCCTGTTCACACGCTTGTTGCCTTGTAGATGGAATCAGGGTAGCAGCAGGCTCACTTGATCTCTTGCTGTCATCAGTGAGATGCAGGCCTCAGACTGGTTGTGAGGTTTTAGTCTCAGTGCCTTCCCAGGGTCCTTGGGTGGCTCTGGGCGTCTCTTCTGTCTGAGCCTCAGTGGTCTCATTGGCAAAGCAAGGGGCTTGGTTGATCAGATCCAGTTGAGTTTTTACCACGTGTAATTCCTCTGTGTGAGCAGCCTGATTTAGACAGCAGTGTAAGTAATGAATCACTCACGTGGATTGAGTGCCTGCTGTGTACTCAAGTGCTGCTTCTTATCTCATTTAATCCTCCAACAATGCTGTGGGCTGAGTCTCGAGGGGACCTACCCTAAAGGGTCGCTATGGGGGCCAAGTATGAAGTGTTTGGTACAGCTTCTGGTGCATAGTAAGTGCTTAGTGAGCATTATTGTTTTTCCTGTGTCACCAATATGAAAACTGAACCACAGAAAGTTTTAATTGTCTTGTCCAAGGTCACATAACTAGAAAATGGCGGAGTCTGGATTTGAACTCAGGGAGTCTCTGTGTCCAGAGCCCTGCGGTCTTAACCACCACTCTGCGGCCACTTGGGAAGACAGGAAGCAGGTGTAAAACATCAGAGAACACTGTCCCCAAAGCCATGTTTAGAATACAGCTCTGGCAGCCGGTGTTGTGGCATAGTGGTTTAAGTTGCTGCTTGCAACACTGGCATCCTCTTCGGTGTGCCAGTTCCAGCCACTCTGCTTCTCATCCAGCTTCCTGCCAGCGCACATCCTGGGAGGCAGCAGATGATGGCTCAAGTGCTTGAATCCCTGCCCCCCATCAGGGAAATCCAGACGGAGTTCCTGACTCCAAACTCAGCCTGGCTGAGCCCCAGCTGTTGTAGGCATTTGGGGAACAAACCAATAGATGGAAGGATGCTTGCTTGCTCTCTGTTTCCCT
The DNA here is from genome assembly GCF_033115175.1 of Lepus europaeus. Taxonomy (NCBI): domain Eukaryota; kingdom Metazoa; phylum Chordata; class Mammalia; order Lagomorpha; family Leporidae; genus Lepus; species Lepus europaeus. Next base: position 112,341,122 of record NC_084830.1, on the reverse strand, counting down.
CTCTCTCATATTCTGCCTTTCACATAAAATTAAGCAAAACAACAAATCAATGTTTTCTAAAAATGCAGCCCTGTAGTAGATAAACACCCATAGCCTTTAGGCTGGATGTGTTCCCCAGGTAGTGAATTAGTCAAGCCTACTCTAACGTATGATCTGGCTCTCAGAATGTAATCTCAAATCCCAGCAGGTATACAAAGAGAGGACTAGCAACACAGATCGCCGGGGAGCTAAGGACATGGGGCAGTGATTTGGCATAGAGACTTGATTAGGGGGCAGAGGAAAGGACCTGGCCCGAAGGGTACAGCTGCGTCATCCCCAAAACTCAGTTGGAAATTGGGTAGGGAGAGGAGAGCCACTGATTTGTGGGTACCCAGCCTGAAAGCCAGGAAGAGGGTGGGTGGGAAGAGCAATCTGGGATCTTCCCTGTAGCTCTCCCTCCTCCTCTTTTCCCTATAAAAGAATTCCAGGATTGGGAGTGACTGGGCCTGGAAGCTTCTGGATAAACCAGCCCAACCAAAGTGAGGAAACAAGGAGGCCTGGGGGTCAAAGAGCCAGAATGTTAAGACAGGTGGTCCAGACTGGAGCAGGAGGCACAGATGGCTATAGTTTAAACAAGAGAGAGAACTTGCAAACTGTTGGGTTAAAGGCCTCCTCCAAAGGGCAAATATCCAGAGCCACTGTCACCTAACTTCTCTGGCTTAATTTCCAAAAAGAGGAGCTTAAGCAGCTCCAGCTCCTCCATTGAGGGAGGTAGTGAAGTGCAGTGCAGAGCTTGTCAGCTGTGCCAGTCTGCACACGATTGTGCCTCCACTTGCCCATCGTGAAAGTAGTAGTTTTCAACCCAGCCCATCGCGACAGCTGATGACTGAGCCGCGTATGCCATGTGCTCTACACATCCCATTGTCACAAGGTGACTGTTGTAAGCGTCCGCAGCACACAGATGAGCTAGTAAAAGTTAGGGAGGGCAGAGGTCACACCCCCGGGGATAGAGCCAGCAAGGGGGCATTGTCTGTGCTGGCACCCAGGAGGCTGGCTCTGGAGCACTTGAGTTTTAGCCACCACTGTGTGTCTCCTGGCATGTAGAGCGGTAGTGATGGTGACAGCTAACATGCTAAGGACTTGAGGTGGTGTGACGTGATCCTCACGTTGTACGCAGTTCTCTCTGCAGACCATGTTACGGTGCGTGTTTATTCAGGCTTGTATGCTGAGCACATTGAATGACTCACCCTATGCTGTTCCCACAGCAACCTTATGACATTGGGACTTTCCATAGGTTTCAGGGAGAAGGTAACTCCTCCTACTGAGGTCACAGGACATACCCATGATTTCGGAAGAGGCGGGGTCTGGGTCTCAGCCCAGCATCCGCTTCCCCAGCCTGTGTGGGTAACATTTACCCTGCTCCGTCTTTGATAGTGAAGCCAACTGCCATTCTCTTTCTTCCTCTTGGACTCCATCTGTCTCCAGCCATCTCTAGTTACAGCCCTTTGCTGTAGTCTCTCCTTTCGTGTCTCTCCTGCTGAGTCTATGTCTTATTTATTTATTTATAAAATACCTATAACACTTTTTTTAAAGATTTATTGATTTATTTGAAAGAGTTACACAGAGAGGAGAAGCAGAGAGAGAGAGAGAGAGAGAGGTCTTCCATCCACTGGTTCACTCCCCAGTTGGCCACAATGGCTGGAGCTGTGCTGATCTGAAGCCAGGAGCCAGGAGCTTCCTCCGGGCCTCCCGTGCAGGTGCAGGGACCCAAGCACTTGGGCCATCTTCTGCTGCTTTCCCAGGCCACAGCAGAGAGCTGGATTGGAAGAGGAGCAACCAGGACTCAAACCGGCGCCGATTTGGGATGCTGGCACTACAGGCAGCGGCTTTAACCCACTGTGCCACAGCGCTGGCCCCAGAGTCTGTGTCTTATTAAGTTCCCCTGCATCCTCTAATTACCTGTGGCTCCCAGCCTCCTGAAACATCATAGCCACGCACACTGTCATGGAATGTCATGGGGTTATTTCCAGCCATGTCTGGAGTGCAAGCCGTGTTTCCTAGCCAGAGCCTCTGCTCTTGAGAGCAGAGACAAAGGCTTATTCTAGCATCTGAGCCCCTGGGGTGCCTAGCACAGGACTGGACTGCTGTGTGCGTGTTCCCCTTTGCTGTTGCTTGGTGGGCTGGTGGAAATGAGGGTGAAAGGAGGAGAATGGAGGGTGTGCCCAAAAGCTTCTCTGGCTCATTTTGCATAGCTCAGCACAGCAGTAGACTCAGAGGAATAAAATCCGAAGTCTCTACCAGGAGCCCAGATCCCCAAAACCCAGGCATGCGCCTCCTCCCCATGTCGCATGCTTCACCCAGCGCACCTCATTCTGGCCACATGAGCTTTTCTTTCTGTTCTGCAAACTCACTGACATCATCCCACCCAGGAGCCTGTGCACTTGCTCTTCCCATTGCCCTTTCTGCAGATCGTCCCAGGGCGGCTGCCCCCCCAACCTGCCGGACTCCCTTCAAAGGTCGCCTCCTCATAGAGACTTCCCTGGACCCCCCATGCCTCTTGGTGCTTGATCCTCATGCTCTTTTGGGTTGCCTGAGTGTGGAAGGGCACTGCCCTGTCTATCTTTGCACCCCTGTGGTTGGCACTCACAGGTGTGCTGTGAGCTTCACCCCATGCTTACCTCACCTAACTTGTGAGCTGGTTCTTTGCTACCTTCCGCAGATGTGTTGGTTGGATGGATAAAAGTATTTGCCCCCAAATGAATTAAAGGAGGGAAGGAGGGACTCCAAACCTGGCTCCTTCTTCCTGGCCTTCCAGGTGCAAGCAATGCAGGGACTCTCAGAAGTGGCGAGGAGGTGGGCGTGCTATCAGGAGTTGTGCAATCTCAGCTATGGGAACTATGCATGTAAAACAGCCTGGGGCAGGAAGAACCAGCCTGGCTGGGAGGAGAGGTTCCGCTGAAAGTTTGGACAGTTCTTGGCTCCCAGTCTGGAGGGCTCTTTAGAAAATGATCCCGCCCAGCCAGCCCAAGGAGGGAGGGCGTCAGGGGCCGGCGTCCTGCTGGATGGCAGGAAAGAGGTTCCTGTGGGAAGCACTGGGAACGTGAAAGATAGGCCCCAAGAGAATCGCCACCCAGCGTTAGACTTGGCAGAAGGCTTTCCGCTCCTCCTCCGAGCTGCCGCCTTGGAAAAGACACCGTCTGAATACTGAATGCCCGGTCTGGCCATGCATCTTGTCCTGCGGGAAAGCAGTAGCTGCCTGGTAGTTGTCCCCAGGGAACGCCAAAGATGCCAGCTCCCAGGATTATATTTCGCATTCACCGAGAGGTGCACCTGTGTGCGCCTTGTCAAGTGCTCCTGGCAGAACTCACCTGTCTCCAAGGTGACACATCCGGGCCATTTGTCCAGGAGTAGGAGTGCCTGTTGTGAAACCTTGTGGAATGTCTGTGCTCCTTCAGAGATTTGTAATTAAGAAGAGGCAGAACTAGTTCTTGATGGGAGCCCTTCCTCCCCTCCCCTTCGCCCCTCCAGGCTCTGGGTCATTTGATTTCACGATAGGGCTTTGCAGCAGCCCCGGACACAGAAGCTGGAGCAGGGACCGTGCCCTGTACCCCCTGCCCCTGGCTGCGTGGGGGTGACTCGCTTCATCAGAGGATGCGGGGGGCTGGGAGCTCCAGGCAGGCCCCCAAGTCCTGGCCACATCTGAATGGGGACATCTCTTCCCAGCTTACATTCTTGGCGCCTGCCCAGGGTGAAACATTGCAGGCCAGAAAGGCACCCAGAGTTTCCAGGGGGGCCTGGATTAAACAGACACTTTCTCTCTCTGTGGCAGGAAGTGGGTGTGTGCAGCAATATGCATATGCATGTGTGTGCGTGTGCACGCGCACGTGTTTAATGCCTGGTGCAGCTGAGAACACTTCTCTTCGTCATACTTCTCTCTGAATGACACGTCTCCCCACACTGAATAATTCATCTCCTTCTTGGCATCTGTTCCAGAGAGAATCTTGCTGTCCAGATTTCTTGCAAGTTGCATAGTTCTTTCCCCTGGATGCTTTCCCTTTTCCCATGGAAAAGCTCTGTAACTCAGGGTATCAACCCTCTGGCTTTGCCCCATGATTGCGCCAAAGGAGAACCTGAACATTCAACCCAAAGTCTTCTTTCTCCTGTTTCCCTCTCCTTCCAACTTTGAGTGCTTACATTCCGTTGTCTCTGTCGGGCACCTTGTCCACATTCACTGCTGGTGAGAACCTGCCTCTGAACCCCTGTGGGGTATCCACGTGTCTGTCTCATTATAGATGCTTGGAGTGAATGCTTATTCCAGCTGTGCAAGGTTGAGGGCTGGGCCTTTGACCTAGTGGTTATTACCCTGCACCCCATATCAGAGTGCCTAGGTTCAAGCTCTGACTCCCCTCCTCTTGATTCTGATGCTTTTTTTTTTTTTTTTTTTAAGATTTATTTGGGGCCAGCACTGTGGCGTACTGGGTGAAGCCGCCGCCTGCCGTGCCAGTATCCCATATGAAAGCCGCCTCGAGTCCCAACTGCTCCATTTCTGATCTAGCTCTCTGCTGTGGCCTGTGAAAGCAGTAGAAGATGCCCAAGTCCTTGGGCTCCTGCCCCAACGTGGGAGACCTGGAAGAGGCTCCTGGCTGCTGACTTCTGATTGGCGCAGCTCGGCCATTGCAGCCAGTTGGGGTGTGAACCAGCAGATAGAATACCTCTGTCTCTCTGCCTCTCCTTCTCTGTGTAACTCAGATTTTCAAATAAATAAATAAATAAATAAATCTATCTTTTTTTTTTTTTTTTTTAAAGTCAGAGTTACAAAGAGGCAGAGAGAGAAAGACAGAGAGAGAGAGGGAGGGAGGGAGGGAGAGAGGGAGGGAGGTCTTCTAGCTGCTGGTTCATTCTCCAAATGGCCACAACAGCCAGACCTGGGCCGATCTGAAGCCAGGAGCCTCTTCCAGTTCTCCCACACAGGTGCAGGGGCCCAAGGACTTGGGCCATCTTCCACTGCTTTCCTTGGCCATCGCAGAGAGTTGGATCAAAAACAGAGCAGCCGGGACTTGAACCAGCACCCATGTGGGACGCTGGTACTGCAGGCGGTGGCTTTACCCGCTCTGCAACAATACCAGCCCCCTGCTGCTGCTTTTAAGGTTTATTTACTTGAAAGATTTAAGGTTTATTTATTTTAAACAGAGAAAGAGAGAGAGAGAGAGAGAGAGAGAGAGAGAGGGAGGGATAAATAGAGAGACAGATAGACAGATGGAGGGAGAGATCTTCAATCCTCTGATTTACTCCCCAAATGGCTGCAATGACCAGAGCTGGGCTAGGCTGAAATCAGGAACCAGAAACTCCATCTTGGTCTCCCAAGTCAGGCGGTAGGGGCCCAAATACTCAGGCCGTCTTCTGCTGCTCTCCCAGGTGCATTAGCAGGGAGCTGAATTGTAAGCAGAACAGCTTGGAACTAGTGCTCTGATAAGGGATAACAGCATGGCTGGCAGTAGGTTAACCAGCTGTGCCACAGTGCAGGCCTCTCCAGCTTTCTAATGTACACCTTGAGGGTAGCAGGTGATGGTTCAAGTCCCCCTTGTGGGAGACTCAAATTGAGTTCTGGGCTGCTGGCTTCTGCCTTGCCCAGCCCTGGCTGTATTGTAGGCATCTGGGGAGTAAGCCAGCAGATGGGAGATCCCTCTGCCTTTCAAACAAATTATTATTATTTTCGAACATGTAAGGCTGGACAAATGATACATCTGTGGTTGGTCCATGCTGTCCCTCCTTCCATCCCCAGCCCACATCCAAGAGCTCAGTGGAGCAGCTGTATTCATGATTTAGAAACACATCATTGCCTTTTTGTTGGGCAGCGTGGATATGGCCATGCTTGCTGAGTATCTTTGCGCTGAGATGTAGATGACCGAAGGGTCCACATATGCTCACGCCCGGTGCCTTCGCCTGCTTTCTCATGTCCCCTCTGGTCATCCTCTGCCCCTCCATTCTGCTTTCCTCTGGGTTCTGGCTTGCTTTGAGACAAGACTCACTTGATCTTAATAATTTAAAAAAAAATTTTTTTTAAAGAAATTACTTGTGTGGCCGGCGCCGCTGCTCACTAGACTAATCCTCCACCTGCGGTGCCAGCACACCAGGTTCTAGTCCCGGTCAGGGCGCCAGTTCTGTCCCGGTTGCTCCTCTTCCAGGCCAGCTCTCTGCTGTGGCCCTGGAGTGCAGGGGAGGATGGCCCAAGTGTTTGGGCCCTGCACCCGCAAGGGAAACCAGGAGGAAACACCTGGCTCCTGGCTTCGGATCGGCGCAGCACGCCAGCCGTAGCGGCCATTTGGGGGGTGAACCAACGGAAGGAAGACCTTTCTCTCTGTCTCTCTCTCTCTCTCACTGTCTAACTCTGCCTGTCAAAAAAAAAATATTTGTGAGGCAGAGAGAGGTAGACAGAAAGACATATAGAGAGGGGGGAAGAGAGAGAGAGAGAGAGACAGAGCGCCTATCTACCGCTTCACTCCCCCAGATACCTACAAGCTCCTGGGCTGGGCCAAACTGAAGCCTGGAGTCAGGAATTCAATCTAGGTCTGCCACGTGGGTGGCTGGAGCCCGATTGTTTGAGCCAGTCATTGCTGCCTCCTAGGATCTGCATTAGCAGGGAGCCGGAGTCAGGAACGTTGCACACTGCATTTTTTTTTTTCCTGGTTGTATTATACACCCATTGCACACAGATTTTTGTGCTCCAGTTGTGCTGGACCCAGGGTGCTATTGCTCAGGTGCTACAGACTGAAATCATTGCATTTGACCCAATTGATTAGAACCCTGGAGTTCCTCCCCAGGGAGGATTTCAGAAGCTGCTGTACAGCAGACTTGGGTGCATTTTTCAGCTTGCTGCGGAAGTCAGATTCCAGTGGCAGGTGGGGCTTCTCCGGGCAGGGAGCGGAGAGGGGCCAGAGAGAGGACTTCCTGGGTGCCCGGCTGTTCTGTCCTTTCCCAAATGGAGTTGCCTCCCTCCGTCTCCTAGAGGAGCTCACCCTCGGGGAGAGCCCTGAGTGTTTTCTTCGAGACCCCTTCAGAGCGTGTGGGACGGGAGGAGTTGGCTGAGATTGGGTCCATGGTCTCTGGGCTTCATCCCCAAGAAGGAAGAGGGAAGCAGCACCACCCAGAGAAGTCTCAGCTGGGGATGCTCTGAGCAGGCCGCCTTGTGTTCAGAAGTCTGGGCAGGAGTGGGGGGAGGGGCAGGCCGAAGCTGCTCTCTGGGGACCCTATGCCGACTGTCTGGAGCCCCTGCTGTGCACCAAGGGTGTTCTGGGCCGAGAGAAAACCCTGTCCCTGTCACCTTTCTCTTCCTCATCTCCCTTCCTTTTATTCCAGGGTGGTGGCTTGTGATTTTCCATGGGGCTTAAGAAATGGGTTAAAATAGCCAGCGTTGTTGCTTCTGATCTAGCTGCCTGGGAAGGCATATTAGAAGATGGCCAAGAACTTGGGCCTCTGTCACCTTTGGGGGAGACCCAGATGGAGTTCCAGCATCCTTGCATCAGCCTGGCCCAGTCCCAGCCATTGAGGCCATTTGGAGAGTGAACCAGTGCATGGAAGATCTCTTCGCTCTCTCTTTCTCCTTCTCTCTTTCTCATTTTGCCTTTCAGATAGGTAGATTTTTTTTTTTTTTAAATGACACAGATTGAACATGTCAGCTGTGAGAGGAACCTTGTGGCTGGCAGCAGGGGCCCTGGAGAAAGGCTGCCTTGTTGAAATACCACTGTGGTCACCGACCTTGACATTGAGAATGTTACTCAGTTTTCTTTAGCCTTGATTTGTTCATCTGATAAGTGGTGATAGAACACCTAGTGTAGTTATTTTTATTTTTTTATTTTATTTATTTGGAAGACAGATGGATTGAGAGATACATACAGGAAGAGATCTTCTATCCGCTGATTGACTCCCCAGATGTTTCCAGGCTGAAACTAGGAACTCAAAACTCAGTCTGGGTCATCTGTGTAAGTGGCCGAAACCCAGGTACTTAAGATGCTCAAGTACCCTGCTGCCTATCAGCGTGTCATTGACAGGAAGCTGGTTTTGGAAGCAGAGCTGGAACTTGAACCCAGGCTCTCCACTATGGGATGCTGGCATCCCAAGTGGTGTCTTAACTCTTGTGCCAAATGTCCTTATGCACATCAGCAAATGTCCTTGCACACAGGACCTTTTTTAACCTACCCAACAATCTGGAGGGTTACTGTTATCCCCATCTAACAGATACAAATACTGAGATCAGAGACTTTAGATTGCCTGACTCATGCAGCTTTTGAACTGTGTGTTTTTTTGTTTTTTTGTTTTTTTTTTTTTTAATTTAAAGATGTTATTTATTTGTTTGAAAGGCAGAGTTACAAAGAGAGGGAGAGACAGAAAGCTCTTCCATCCGCTGGTCCACTCCCCAGTGGCCAAAACGGCTGGAGCTGGGCCAGTCCAAAGCCAGGAGCCAGCAGCTTCTTCTGGGTCTCCCACATGGGTACAGGGGCCCAAGGACTTGGGCTATCTTCCGCTGTTTTCCCAGGCCATAGCAGAGAGCTGGATCAGGAGAGGAGCAGCCGGGACGTGAACCAGCGCCCATATGGGAATCTGATGCTGCAGGCAGAGGCTTAGGCCACTACACCACAGCGTGTTAAATCCTCATGTGATGTCTCCATCTGTAGTACATTGTACATCCCTGTAGCCTCATCCACATCGAGCCCCCTTTCCTCCACAGTGTGACAGTGAGTTGTTAAGAGAAACTCCTGGGCTGCCCCTTCCTTCCTGTGATGGATCCTTTCCACAGCCTTCCAGACTCTGACGCGCATGCATGGACCAGGTCCTGCCCAGCAGGGGTTCCTCATCATAGCTCTTGTCCCTGTGCAATTTGTACTAAGTTGGAGTTGTACTAAGAGGGAAGGAGTTTATATGGAATAAGGAAGAGAATTGTTCCCTGTGACCTGGAAGTGCAAGCCCCTGCTCAGAAACCCTAGCCTCCAGCCCAGTCATCTCCCCTCCTGACGCGTCGTACCTCAGTTCACCAGTCTGAAAGCAGACAGACAGAAGCCTTGTGGGCTCCCGAAATTGGGAGGGGAAAGGGAGAGTGCTCTGGTGCGCATCTTAGTGAGAAGCTGCAATGGGAAGACACCTAAGTGGCTGTCTGGGGGGCTGCTCCGGCTGAATTCCGTGTGCCTGCCCCCCGGCTTCCCGTGCTCTGGCTGAACTTCATGACACATGGTCTGCGATACAGTTTTCCAGCCGTGACAAGCCCATGTTGGTGTAGCTGGGTGGTTGGTTGTATTTAGCCACTAAGACTTGGTGGTTCCCACTCCACTCCCCACAGGATGCAGACCTGCAAGGTAGTTACTGTTCCGAGATCAGTTCGGCCTGGATGGTGTCTGGACAGCAGCGGATGTAGGCATTTGGGAACGAACTCAAGAGGCAAATAAATACCGCTCAAGGGCCCCACTCACAGGGATGGAGCATCTGCTGTTCTTGACATTGCAGACAGCCAGCTTTCCAGAGGGCAAGTGGGCATAACAAACATGACAGGCAGCCAGGATGAAGATCGATGGGCTGGGCGGGAGGGCTGCAGGTGGAGAAGCCAGAGGGCTGCGGTCCCAGTCAAGAAGGCGAGACTCGGCCTTCGAGCCCGTTCCTGCAAACCCTTGGTTCGAGATGCCAGAACAGAGGCCCAGGGAAGGAGCGTGACTGGCTTGCTCAAGGGCCTGCCAGGTTGCTGGCAAAGTTGAGACAGGAACGCAGATTGCCTGCCTCCCTCCAGGTGCGTTTATCCTGAGGCTGCTGCAGCGTGAGTTCATCTTCCCAGGCACAGTGACGCTTCCTGAAATGTTGGACCCGCCCTGGGGAGCAGCAGCAGGTTGCAGCTTGGGGGCACTGGGCTGATGGAGTCTGTTTCTCCTCTCCCTCTCCAGGTACACCAAACCACTCACCTTCGCTGACTGCATCAGTGATGAGCTGCCGCTAGGGTGGGAAGAGGCGTATGACCCACAGGTTGGAGACTACTTCATAGACCACAACACCAGTAAGTTCCTGGCGGGCCTTCCCTTCCTGGACACCCTCCCTGTCCCTCCCTCTACCTCCTGCCCACCCTGTTCCAAGTATGGAAGAACCACCAGCGGAGACCTACAGCCAGACTGTGTTTTTGTTCTATGTAGATTCAGTTAGAGATGCCGGTGGAGATCTAGATAGATAATGTAGTCTCGTGTAAAAATAACAGTTTACAAGGGTTTTTAATAGAGTCTAAAACTTCTCTCACAAGCCATATCCCCGGTTGTTAGAAGATTGATTTATTTATTTGAAAGGCAGAGTTATAGAGAGAGATGGATAACCAGAGAGAGAGAGGGAGATCTTCCATCCACTGGTTCATTCCCCAAATGGTCACAATGGCCGAAGCTGGGCCGATCTGAAAGTAGGAGCCAGGAGCTTCTTCCACATCTCCCGTGTAGGAGAGTGCAGGGACCAAGCACTTGGGCTGTCTTCTCCTACTTTCCATTTCATTCATGAAATGTTAGCAGGGAGCTGGATTGGAAGTGGAACAACCAGTACTCAAAACGGTGCCCATGTGGGATACTGACACTGCAGGTGGCAGCTTAACACGTGCTACGCCATTTACCGGCCCTGTATATATTCTTTTTTAAAACCTATGTAAGTTTATATGATGACAGATTTTTTTTTTTTTCACCCGTGAAAGGTGGATGTGTCATTGTCATTGCCAGATCATGTCAGAGTAGCCAGAGCACTGGGCAGCTCCAGCAGGGTGTATATATAGGTCTGTAGTGGATTGCATGAGAATATGTGTTCCTGGCCCATCATACCAAGAAAATCCCCCCAACCCCCAAGCCCGTGTCTGTGACGTGAATATCCTGACCCAGTACGAAGATTCCCAGTCTTTGTGTTGCTGGGAACAGTTGGTTGAAACCCAGTGAGTAATCCCCCAGCTGCTGAGGGTTGGTGTGTGTTTGGGCCCTACCCGTTGTGCACCTGCACGGCCAAGACTTTTCCGTCCTCTGAAATTCACTGCCAGACTTATCTGTGTGTACAGAGAAAAAGGATTTTTCTTCATTCCCAGCTTTCTCAGCTGTAGGATTCTCTTTATCCTTCCAGATAAGAAGAAAATGGAATGAAATGGGGGGTGAGTGTGGCTGTGTGTGAGAGCTGAGAATGGGGCACTTGTAGCCTTGGTTTCCTGAGCACAGACTTGGCCATGTGCCCTGGTGGTAATTGATAGACATCATCTCATTTAACCGCCCTTGATGCCCTGTAGACTGTTAGGCTGATTATTCCTGTCTTGTAAATGGGATTTCTTTCTTTTTTTTTTTTATTTTTTATTTTTTATTTTTATTTATTTATTTTTTTTGACAGGCAGAATAGACAGAGAGAGAGACAGAGAGAAAGGTCTTCCTTTTGCCGTTGGTTCATCCTCCAATGGCCGCTGCGGCCGGCGTGCTGTGGCTGGTGCACCGCGCTGATCCGAAGGCAGGAGCCAGGCGCTTTTCCTGGTCTCCCATGGGGTGCAGGGCCCAAGGACTTGGGCCATCCTCCACTGCACTCCCGGGCCATAGCAGAGAGCTGGCCTAGAAGAGGGGCAACCGGGACAGAATCTGGTGCCCGGACCGGGACTAGAACCCAGTGTAGTAGCGCCACAGGCGGAGGATTAGCCTATTGAGCCACAGTGCCGGCCGTAAATGGGATTTCAAGATAGTAATGGAGTGTGCTAAAACATGGCAGAGCTGGGATTTGAACTGGCGCTTGGGAGTGGAATTGTGCTCCTCTGTCCCTTTCTCTTCCGTGTTTCACTTACCGGTTGTTGCACATCCTTCCTGTGCAGCGGCTGTGTCTAACTCATCTGCCTGCTCCCAGGCCTCTGCCTGGGAAGGTGCATAGTAGGTGTGCACTTAACCTTTGCTGAACAGAAAAGGGCATACGTGCATGAATGCATGTGTAGATGGATGAGTGAACCGACTGCTGTTGGCACCGATGTGTAGATGAGTTTCTGAGAGACAGCTAATGGCATTAATTGCGTTGTTGGGGGTAGCAAAGGTTTTTATTAGCACTTGTGATTGCGTCCTGGTTAATGAGAAGTAAATATGCCTAATTGAGTGTGTTTAGGGAATGAGGTTAATGCTTGGAGGGCTGCATGGGATACTGGGTTAAACACTGATGTACAGGAACCCTCATCAGTCTTTCCTCTTTCTAATTGCTGAGTGCATCCCCCTCATTAAAACCTCATGGCAGGAGTGGGATTTTAAGGTGCTTCGGGGAGTTGTGGGAGAAGCAGAAGGAAGGAAACAGGCTGTGGTAGAGAATGTTCTTGAAGAAATGACAGGAGAAGCGGGGTGATCAAATGGAACCCCAATAGGAAGAATTCTGTCTGGCAGTTTTGCCAGCTGTCAGGCTACTGGAATGAAGGTGGGGTCCCTGGGAGGGAGCCCCCATCTTTAGGTGGAGCCAAGGGTACAAATATAGAATGAGTTTGAATATCAAGACACAAGCATTCAGAGCCATGGACTCAGACCAGTCCTATGTATGTATGTTGTTCATGGACTGAAATTCTTAAGAGTTACAGATACAATATAATCAAATAGCAACATGCTCATCAATTCGCTGCCCAGTGTTCGTTTATTCACAAATAGTTATTGACCCTCTGTTCTGGGATGCGTGCACAAGCAAAGCCTTGCCCTTGTAGAGGTTTTGTTGTGGCAGTAGAAGAGATAGCAATAATAAGTAGATTCTGTATCGGGCTAAAACATTCTCCTTACTGTTGGAGAAATAAGCAGTGTGTGGGCTCAGGGTGGTGGGTGTGTGTGAGGACAGTGAGGGAAGGAGCATGGTTGTGGCCAGTGGCAGTGTTAAGTAGCGTCTTTGGAGGCAGGAGCCTTTGTTGAGAAGATGGGAGCTGAGTTAAGAGTTGGAGGAAGTAAAGGAGCATTTCTGGTGGAGAGGAGAGCCAGAGCAAAACCTCCTAGGTATGACTGCACTTAGCTTGCAGGAGAGACGGCAAGCAGGTGAGTATGCGTGCAGTGCCGTGAGGAAGGATGGGAGAGAGGGATGTCAGGCGGGAGAGCAGCAGAGCGTGGGCCTGTGAGGTGGGAGCCACTGGGGAGTCTTAGGCAGGAGAGTGATAGGAATTGACTTGTGTAGTAAAAGGGTCAGTCTAGGGGCTGTGTTGTAGAGCAGCAGGTTAAGCTGCTGTCTGAGATGCTGGCATCCCAGATAGATGCTGGTTCAGGGCCCAGCTGCTCCACTTCCTACCCAGCTCCCTGCTAACCGACCTGGGAAGGTAGTAGAGGATATCCTGGGTGCTTGGGCCCCTGTATCCATGTAGAAAAACAGGAGGAAGTTCCTGATCCTGGCTTGGGCCTGGCCCAGCTCCAGCTGTTAAGGCCATTTGGGCAAATGAACCAGCAGATGGAAGATAGGAGTCAGGAGCTTCTTCCGGGTCTCCCACGTGGGTGCAGGGGCCCAGGCACTTGGGCCATCTTCCACTGCTTTCCCAGGCCATAGCAGAGAGCTGGATTAGAAGAGGAGCAGCCGGGACACAAACCAGCACCCATATGGGATGTCAGTGTTGTAGGCAGATGCCTAAGCTACCATGCCACAGCACTGGCCCCAACCCTGCTTTTCAAATAAAATAAATCTTAAAAAATGATAAGGTCAGTCTGACTTCCTAGGGCCAGGGCTGAAACAGGGCAACCTGTGGGAGAGAAGTGTGACAGTGCAAGGGGCCCTAGACCAGAACTAGAGCAGGGGAAGTGCTGGGAAGTGGCCAGTTCTGGATGTGTCTTCAAGGGAGAGCCTGCAGGGTTGGGTGTGAAAGGTAGAGGGAAGAATGACCCTCTTTGGGCTTGAGCAGCTGAAAGGATGGCAGTGCTGTTACTGGGAGGCAACTGAGGGAGGAGCAGGTTTGGGAAGGAAGAACAAGGGTTCATTTGCACACATCAAGCCTTGCGTGTCTGTTAGACATGTGAGAGAAGATGCTGCTCATCAGCTTGCTGTAGGAACCTGGAGTTTGGAAAAGAGGTTGAGGCTGAGGATACACATTTGAGAGTTGTTTGGGTGTAGTTGGTGCTTAAGGACATGAAGTTGGGTGGAACTTAACAGAGGCACAGGAGAGGACCAGGGGTCCTCGGACAGTAAGATGGTAAGAAAGAGTCAAAAACCAGCCACGGTTCTGAGAAGGAGTGATCAGAAAAATTGGAGGAAATCCAGAGTGTCTTGGAGCCACATGAAGCAAGCATATCAAGGAGAGGATCATTAACTATGTCAGATGCTTCTGTTAGATCAAGGACAAAAAGAGCCACGAGTTGACCAATAGATTTAGCAGCCTGGGTGATGCTGGCAACCCTGACTTTGGAGGGCAACTTTGAATAGCATTGTGGCCAAAAAAAAGCTTGCCTAGAGTGTGTCTGAAAGAAAGGAGGGGGAGGAATTGGAAACAGCAAATGTGGAAAGCCCTTTCTAAAACTCAACCCGTGTTCATGATTTTTACATGTCAACAGAGTGTCTCCACTGACCATCTGCACACAGTGATGACCAACACACCGTGGTCAGCTGGTTCTAATCTGATTGTGTGTTCTGCTCTTTCTCTCTTTTGCTGTATTATGACTGTGTGAGGGTAGCTACATAGTCTTCTGTTTTTCCTGCATCACAAAGATGAATCACTGCATGTACCCCTATTGTTGACCTTTGGGAGATTTCCATTTGTTGTGATTATACACAAATGGCAGTGGAGAGAAGATCTTTCTACATGTTCAGTATTTCCCTCTGTGATGATTTCCTGAAAATGGATTTCTAAGTGGGGTCAGCCCTCCACGTCTCTGGGTTCTGCATCCAATTGTGGAGCACAAATACTTGAAAAGCAAAACTGCGTCTGTGCTGAAGCAGGTACAGACTTTTTGTTCTTGTCATTATCTCCGAAACAATACCGTATAACTGCTGTTTACATAGCAGTTTTTACGTTGTAGTAGGCATTCTGAGTAATCTGGAAGTGGTTTAAAGTGTGCAGGAGGACATGCCTAGGTTCTGTGCAAACACTACACCATTTTTGTATAAGATACTTGCACACCTGCAGATTTTGTTTCCTGCCAGGAGTACTCGAATCAGTCCCTCCAAATAATGAGAAGTGACTGAATGGGATTAAAAAGTCAGAGGCTGTAAACACTTGAAAGACATCTAGGGGCAGGCACTGTGGCACAGCAGGTTCAGCTGCTGCCTGCAATGTTTACATCCCAAATGGGCACTGTTCCCTCCCTCCCTCCCTTCCTCCCTCCCTCCCTTCTTTCTTTCTTTCATTTATTTGAAAGTCAGAGTTACACAGAGAGAGGAGAGGCAGAGAGCGAGGTCTTCCATCCTATGGTTTACTCCCCAGTTGGCCGCAACAACCAGAGCTGCGCCAATCCAAAGCCAAGAGTCTGGAGCCTCTTCCGGGTCTCCCATGCGGGTGCAGGGAGGACTTGGGCCATCTTCTACTGCTTTCCCAGGCCATAGCAGAGAGCTGGATCAGAAGTGGAGCAGCCAGGTGTCGAATCGGCGCCCTTATGGGATACCGGCGCTTCAGGCCAGGGCGTTAACCCTCTGCGTCACAGCACCAGCCCCCTGCTTCACTTCTTTCCAGCTCCTTGCTGATGTGCCTTGGAGAGTAGCAGAGGATGACCTGGGTGCTTGGGCCCCTGCACTGATGTGAGAGACTTGGAAGAAGCTCCTGGCTCCTGGCTTTGGCCTAGCCCAGTCCCGTCCATTGTTGCTATTTGAGGAGTGAACCAATAGATGGAAGATCTCTCTCTCTCTCCATCTCCCTCTCTCTTCTCTGTAACTGTGACTTTCAAATAAATCTTTTTTTTTTTTTTTTAAAGACTGGCACATATTCCTAAGTTGATGAGTTTTTCTAAAAGATTGTCTATTTGTCTATCTGTATTGCCACAAGGGGTGAGGGTACTGTTTTCCTCCTGTCTGCATCACATAGGGTTATGTTCCTATCTCTTGATTTTTGACGTTTCTCGTAGGTCTGAACTGTGACGTCACTGGTCTACATTTGCGTGGCTTTGCATAGTGGAATGTTCTCCAGATCCTTGTGTTTTGAAGACAGGCACTTTCATTGTTGCTGCTGTTGCTAAAGCTCTTGGAGGACCCAGTCTGCTTGGTCATGTGGGTGTGTGTGTAGTGTAGGCAGCTGGTGGCTGGCTCTGATAGGAAGGAAGTTTGATGTGTAGAGAGCTTCTGAGTGTGTGACCCGGTGCGCATGTGGACAGTGTGTGTTGGGGAGGGCTTGGGGCCTGGGGTAGAGGGAAGATGTCACTGGGCTCCCTGGTGGCTGCACTCAGTCAGCTGACAGTAGGTTGTAAACAGTTGCCTTCTGGGGAGAGGAGAGTGAGGGAGAAAGGAATGCAGAATGATGTTTTCTTTTTTGCTTTTTTTTTTTTTTTTTTTGACAGGCAGAGTTAGAGAGAGAAACAGAGAGAAAGGTCTTCCTTTTCCATTAGTTCACCCCCCAAATGGCCGCTGCGGCCGGTGCACCGCGCCAATCCAAAGCCAGGAGCCAGGTACTTCCTCCTGGTTTCCCATACAGGTGCAGGGCCCAAGCACTTGGGCCATCCTCCACTGCACTCCCGGGCCACAGCAGAGAGCTGGACTGGAAGAGGAGCAACCGGGACAGAATCTGGTGCCCCAACCGGGACTAGAACCTGGGGTGCTGGCGCTGCAGGCGGAGGATTAGCCAAATGAGCTGCGGCGCCGGCCAGAATTATGTTTTCTCTAGCAGAGTTGGTCATATGCAGAATTATTAAGCAGTGTCCATGTATATTGTTAAGAAAAGCAAGAGCTACAGCATAGTTGGCTGAGATGATGTGCAGGGCCTGCCCTGGTATACAGTTATTTGATGACAGAGATGGGAGGGAGAGTGGTGGCCGCAGGGGGCCCTCAGAGCATGACCAGTTCGAAACTAACGCAATCCTTTAAAAAAAAGAAAAACAGAAATAAAGAATGAGGCCTCTTCAGACTCTACCCAGCTCCCTGCCCCTTAGCCTCATCCCAGGGGCTACCTAGTTATCAGTTAAGGTAGCTTCCTCTCGATTCTTCCATGCATTTATGCACGTTTACAGATGTACAGATGAACCACCAGATATAGGGGAGGGATGGGCTGGGGGTGGGGCAAGAAGCTTCCTGCCCCCTCAAAAGGCACCGCCCACCCAGCACCACCTGCAGCCTGGGAGCTCCTGACATGGTTCTCTTGAACACTCTAGGGAGCTTTTATTCAGTTAGTCTTAATACTTATTTTAAGATTTTCTTAAAATTTTTAATTCGTGTATTCAGTAGGCGGGGGGAGGGTGGAGAGTTGCGTTTCCCATTCTCTGGCTCACTCTCGGGGCTGGGCCAGGCTGAAGCCTGGAGCCAGGAACTCCATCCACATCTTCCATAGTGTTGGCAGGAACCCAATTACTTGAGCCAGCACTGTTGCTTCAGAAGGTCTGCAGTAGCAAGAAACTTGAGTCAGAAACCAGAGCGGGGAATTGAACCCAATCACTCTGATATGGTTCACGGGCATCTTTTCACAGTTTAAACTCCCATACCTAGGGAACTTTTAAAAAGCTCAGCGTAGGGCCGACATTATGGCATAGTGGGAAAAGCCACTGCCTGTGATGGTGGCATCCCGTATGGGCACCGGTTCAGTTCCTGGCTGCTCCACTTCTGATCTAGCTCCCTAGTAATGTGCCTGGGAAAGTAGCAAAAAATGGCCCAAGTCCTTGGGCCCCTGCATCCACATGGGAGACCTGGAAGAAGCTCCTCCCTCTTAGATTTGGCCTGGCCCAGCCCTGGGCAATGTAGCCATCCAGGGGTGAACCGGTGGATGGAAGATCTCTCTCTCTCTCCTCTCTAACTCTGACTGCCAAATAAATGAATACAATAAATAAATATGGGCTCGGTGCCCCTAAAGGATCATCTTTTCAACAGTTACAGATTCTGCTATTATCCATGTGGGAAAAAATGCAGTTCTGTCTCTATACCTGCCTCACAACATTTGTAAAAATAAAACCCAAATTGGACCACAGATCTAAAACCTAAAAAGGAAAACCATAGAACATCTAGAAGAAAACACAGGAGGAAATCTGTAAGGTTTTAAGGGTAATCAAAAGTATTCTGGGTGGTTCACAAAAAGCATTAACCGTGAAAGGAAAGTCGACAAAATGGGCTTCATCAAGTGAAAACCTCTGCTCTTCCAAAGATGCTGTGCAGGGCAGCCATAGGACCAGGCGTCTGGCACAGTGGTTAAAATGCCCTTGTGGGGTGGGTGTTGTGCCACAGCCAGGTAAGTGTCTGTTGGGACACCTGCGTCCCCTGGCAGAGTGCTTGTTGGAATTCTGGCTGTTTCACTTCCTATCTAGTTTCCTGTAATACATCCTAGGTAGCAGTGGAGATGATACAGGTGCTGGGGGCCCCGGCTTCTGCTTGGCCCAGCTGTGGATGTTTTGGTCATTTTGGGGGAGTAAACCAGCAGGATAGAAGATCGCTCCCCCCACCCCACACACACATACTCCCTCTCTGTCCCTTTCTCTGCCTCCCTACCCTCCCTCTCTGTCACTCTGCCTTGCAAGTAGATGAAAATAGAGAAACACTGAAAGAGTTTAAAAAAGAATTGGAATATAGTGACACCACAAAATATTACTCAGCAGTACCAAAAAATGGACAACTGACACAGTAGCACAAAGGAGCCTCGGAAACTTGCTGAGCCGGGGAGTGTGAAGTGTAGGGGTCTGTGTGTGTGGAGTCTGAGACCCGGAGGGAGCAGGTGAGAGGAGGAGATGACCCAGGGAAGAAAGCGGGGGGCCCTGGACCTATGGAGACAGCCTGGGAATGACAAATGTGGTGGTTTACAGTGTATGTGTTTGGCAAACCGCATACTCTGTGTGGCTGACTTTATTGTATTAAATGATGCCCTAATAAAATTGATATAATGACATATTGATGCCCATTTTGTGCTGCAGGCCAACTACACGGCAGTCTCTGGGTTGACTTCCACGGGCAGCTGGGTTGAGCACCAGTGTTCTGTGTCCTGTGTGTTTGCACGCCATCTGTTCAGATCGGTGTGTGCTGGAGAACAAAGTGTGGGCCACCAGATCTGTCAGCAAAGTCTCCCTACTTGGCCAGGCCCTCACCGAAGGGCGGGTTTACTTTCCCACACACAGGGCAAGGCTGGGACCTGCGGCCTGAGGGGCTGGACTAGACCAGATCCAGAGCACTGTGGGGAGGAGCCTCCCAGGTGAGGCTCAGGTGTTTCAGCCTCTGCTGGCCTCTGGTATGTGATTACACCTGCAGCTCCCCGTGCCCCTGCCATCCTGGCCTGCTGGCTTCACTGACCCTTTGGCCCATTTGTGTTATCTCACACACACTGCTTCTCACCTTTGTGGTCCATTAGAATTTATTTATTTGAAAGCTAGAGTTAGAGAGAAATATCTTCCATCTACTGGTTCATTCCCTAGATGGCTACAGTGGCCAGAGCTGGGCCAGGCCAAGGCAGGAGTCATGAGCTTCATCGGAATCTCCCACATGGGTAGCAGGGGCCCAAGGACTTGGGCCATCTTCTGCTGCTTTTCCCAGGCCACAGCAGGGAGCTGGCTTGGAAGTGGAGCAGCTGGGACACAAACATTGGTTTGGATGCTGGCATCATGGATGGTGGCTTTACTTGCTATGCCACCTCAGTCCCAGGTGGTTCTGCTGTGCAGCTGGGGGTTCTTGGCCAGGTCTATTCCTTATAGCCTTTGGAGAGCCGTTTTAAAAAAAAATTTATTAATTAATTTGAAAGGCAAAGTTAGAATCTTCTACCAGTATGCTCCCCAAATGGTCTCATTGGTTGGAACTGGGCCTGGCCAAAGCCAGGAGCTTCATCCAGATCTCCCATGTGGGTGATAGAGACCAAGTACTTGGGCCATCTTTGTCTGCTTTCCCAGCTGCATTAGCAGAGAGCTGGATTGTAAGAGAATCATCCAGGGTTTGAACTGGCACTCAAATGCAACGTCATAGGCGGCAGCTTAACCCACTATACCACAACACTGACCCCTCAGGAAGCTTTTAAAGCTGTCAGTACCTGGACTCTCCTCCTGGACTTTTTAAGTATTTTTTAAAAAACAAATTGTTTATTTTTATTTATTTGAAAGGCAGAGAGGCAGACATATCTTCCTTCACTGGCTCACTCCCGAAAGCCCACAGTAGCTGGTCTCGGCTGGACTACAGCTAGGAGCCTGGGACTCAGCCTGGGTTTCCATGTGTGAGTCAGGACCTGCATTCTCCAGCTGTGACTCCAGCTGTGACCTACTGCCCCCTAAGGTGCACCTTAGCAGGGAGCTGGGCTTGGGGGCGGAGCTGCGATTCAGACTTAGGAGCTCTGCTAATGGATGAGATCGAGCCAAATGGCATTTCTTTTCTTTTTTTTTTTTTTTTTTTTTAAAGATTTATTTTAGTTTATTTGAAAGGCAGAGTTACAGAGGGGTACAGGGAGAGAGAGAGAGAGAGAGAGAGAATCTTTCTCCTGCTGGTTCACTCCCCAGATGGCTACAACGGCTGGAGCTGCACCTATCCAAAGCCAGGAACCAAGAGCTCCTTCCAGGTCTCCCATGCGAGTGTGGGGGCCCAAGAACTTGGGCCATCTTCTACTGCTTTTTCCAGGCCATAGCACAGGGCTGCATTGGAAGTGGAGCAGCCAGGACTCGAACTGGCGCCCATTTAAGATGCTGGCACTGCAGGCAGCAGCTTTACCCGCTACACCACAGTGGCAGCCCCACCAAATGGCATCTTAACTGTGCCAAGTGCCTGTACCCACCTCCTGAAAATTCTGATGTCAGTGTTGTGGGGCAGAGTTCATGCCTTTTGTTTTGGTTTTTGAAGGTCAGCTTATTCTAATATGCAGCAAAGACACAAAATCAATCGATGAGGCAGTGACTCTTAAAAAATCAGTTTTACTGAGACTGGAGAAAAGGGCCCTCTCACAGGTTGTTTTGAAATGAGAAATTAGCAAACCATTTGCAGGATAATTTGGTAGTGTCTATTCAAATTTAAAATATGTGTATGCTCTAACCCAGTAGCTCCTTTTTAAAGAAATTGATCTTATGGAATTAATAGCATGAGTTCATAGAATTATGCTTTTAAGAATTCTTAGTGCTGTATTGATCATGATTGGAAAAAACTGAAAATAATACAAATGTTGGGGTCAGTGTTTTGGAGCAGTGGATTAAACTGCCATCTGCAACGCCAGCATCCCATATGGCCACTAGTTTGAGTCCTGGCTGCTCCACTTCCAATCCAGCTGCCTTCTAATCTGCAGAAAGCTTTAAAATATGACCCAGATATTGAGTCCCTGCCACCTGCATGGGAGACTCAGATGAAGCGTCTGGCTCCTGGCTTCAGCCTGGGGCCCCAGCCCTGGCCTTTGCAACCATCTGGTGAGCGAACCAGTGGATGGAAGATCTCTCTGTCTCTTCCTTTCTCTCTGTCACTCTGCCTTTCAAATAAATAAGTAAATAAATCATCCGTGTCTCCTGTGTAGGTAGCAGGGGCCCAAATACTTGACTCAACTTCCACTGCTGTTCCTAGACCATTAGAAGGAAGATGGATTGGAAGTGGCGCAACATAGACATGAACCAGCGCCCACATGGGGTGCCGCCATCGCAGATGGTGGCGTTACCTGCTACGCCACAATGCCAGCCCCCTTCAAATAAGTAAATAAATCACTTTAAAAAAATACAAATACTTCCTAGTAGAAATCTGGTGTAATAAACCCTAACACCATGCTGTGGAATGCTACACAGCCATTTGAAAGATTGTGTCCCTGCAAGAAAAGATGAACATGGTATGTCGTTTGCAGATGGAAGCAGATTGTGGGTCAGTATAGTTAACACAGTGTGTGGTCCATGAAGAGTAGCTTTGTGTATGTAGACTCGATAGTGCAAACAAAGGGTTGTGTGTAACAGAGGGCAGTACAGGTCAGTGTGTGAGATTACTATGTAGTTACCCCTAAGGAGTAGAATTAGAGGTGAAAACCTTACTTCTTATCATTTGCGGGGATAGATATTAGGATTTTTCTATAGCTTTCATTATTTTTAATAAGAATTTAATATTTTTAAGATTTACTGTATTTATTTGAAAGGTAGAGATATGGGGGTGATGGGAGAGATCTTCCATCCTCTAGTTCATTCCCCAAATGGCTGTAACAGCTGGAGCTGGGACAGGCAGAAACCAGGAGCCAGGAGCTTCATCCTGGTCTCCCACGTGGGTATAGGGGCCCAAGAACTTGGGCCATCTTCTGCTGCTTTCAGATGCATTAGTGGGGAGCTGGATTAAAAGTGGAGTAGTAGGATTCAAACCAGCACCTACACGGGATGCCAGCATTGCAGGTAGTGGCTTAACCCATTACACAGCAACACTGGCCCCCAAATTTAAAATTTTTAAATTCACAAACTATTTAGAAATTGTTTTCAATCTGGCCCAGACAAGCTGAACTGCTTTCCTGTGGCTAGTGCCAGCTGGAGGGGCGGGGCTGGTTGCTAAGGGTGACCCAGCAACCCCTAACCCCAGGGACCCCTGCACCTGCTGATGGGGGATGAGGCCGTGCAACACATGCCCTGCAGCCCAGGTTTGCAAATTCCCCCTTCCCTTATTTCTTGTCTTGTGATTGTTCCTCCCTGTTGCTTGGTGGAAGTAATTTTTGTGGCCCCTGTCACTCATCTTCAGGTCCTGTTTTTTTTTTTTTTTTTTTTTTTTTTTTTTTTTTTTTTTTTAATGAAGAGGAGCAGAGGAGGACCTTGGATACTTCTGTACATAGACAACTCAAAAATTGGACCTAGGTAGTGATTTTAGCTTCACGTTCAGCATTGTTTGTTTACTTTTCCTGGGCACAAGTGCCTGCAGTCTCCTGGGAAGCAGAGATGCAGGCCTCTTATCCTCTCTCACAAGCACAGAAGTAGACTCAGAGGTTAAGTAGCCTGCCCATTGGTATAGCACAGCAGTTAATGTCAGGGATGAGAACCTGCCCCATTAGTTTGGTCCTTTAAAAATTTTTTTTTTACTTACTTGTTTATATTTATTGGAGAGGCACAGAGTGAGAGAGAGACTGAGACAGACAGGGAGGAATTTTGTATTTGCTGCCTCATCTACAGATGCCTGCAGCAGCAGCAGCAACAGCTAAGCCAGGCCAAAGCCAGGTGCCAGGAACTCTGGGGACCCAACTACTGAAGCCGTCACCTGCTGCCTCCCCGAGTATGCAGTAGTCAGAGCTGGAACTGGAAGCAGACCCAGGGTTTGAAGCTAGGCACTCCAGTATGAAATGTGGGCACCCCAGGCAGCGTCCTCACCACTCTGCTGAATGCCCACCCTGATCACTCTGTCTTTCATTGGTAGTGTACACATGACCCTTTCAGAAGAAATGAGAGCTAGAGCACAGAGGTTGGGAGTCACACACTCAAAAGTCCTCAAGTGCCAGGCATATGACATAAATGAACGAAGAGACCAGGGTGTCAGTGGATGGGGTGCTGGAATCTTTGGCCAACTGTGGAGCCAAGCTGACCAGATAACCTGAGTGATCAAGAAAAGCTATTAAAACAGGACCTTTACTGAATAAATTTCCTTATTTTTACATGCCAGTAATCAATTCAAATTTTAAAAAATGTATTCTTTGCCAGTGAGTGTTGTGGCACAACAAGTTAAACCACTTCTTGGGACTCTGGTGTCCCATATCAGAGCAATGGTTCAAGTCCTGGCTGCTTTGCTTCCAGTCCAGCTCTCAGCTAATGTGCCTGGGAAAGCAGTGGAACATGACCCAAGTGCTTGACCCTGGACCCACATAGAGAGACCCAGATGGAGTTCTAGGCTCCTGGCTTTGGCCTGGCCAAACCCCAGCTGTTGTGTTGGGGAGTAAACCAATGGATGGAAAAACCTCTCTCTCTCTGTCTGTCTCTCTGTCTCTTTCTCTCCCTTCCAAATAAATAAATAAACCTTTAAAAAAAAAAAAAACACTTTGAGTTAAGAAAATGTCTGCCAGCTGCATTTACTACCTGGCCACGGTTGCACAGTTTTTGCTTTGTCCTTCAAAGACATTATTTTTAATTGCTACATAGCATTGCATAAGTTTGATGAGCTTACATGAGCAATTCTTTGCTGTGTGATCTTGAGCAAGTTGCTTAATCTCTCTTTGCCTCAATTTTCTCTTTTGTCTAATGAGGATTATAAAAGGGAATACTTTATAAAGTTAAGAATTGAAAAAGTACATACCTTGAAGTATTTAGAACAATGCTTGGCATAAGTAGACATTAGACATGTTTGCTATTTGTTACTGTATTGATAAGTACATTTTTGCCCAGTTTTTTTTTTTTTTACTTTTTGTAATAAATTTTATAGGGAGAATTATTGATTAAAAGTATTAACATTTTAATGCTCTTAATTTACATGGTCAAGGAGCCTTCTAGTAAGACTGTTGTGACTTATGTTTCAAGTAGGATAAAACTTGCCTATGTCCCTACATCTTCTGAAGCGTTAATGATCTTTCTCTCCTTTACTGTTCATCAAAACAGTTGACCTTGAGCATCTGTGGTGTCCTGGAGCCTCCTGTAGACCAAAACTATAGCCTGTCTCCTCCCCATTTCTCAAGCAGCAATGGGCTTTGGATTTGGAAAGTGATACTAGTTTGTTTGACTAATCCAGATGCAATCTCTCTGTCATTTAGTAAATGAATTTAACCTGTTTACATTTATTGTGATTTCTGTATGCACTGTGCTTTGTTTTCTGTTAGTGGATTCCTCAGGCCACCAGCTCAACAGATGTCTGAGCAGTGCTGACCTGGGGTCCCTGGGGTCTTTTCCAGAAACCACTCAGATTGAAGATCCCCGGGTGCAATGGCGGCGCGAACAGGAGCACATGCTGAAGGATTACCTGGTGGTGGCCCAGGAGGCCCTGAGTGCACAGAAGGAGATCTACCAGGTGAAGCAGCAGCGTCTGGAGCTGGCGCAGCAGGAGTATCAGCAGCTGCATGCCGTCTGGGAGCACAAGCTGGGCTCCCAGATCAGCTGTGAGTACCCCCCACTAGCAGAGGCAGTGGCCACGCCGAGTCCTGCCAGTGCTGCTTCTCAGAGCTGCCCATTTTTTCCCATCTCCACTCCTCGTCCAAACCACCATCCTCTCTCTACTCCTCTTCCTGCTCCCATCCGTGCCTTGCAGGAATTCATTTGTCATTTGCATTCCACGTCATTTCGCTATGTTGGTATGCATCCCAGAGTGCCACTTGGGTTACCCATCTCCTTGTTTAAAATCCTTCAGTGGCTAAGGGAAGAGGGCAATGGGGAGTTCTTATTTAATGGGTACAGGGTTTCTGTTTGGGAAGCCTCTCCAGTGTTAGCCTCTGTCTTATCTTCATAGCACACATCACAATACACCTCTTATACATCAGCAGTGCTTCGTCTACTCGAACATATGCCCCTGAAGGGCAGGGCTCCCGGCTTCCCTATGGGAGATCAGGTGTGCCGAAATCCCATGTCCTACCGTCTTGGTGCTGTGCAGTGCCCAATCAGAACTGCCAAGGAGCCCACTCCCCGTTTCCAGTGTGTTGGGGGCTTTTGTCTGTTACCACTGTTTGTAATAACCCACATTTCCTGGTGTTTGTGGAGTGCTTCCTAGGTGTCAGGTACTGTGTTCTGATTTTGCTGTTTCCCGCAAGTCCTCCCAGCAGTGCTATGAGCAAGTACCATTAAGACCCACCTTGAACAGAGAAGGAAGCTGAGGCTTGGGGTCAAGATTATGTCCAGGGTCCTCTGGTGCTGATGGACAGTCATCAGTTGCAAACCTGTTCTGTCCTGCCACCAGCTTATTCCATGCGAGCCAGGCTGTGGAGACTGTCACTGTGCCACGTTGTAGGCGTGGGCCACTGGACTCTTCATCCTGTGTGAAGTCCTCACTTTGCACAGTCCACGCTGCTGGCAGGATGGGGCAGACCCTGCTGGGTACTCACTTCCCCAGCCTTGCCCCTCCCCTGGGCAACCCGGGAAAACATGCGGACTCTCAGGGGTCATAGCCAAGAACCTTCGGGAGCTACTTCTGGGTCAGGTAGCCTCCTGAGACAGTGATGAGGGTTTTGTCACTCGTCGTTTGTGGTCAGCTTGGGCTGCCATAACGACGACGTGCCATAGACTGGGTGGCT
The DNA here is from genome assembly GCF_033115175.1 of Lepus europaeus. Classification (NCBI taxonomy): domain Eukaryota; kingdom Metazoa; phylum Chordata; class Mammalia; order Lagomorpha; family Leporidae; genus Lepus; species Lepus europaeus. The sequence continues at coordinate 112,314,961 of NC_084830.1, read as the reverse complement.
TAACCCACAAACATTTGCTCCTGGTTCTGGGGAGTGGACTTCCAAGGTCAGGGCGCCTGCACGGTCAGGTTCTGGAGGGGCTCTCCTCCTCCCTTGCAGTGGTGGCCGTCTCACAGTGTCCTCAGGTGGGAGGGAGGGAGAGAGAGAGACAGCAGGGTGGCTGGTGTTTCTTCCTGTAGGGGTGCCAGTCCTATCCCGGTCCTGATGGTGTGTGAAGCTAAGTGGCCCCCAACGGCTCCTTCTCCAGTACTCACCGTGGCAGGTAGGACTTCAGCCTACAGAGGGATACGGTTCCTTCCAGAGCTTTTTCCTTCAGGCCTGGAAGTGTGATGTGAGTGTGTCCCTTCTGAAACTCAGGCTTGGAGAAGTGACTTTTCTTCTCTCTCGAGTCCCACAGCTTGAAAAAGTGGCATAGGCTCATAGGAATAAGCCTTGCTGTTTGGGGGCCAAAAGGTTGGCACAGAGCCAAGGTCGAACTCTGGAGAGCACCTGTTAATAACTGCAGAGGCTGAGCGGTACTTTTGCATTGGCCAGCTGTGCAGCCCCTCGCCACCCTGTCCACGGGTGGAAAAATGAGCATCCCTGGGAATAAGACCTGCTGGCATCTTATGTCTTCCAGTATGCTGTACTCAGAACCCCAGGGGATCCTTGACAAAAATTCAGTTAGTTACCGACTTACTTATTCAAGAGGTAAGGAGACTGGAGATGGAAACACAGAGCTTCCATCCAGTGTTTCACTCCCCAGATGCCTGCAACAGCCAAGACTGAGCCATGCCAAAGCTGGGAGCTGGGAACCCAACCCAGGTCTCCCATGTAGGTGGAAGGGACCCAGTGACTTGAGCCATCATCTGTTGTTTCCAAGGTGTGCGTTAGCAGAAAACTGGAGTCAAGAGCCAGAACCAGGCATTGAACCCAGAGACCGATATGGGATGAGGGCTTCTTAAACGCTAAGCTAAATGCCGTCCCCGCAGAAATGCCAAGTGAGTCCCATCATGACCATCCAGCAGGTCCATGGTGTAGAATCATCTGCAAGATAATTGGCCTATATTTTAAAAATAAAAAATGCAGCCTCTGTTGTGGCTCAGGGGTTAAGCTGTCACTTGTGAGGCTGGCATCCCATGTTGGAACACAGGTTCAAGTCCCGGCTGCTCCAACTTCCTGCTAATGTGCCTGGGAACTCAACAGATGATGGCCCAAGGACTCAGGTGCCTGCCACCCACATGAGAGACCCAGATGGAGATCCTGGCTCCTGGCTTCAGCCTAGCCCAGCCTTGGCTCTTGTGTCCATTTTTGGAAGTGAACCAGTAGATAGAAGATCTCTTTTCTCTGTTGTGCTCTCAAATAAATAAATAGATCCTTTTAGAAAAAAAATTGATTTATTTGAAAGAGTTAGAGAGAGAGAGAGCGAGACAAAGATCTTCTATATGTTGGTTCACTCCCAAGGTAACTGACAAATAAATAAATAGATCCTTTTTAAAAAATGATTTATTTGAAAGAGTTACAGAGAGACACACACACACACTAAGATCTTCTGTACTTGGTTCACTCCCCACATAACTGATGTGGCCAGGCTGGGCCCGGCCAGAGTGAGGAGCCAGGAAATTCCTCCAGGTTTCCAACGTGGGTGCAGGGACCCAAGTACTTGGGCCATCTTTGGCTGCTTTTCCCAGGCCATAGCAGCGGAGCTGCATCAGAGGTGGAAAAGCTGAGACTCCACCAGGTGCTCCTATGGGATGCTGACATTATCTAAAGGCAGTGGCTTTATCAGCTATGCCACAATGCAGGCCCCAATAAATAGATCTTTAAAAAATAAAATAAAATAAAAAAGAGAACAACCAGCAAAATGAAATGCTTGCTCCGTGAGTTAGACCCTAAACTGGGAGAGAAATCAGCCATAAAAGACCTTCTCAAACAATTGCAGAATGTTCTTCCTGTGACAGGGATGTGATAGATGTATCGGAGGTTGTCCTTGGTTTGAGGAGTTGCATGTGACATCACATCTACAGCTTAGTCTCAAAAAGGTCTGGGGGAGGCCGGCGCCGTGGCTCAACAGGCTAATCCTCCGCCTTGCGGTGCTGGCACACCGGGTTCTAGTCCCGATTGGGGCACCGGACTCTATCCCGGTTGCCCCTCTTCCAGGCCAGCTCTCTGCTATGGCCCGGGAAGGCAGTGGAGGATAGCCCAAGTGCTTGGGCCCTGCACCTGCATGGGAGACCAGGAGAAGCACCTGGCTCCTGGCTTCGGATCAGCACAATGTGCCGGCCGCAGCGGCCATTGGAGGGTGAACCAACGGCAAAAAGGAAGACCTTTCTCTCTGTCTCTCTCTCTCTCACTATCCACTCTGCCTGTCAAAAAAAAAAAAAAAAAAAAAAAAAAAAAGGTCTGGGGGAGAGGAAAGGAAAGGAAAAAGCAAGGTGAAAACTGTGGTGTGAGGGCAGTGAGCAGTAGGTGGCTCTGAAGGTGGGTTGGGATTTGTCTTTGGGCATCGTTTCTATTAATCACTTGTTGAGAGCTTCCTGTGCAGGATCCTACGGAGCAAAAGAACCCAGGTCGGGGAGGGATGGAAAAAATAGCTATGGGGATATATTGAAAACCAGGGGACCTAGGTGAAGTATGTGGCAATATGCATTATATTGTTATATCACATTTTCTGAGTCAGACGCTGCAAGTGTGGGGACTCCCGCCCCCACGAAGCCCAGTAGTGGGAGGTGGTGACTACTGGGCTCTGGGTTCAAGTCTTTGTCCCACCATCACTGACTCTGTCCTCTTGGGGACTGTCCTTCACCTCCCTTAGACTTGGCTCACTTAGGATTGACTGGAAATGTTAACAGTTCTTTAATCTTGTGGGTTCCTGGCTGGTTGTCTCACCCTCGGCTCTGCTGGCATTTTTTTTTTTTTTTAAGATTTATTCTATTTATTTGAAAGACAGAGTTACAGAGAGAGGTAGAGCCAGAGAGAGAGAGAGAGAGAGAGAGAGGTCTTCTGTCTGCTTGTTCACTCCCCAAATGACCGAAAAATGGCCAGAGCTGATCCAAAGCCAGGATTTAGGAGCTTCTTCATGGATCAGAGGCCCAAGGACTTGGGCCATCTTCTATTGCTTTTCCAGGCCATAGCAGAGAGCTGGATCAGAAGTGGAGCAGCTGGGACTTGAACCGGTGCCCACATGGGATGCCGGCACTGCAGGCCAGTGCTTTAAACTGTTATGCCACAGTGCCAGCCCCTCTACTGGCATTTTAGGCTGGGTGAATCTTTATGGAGACTGGCTGTCCTTGGGTTGTAGGATGTTTTGCAGCATCCTACAACAGTAGCATCCTCCACCCTAAGTGGTGACAACCAAAAATGTCTCCAAAGACTGCCAAGTGTGCCCTCAAGGGCAAAATCGCCCTCACTCACAAAGCCACTAGTGTAGGCAAAGCACCTAGCATAGTTTCCTGAGAACAAATGAATAGCTTACTAAATGCTTTTATTATAGGCTGCGTGTTGCATAATATTTTGAGAGTGTACTCAATGAGCCAGGTAGCCTGGGTTCAGATTTAGGATTTGTAGATCTCAAGTTAGGCCACTTCTATTTTGTTTTCTTCTTCTTTTTTTTTTCTTGTTTTTAATGACCAAGTGAGTTAGGATTTTTGTTTGAGAGGCAGAAAGAGACACATAGAGGGAGGGGAAGAAGGAGAAAGAAGAAAGGGGAGAGAGAGAGAGAGAGAGAGAGATTCAGATTCAGATTCCCTATCTACTGCTTCTCTCCCCAAATGCCTGTAACTGCCAGGGCTGGGCCAGGCTGAAGCTGGGAGCTGAGAACTCAATCCAGGTCTCATTTGCATATGAGAGAGCCAACTGCTTGAGCCATCATTTGCTACCTCCCTGGATGCGTATTAGCAGAAAGCAACAATTGGGAATGGAGCCAGGACATGAACCCGGGCACTCCAATATGGAATGCGTGCATCCCGAATGGTATCTTAAATGCTAGACCAAACATTCACCCTTGTTTTCTTCATGTTTAAAATTGATGTTATGGGAGCTGGTGCTGTGGTGTAGCAAGTAAAGCTGCCACATACAGTGCCAGAATCCTATATGGGCACTGGTTTGAGTCCTGGCCACTCCACTTCCAATCCAGCTCTCTGCTGTGGCCTGGGAAAGCAGGAGAAGATGGCCCAAGTCCTTGGGAGCCTGCACCCGCATGGGAGACCAGGAATAAGCTCCTGGCTCCTGGGTTTGGATCAGTGCAGCCCTTCCAAGGCCATTGTGGCCATGGAAGACTTTTCTCTATGTCTGCATCTGCCTCTTTGTAATTCTGCCTTTCTTTTCTTTCTTTCTTTTTTTTTTTGACAGGCAGAGTGGACAGTGAGAGAGAGAGACAGAGAGAAAGGTCTTCCTTTTGCTGCTGGTTCACCCCCCAGTGGCCGCTGCGGCCGGCGCGCTGCGGCTGGCGCATCGCGCTGATCTGCAGCCAGGAGCCAGGTGCTTCTCCTGGTCTCCCATGGGGTGCAGGGCCCAAGCACTTGGGCCATCCTCCACTGCACTCCCTGGCCACAGCAGAGAGCTGGCCTGGAAGAGGGGCAACCAGGAAAGGATCGGTGCCCCGACCGGGACTGGAACCCGGGGTGCTGGTGCCGCAGGTGGAGGATTAGCCTATTGAGCCGCGGCACTGGCCGTAATTCTGCCTTTCAAATAAATAAATAAATCTTTAAAAAATTGATGTAATGATAGTATTCCCTTTATGAATTTTAAGCTTAAAGTAGTTGACAAATATAAAGAAATTGGAGTAGTACTTATGCTAATTTTTCAATAAGTAAATATTATTATTAATTATTGGCATTGTTGATGACAAAAAGGTTTAACAGACCGTGATAACAATAAGAATACAGGTTGAGGATCCCTATCCAAAAATCCATAATGTGAACCCTTTTGAGTAGCAACAGTCACCACACATGGGAAATTCCATGCTGCACAACTTTGTTTTGGCCTCAAAATTATGAACATTATTGTATCAAATTGCCTCCAGCATACAGATAATACATACATCAAATGAATTTCCTTTGTAGACTTGAGTTGCATTCCGAGGTATCTCATTAATGTACAAGCAGATGTTCCCGAATCCGAAATCGGTCACACGACCGTTCCCAGTCTTTCAACTACGTGCCACTCAGGCTGTAAACCCGTGACCACAGTCAGGGAGCACCTGCTGCATTACTGAGCTCTGTCCCCAGAGCGCCGCCAGCCTCAGAGGCGCCACTGTTTTGGATGTAGTAGATCTGCCGTCTGTAGGGACTGGGGTCATTTCAGGCAGGAGTCATCCAGGCAGAGGCTGGGAATCTCCCAGCCCAAGGGTCCCAGTCCAGTGGGGCACGACCCAAGCCTCGTCACGGCTCTTTCTGCAGGTTTTACAAGCTAGAGCTGCCTTCTAAGTGGAGCTCTTGGGGTGATACCCCGGTGAGGTCAGTGCCTCTGCTCTAACACATGTGACCTGTTGGGACTTGGGAGGGTTTTGCAACCTGGCCTTGGCTGCTCTTGAGTCCTAGCCAGGCTAGGATGGGACCATAGACCTTGTCTTCTCCCTGATGTAATTTCCAGCTTCACAGGGAGCAAGAATGATATGCCTGGAAGAAACCGAGTGGAGCCCTGTACCTAAATAACCCAAGTTAGCTAAGTAATCCTGTAAGGCACTATGTTCCCATTCTTCAGACAAGCACACTGAGGCCCCTTAAGGGCAAATGACTTCTTCAAGGTCATGCTGGGGGGAAAGTGGCAGAGGTAGCTTTTATTCCTTGGTGTGTCTGGCTGCACAGCCAATGGCTTTGGTTTAATCCAAATCAGTCAGATGCTAAGGTTCTTGGACTAATACCTGGTTCCCCCATCCTCTAAGTCTAAAGGTGTGCTGGGTTCTGTATCCTCAATGTGCTCCTTCCATTTTCCAGTCCTTAATTTTCCATTTGGAAAATAAGTCCTTGGGAGCCAGTGGAGGAGGAGTAGATGTTGTGGCACAGTGGGTTAAAGCACTGCTCGGGATGCCCACATCCTATATTGGATGCCTGGTTGGATTCCCAACTACTCTACACTTCTGGTTCTGCTTTTTGCTAATGCACCCAGGAGGCAGCACATGATGACCTGAGTTCTTGGGTTTCTGACACCTGTGTGGGAGACCCGGATGGAATTCCTAGCTCTGGCTTCATCCTGGTCCAGCCCAGGCTATAGCAGGCTTTTAGGGAGTGAATAAGCAGATGAAAGATCTCTTTCTCTCTCTCTCTCTCTTTCTCTCTCTCTCTCTCTCTTTTTCTGTACTCTACGCCTCCCACCCACTGTCACTCTGCCTTTCAAATAAATAAATATTTTAAAAAAGGATAAAATAAAATGCCAGTTGAATTATGCACTTTAGTTCACTTGTTCCCCAAACTAAGAAGATAAGAGATCAGAGGTGTTTTTGGAAGTCAAAGGAGAGTGGGAGCAGAAAGAGCAGCAGTGAACTTTGGAGGTTGGAAAGCAGACGAACAGGTGGCAGTGTACCTCATAGACCCGAGAAAACAGCAGGTGGGCCAGCAATGAGGAAGGCTGATGGCATCGTTCTACAGTGAGTGTTTGCCGAAGGCCTGGGGATTGGTGTGGTAGCTGAGTGTTGGGAGGAAGGCCTCAGATACAGAGGATTGGATGAAACATTGTGTCTGAGATGATTAGACCATTTCCTCTCTCACCCCAAATCTGTACAGCCAAGCATTTAGCCACCTCCAAGCTGGCAAAAGACTACAAGTTTACTCTTTGGAGTGGCTGAGACAGTTACCAGATTGGGGGACACCAGGCAAATTCAGAGCTGGAGTACACCATGCAGAAAATACAGAGATCCAGTGACCGTGGACGGGTGAACCCCCTGGTGCCCAGGATGGTGGCAGGCCGTGACCCTCCAGGCTGCACAACACAAGAGTCTGGGAAATCTGACCAGGGAGAAGAGATGTGAAGACGCACTGATCGTGGTGGATTTTGGGTGGAACAGTCCAGCAAAGTCTGTACCAGGCAACCCACAGCCAGCAAGCCCCACTGCACTGAGCCTTTTGGGCCCCTGCTCTTTAATGGGTTAGAGACAGCTGAGATTCCACGTATCTGAGGAAACCCTCTATGGGGAAAATGGAGACTAAAACTGACACTTGGTGAAAGGGAGGGAGGCCATGGAGGAAGCTGAGCGCGCGTGGAGAAGGCACCCTCCAGAGGAGCCATGTAGCCCTGAAACAAGAACAGGGTGTTATGCTCTATGAAAAGGAACCCTGTGAGAACAGAATAGAGGCTTTGAAAGCTGGAGTATGGTAGTAGAAAAGAGGACTCCTTGAAAGATTGGAAAATAACGCCGGGGAGATCTTTTAAATAGCAGAGCAAAAATACGCAGCCATCGACAGTCAGACAAAAATAGGGCAGCAGGCCAGGGAGACTGAGGCAGCAGACAAACACAGGGGGAGAAGCATTCAGAAAAATTCCATAGAACTGGAGGAAGAGTGTGTTAGACGGAAAGGGCTCAGTGCCCAGTACAATGGATCAAAGTCAGCACACACCACGATATAGCGCTTGTGAAACTTCAAATCCTGGCAACCATGTAAGATCCCAGAAGCTTTCACAGAGAAAAACCAGGTCACACAGAAATGATCAGAACTCAGAATTGCCGAACTTCTCACCAGGAACGCTGGAAACCCAGACAATGGCACAGCGCCTTCCAAATTTTAAAGAAAATGGTTTCCAACCTGGCATTCTGTATCCAGCAAAACCAGCTTGAGTCAAGAGTAGGGTAGGGTAAAGACATGTGTGGACACGTAAGATTTCCAAAATGTTATTTCTTTGCCGTGCGTCCTTTCTCACGAAGCCACTGGAAGGAGCGTTTTCCCAATACCAGGGAGACGGGTGCCGGAGGGAGGAGGGAGAGCAGGAGGATGCCCAGGGTGACAGGAAAGAGCTGAGGGCACCAGCTGTGCACAGGGAGCCCCCGGCTCAGGCCGAAGCGAGGTGAGGATCAGACAAGAGATCTCCCAAGAGACGCTGCAGGATGCACACTGAGCTGCGCTCCTAGGGGGAGATTTACGTAACTGGTGAAGTGTGAGGGTGGATTACCGATGTTTATCAAAACTAAGCAAACCTAAGAAATGACAGTTATTAACTCTAGGGCAAAAAAGGGCTGGAAAGGCCGAGTCGGCAAAGTCGGCGACTGCCCTCCGTGGTGTTTGCAGAAGGAAAGTGCTGCAGACCCTCCTGCTGACTCTGACCAGTAGGGTGCTGTTTCTTTGGGGAGGATGAGAAGGGGAGGTGTGCAGGGGAAGGGAAGGAAGTGAATTGAGACCCGTGTCCTGAAGAGGAAGCGGCAGCAGCACATGCATATTGTTAGAGACACAAAGGGAGAAAGCTGGGGCTGGTGCTGAGGCACTGTGAGCTAAGCCACTGCCTGCAGTGCCGGCATCCCAGAGGCATGCCAGTTCTAGTCCCGGCAGCTCCACTTCTAATCTAGCTCCCTGCTAACAAGCCTGGGAAAGCAGCCGAGAATGTCCCACCCACATAGGGACCTGGATGAAACTCCTGGCTCCTTGCTTCAGCCTGGCCCAACCCTGGTCTTGCAGCCATTTGGGGAGTAAACCAACGAATGGTAGATTTTTCTGTCTTTGTCTCTCCTCTCTCTGTAATTCTACCTTTCAAATAAATAAATCTTTAAAAAATATAAGGGGGTTCGAAGATCTGTGTTTTAACAGGAGTGCTGATGGTTTGAGAGTTTTTTGTGAAAATTTGTCAGTATGTACATACTAGGTTTGTGCACTTTTGTGTATTTTTTGGTCCAGTGAAAAGTTTACTTTAAAAATATTGAGGAGTGGGCTGCATCCCATTTCATCATCTTTGGGTACAAATGGTGCACTGAGCACCGGAGGATAAGCTCCTGGTGGCCCAGTGGCAGAGATCTGTTCATCTTCGCCTCTCTTAAAGATTTCTTTATTTATTTGAAAAGCAGGCCTACAGAGAGGCAGAGGCGCAGAGAGAGAGGTCTTCCATCCGCTGGTTCACTCCCCAGATGGCTGCAACGGCTGGAGCTGCACTAATCCGAAGTCAGGAGCCAGGAGCTGCTTCTGGGTCTCCTACGCAGGTGCAGGGGCACCAGCACTTGGGCCATCTTCCACTGCTTTCCCAGGCCATAGCAGAGAGCTGGATTGGAAGTAGAGCAACCCTGTCTCAAACCAGCATCCAGATGGGATTCTGGCCACAACACTAGCCCTGGGTCTTGTAATTTTCTGAGGGAGAGAGAACACACTGCCATCCATTGGTTTGCTCCTGAGTGACTCAACTGTCAGCCAGGTGGCTGAAATCAGGAGCCGGGACCTCAGTCTAGCCTCCCAGCTGGGTGTCAGGAATGCAAGTACTTGAGCTGCCTCCGGGGGTCTGCAGTGACAGACAGCTGCAATGCGGAGCCAGAGCTGGGAGTGAAACCCGGCTGTCCTGATGTAGGGCACGGGCGTCCTGAGCAGCATCCTAACCACTGGGCTAAATGCCCACCCCAGTCCTGCGACTCACAGCAGACTCTTGCAGACTGCTGCCAGCCTCCTTAACATTTCCGCACGGTGTAGACTCGGGCCCTGCGGCGCAGGCTGACGAGCAAGGGGGAACGTGCCCACAGAGCAGGCACTCCCCGTAGATGGCCTTTCTCTGTGTGCCCATCTTGCAGGGGCAGCGCTGTGGCGTAGCAGGTAATGCCACCACCTGCAGTGCTGGCATCCCATATGGGCACCGGTTTGAGTCCCACTGCTCCTCTTCCCATCCAGTCCTCTGCTATGGCCTGGGAAAGCCGTAGAGGATGGTCTAGGTCTAAGATTCTCTCTCTCTCTGCCTGTCTGTAACTGTGCCTTCCAAATAAAAAAATAAATGCTAAAAAGCAATCTTGCTTCTACAGTGACAGCTCTCCTGTGACGTCACCATGGTCTTACTCTCAGCTGGTTAAGGAAAAGTGCTGATTTGCAGAATATGCTTGATATGGGGCCTGCAGCTCTGTGTTCAGCCAGGCGGCTGCCTACAGTCCCCAAGTCTTAGCACAGAGACCAGAGGAATCAGACAGTGGGAAATGCAGACTTCTAATACCTGGAACCCCTTTTCCATGCTTGAGACAGGGCTGCAAGGCCGTCCCCCTCCCAGGGTGGCCCCCGCCTGTCTCTGCGGACAGCCCCTGGTTCCCCACCATCCTGTCATTGTCTCCATCGTCACCATCAGCTCGGCAGCAGCGCACGGCTGCCTGCAGTGGAACGGTCTGTCCTGTTATACAGAGCGGTCGCTCTGTCCCCTGATCCCAGCGTTTGATTTTAAGGTTCCTCGTGCATCGTCAGAAGGCCCATCCAGTTCTTTTATCCAAATCCAGAGAACAGCCCCCTCTCATTGCCTGCCATTTCTACCTTACTTCACTGAAAATTGGGGGCAGTCTCCAAATAAGCTTCTTTGGCTTTGGAAAACTCCAGGTCTTTGTCCTGTAGTCTCACTCCATGTGGACAGGCTGAGTGTTCGGAGTGAGGTGGGTGGAAAGAGGACTTGATGGCATTGCTTAGACAGTGCTATTGAGTGCTCATGGGGGAACTATGTCCTTGTCTCCCTCTCTACCAGGAGCAAGTGTCCTTTCCTGCGCAGTGGGATGGTATCCACCTCAGGGACACTGTGAATCATGTCTGGCCCTGTTTCCCTCTTCACACCAGCGGTCAGGAAGCTCAGAGTCCGTTTGTGGTGACTCTGGTTAGTACAGAGACTCATGGTGTACACTGAACATACCTATCACCAGTTTGCTTCCTTCTCTTCATTTTCCCTGGGTCTCCTCCTCTTTTTTTAAATCTATTTTTAAAAAAGATTTATTTTATTTATTTGAAAGAGTTAGAGATGTAGAGACAGAAAGAGGTCTTTCATCTGCTGGTTCACTCCCCAGATGGCCGCAATGGCTGGAGCTGAGCCAGTTTGAAGCCAGGAGCCAGGATCTAGGAGCTTCTTCTGGGTCTCCCACGTGGTGCAGGGGCCCAAAAATTGGGCCATATTCTGCTGCCTTCCCAGGCACATTAGCAGGATCGGAAGTGGATTAGCCGGGACTCAAACTGGCGCCTGTATGGTATGCCAGTGCTGCAGGATAGGGCTTTAACCTGCTTCACCACAGCGCCAGCCCCTCTTATTTTCTTTAATTGTGTCTTACTCTGTTTTCGTCATTTTCATAAGCCTTAAAATCCCTTTTAAAGACATATATACTGGGGCCAGCACTGTGGCATAACGGGTAAAGCCACCGCCTACAGTGCTGGCATCCCACATGGACGCCAGTTCGAGTCCTGGCTGTTCCACTTCCAATCCAGCTCTCTGCCATGGCCTGGGAAAGCACTGGGAGATGGCCCAAACCCTTGGACCCCTGTACCCGCATGGGAGACCTGGAAGAAGCTCCTGGCTTCAGATCGGCACAGCTCTGTCTGTTGCGGCCAACTGGGGAGTGAACCAGTAGATGGAAGAACTCTCTCTGCCTCTCCTTCTCTCTCTGTGTAATTCTGCCTTTCAAGTAAATAAACAAATATAAAAAAAAGATATATGTATAAATACATATACTGTTTTAAAAATGCATCAAGATTATAGCTGTATGATAGAATTGTGGATCAATACTGGAAGGCAGCTTGGGGAAGCAGATAATTAAACAGGTGATAGGATCGTGGGTATTAATTTTCCTTTTTACATGTACATTAATTTATGAAGTAGTACAAATAGTTTCTAGTGCTTTGTTCTGATTAAAAAAGCAAATGTTGGGGCCAGCGCCGTGGCGCAGTAGGTTAATCCTCCGCCTGCAGCATCGGCATCCTGTATAGGCGCCGGTTCTAGTCCTGGCTGCCCCTCTTCCAGTCCAGCTCTCTTCTATGGCCTGGGAAAGCATCAGCAGATGGCCCAAGTGCTTGGGCCCCTGCACCCACATGGGAGACCTGGCAGAAGCTCCTGGCTCTTGGCTTTGGATTGGCGCAGCTCCAGCCGTTGCAGCCATTTGGGCAGTGAACCAACAGATAGAAGACCTTTCTCTCTGTCTCTCACTGTTTGTAGCTCTACCTGTCAAATAAATAAATAAAATCTTTAAAAAAAAAAATGTCTATATTAGAAATGTAGAAACCGCAGAAAAACACAAAGAAGAAACTCAGTATCACTCATCATTTAGCTCTCTAAGTATTAGCATTATTTTCTTGGTATGTTTCCTTCTTGTCTTCTGTAGATGGATTTATTTTCCAATTTTAAATTATTCTTCACATGTTTTTTGCAAACTTGCCCAAGGTCACAAGGGACTCAAGTCTAACTCCAAAGTTCTTAATGCAGAATGCTGTCTTCCAAGCTACTGCCTATTCTGCATTGTCTTATTCGGTTACTTGTTCTCACTTAACAAATTTCAGACGCGTTGCTTGTCCTTCAGTAGCCTGCTGCTGTGCCGTCCGTTTTAATTGCCCGTGGTCTACCATCCCCGTTGTGTTGAATTCCCATTTTATGCATGTACCATGTTTATTTTAAAGTCTTCCTTTGTTTGGACGCCTAAGGTGTTCACTTTCAGTGCCTCTTTTCTGGGTTTCCTTAAGTGGTCAGCGAAGCCTGCTTGGCTGCAGTGTGTTCTTTTTACTGAAAATGTTTTCTCTTCTCATTCCAGTGGTGTCTGGTTCATCATCCAGCTCGAAGTACGACCCCGAGATCCTGAAAGCTGAAATTGCCACAGCAAAATCCCGGGTAGGGCCACTTCGCCTGTGCCACTGGTGGGATCACTGAAACCTTCAGGCCCACTTGCCTCCCCAGCAGTCCGGAGTGGATGTTGAGGCCCGGCTGTGGCAGCTGATGCTAAACAGTAATAGTGGTCCTCGTTGTCCTGGTAACGGCGACTGTGCAACAGCTGCCTTCTCACATCCGGCCACCATGTACCAAGCATTGTGCTCAGTGTTTCCTGGGTATCATTTTATGTCCTTGCAACAACCCATGAATGTCATTTTCACTGAAGGCTTAGGACAGCTAAGAAACTTGCCCAACATCACATGAGACTCAAGTCTTACGCCACAGTTCGTAATCTGCTGTACCGTCATTGCAGCTGCTGCTCCTTGTTCATCATCTTACATTCAGTTGCTTTATGATCACCTTATAGGGGATAAATGAAATTACTCCCATTTTCCTGATGTGGAAAGTAAAGCACAGAAGTTAGGTGACTTTGTTGTGGTCAAGTCAGTATTTTGAACGCTGGTTTAGTTCAACTCCAAATAGTTTGCACAAACTCGTGTGCCTGCAGGAAAACCTAAATGGAGGAAGTGGACTGAGGATGAGGAAATCATGAAACTTCTCAATATCTAATTACTTACAGCTCATTCTGAAAGATACCTAAATACCGTGCAGGCCAGACAAGCCCTCCTGCCCACTGGCTCTGGCTCTCAAATGACCACATTGCCTCTAGTCCTCGTCCAGAACCCTGTCATTCATTGCTTGCCTTCTTGAACATGCAGCTCGGGGCTTGCCATCCACCTCCTCCATCACAACACAAGAGGAGGCTCTGAAGGCAAGATGGCATGCGAGAAACCCCACAGCTAGGATCGGGAAGGCCCAGCTCTGTCCTGGGTTCCTTAGCTCCCCTCCATTTCCAGTTTCACCAGAGCAGAGTCTGGGTAGGCTTGACCTGCAGGAAGACTGGCTGGGATGGGGCTACGTGGGCAGCTGCGGAGACCACAACCAACATGGGTGAGGAGAGAGTGTTGTGAACAGCACGGCTCCAAGGATGTTGGCCTGAGTCAGTAACAGGAGCGGTGTGGGCTCTGGGGTCCCCTTCGAGGAGAAGGCGCCCGGCAGCTCAGCATCACCCCTGACCCTGCTCCGGGCTTGTCTTCTGCCTTCCAGGTCAATAAGCTGAAGAGAGAGATGGTTCACCTCCAGCATGAGCTACAGTTCAAAGAGCGTGGCTTCCAGACCCTGAAGAAGTAAGTACACCTGCCCAGTGGAGCGGGGGTGGGGGGCTGCCACCACCCAGGTACCCTCCTACAGTCCCTGTCTTCGTGTCTCGTGTTACAGAATCTCTGTGTAGAGCAGGGACGTGAGGTCTGTTTTGCTCTGCTCCTAACAGCGAGCAAGTGCCTCGCCTCGGCTCCACTGAAGGCCCAACCATGTCTTCCAGCCACAGATTCCTAGAAAAGTATGCATGGTGCCTTGCACGCCTTGCTTTGTGGGGGCTTAGGGAATTTTCGGAATGGCTTCCACTAGAGGTCATCCTCACTTTCAGGAGCTGAGCTGGAGCCAAGTAAGGTACTGCTCCACGGTTTCCTAAGAGCAGCGTGTTAGCTGTCAGCAATGTGACTGGACGAGCCGAGACTTTCTGAGTACCTCCTCTGTGCTAGTGCATACCTTCAGCATTTGCGTGTGGGTTGACTGACTCCTCCATAGCTAACCCTGTTTTGTAGATGCAAGGACTCAGCCCCATGGCAAGTGTGAGTGCTAGCTCACTGTGATTGTTAACCAGCGCACCTAACTCCTACATAGTCACTGAGCTGTGTTCAGTGCATCTGATGGGCAGAATTCACCTGCCAGCCCTCGCAGGAGCTCCTGCCAGGACCACAGTAGACTCCTCCCTTCTGAGGGGCCTGTGACGTGGATTTGCTGTGGCCACACCTGCTCGCACATCTCTTTCTGTAGTCACTTGCTTTGCTTCTCTCCCTGACTTTGATTCTCTCCCTTTCTCTCATGTCTTGAACTTCAGATCCACTCCCATCATTCCATGGCTGCAGTCTGGCATCTCCAAGCCCATTAATGGAGGTAGCTGTCGCCACCAGGTGGTTCTTACCCACATCTCCCCACCCCATCAGCCCCACCACCTGGATCCAGCATAGCACATGGTCTGAGAAAGTGTAGCTTTGTATTATGAACTGTGCATAATATTTCTTTTTTACCGATTACTGTAAGCTACAGCTTTCCGTGTGTCTCTTACTATATATGTACTTGTGTAGACAGGTGGCAATCCTGGCTGTTAAACCAGAGTCTAAACTCATTAAGACTGGGGACCATGCTTTCTGTTTCCTGGCAGTCTTCAGGAGTGCCCAGGACAGCTCCAGGCAGTTGGGGGGGGGGGGGGTTGCCGATAACTCCCTCCAGTTTGCAGTGAGCAGAGAGGTGACAGCTACTCAGTCCCACTGTCATCTCACCCTCCTCCCCGTGCTGCAGCCCTCAGGAGCTTCTGGTCAGAACACTTCCCATTCTTCTCAGAGCTACTGCAAACCTGTTTTACCACTTTGTCACCCTGTAGCAGCACTGAAAATCTTGTCACCTGGTAAGCTGATGCTGCAACCCCAGAGACAAGGCTCCTTTCTCCCCCCGTCCCTCTGCCCCTTATTTGATATCTGGCCCAGATTAGGCTCGTGTAGCTCTGGCCGCCCACACTCCTTCGCCTGAAGCCTGGCTCTGCTTTGAAGTACACCTTGGTCTCCAGGGTTAGGAATATAGACAAGAGGCACAGGGCCCGGGTTCCAGTCCCAGTGTTCTGGGATCTGGGAACAGTGACTTAACCCCTCTGTGCTCTGATTTCTTTACCTAAAATAACAATAATGATGCGAAGATAGGATTGCGAAGTCCATGTCCAGGGCATAATCTGGCCCACAGGAGAGCCCAGTGGGAACAGGGTGGGTGTTCGCCTGTTCGAACTTGAGGAGGGGACTCTGGGGCACTCTAGGTCCACACTGGGCTGCATGCTGTGCTGACCACCATTGACCACCTCTGTTCTTGCTCTTTGCCCTCTTAGAAGTATCTGTTCTGATAGGAGGCTGGGAAGTGTCAGTGCTGGGACCGGAACCTGTGACTGTTGGATGTTGAGGCTCACATCTCAACCCCTCTTTTCTCAGCATCAATCAGATAACCCCCTCCCTGGAGAGCATGAGGCCCCCTTGCCATCTCCTTGGGACCCCATCTCACAGTCTGGCAGGAGGACAATCCAGACACTCTTGGTTATTTCGCCTCTTCTCTGTGCAGAAGCTGGTGGAAGGGGAAGCTTATCCTTAAGAGTGAGAGACGGCGTTTCCAGGGTAACTGGGACCAAATGTCGTTTTCACTTTTAGAGTCAGACTTGCAGCCACGTGAGCTCCAACCCTGTTGTTGCTTAAGAGCAGGTGTGTTCCCTGTCAGGGTTGTGGTTACACCAGCCAAGATCTGTCGAGCGGATAGTCCAGATTCCAAATCCATGTGCTCGATTCCTTGTTGGCAGCCCGAGTTTTAAAAAGAAAGAAGAGGAAAATGTTGACGAGGCTTATGTTTCCTCTTAGAGGAGACTGCAAAGACAATTCAGGGTGAAAGCCTTGGGCCTGTTAGCTGCACAGAGCCCTTGAAAGAAGGAAGGAGTCGGGAGCTGGACTGGGGCCCCTGTGGGAGGCGGCCACTGCGGCGTGTCCCTGCCATCATAGAAGCCACCGCTGTGTCCAGGCGAGGGTTGTCTGGGCGGACCGGGCTGCTGTTGGAGATTTCACCTGTGATTGCCTGGCATGTGACTGTGCCGGCCTGAGAGAAGGGACAGCTGCATCACTGGGAAATGAGACACACACAGTCTGCCCTCAATGTGCCCACACTGCCCTGCGTACACCACCCCTCCACCTCCCACCCCTGCCACTCCACTGCTTTTTTTTTTTTAATTTTTTTATTTTTTTAAGGTTCATTCAGTGAGTGCATAATGGTGACTCTTTGTTGCCGCCACCCAGCTCCGTGCCAGGAGTGTTCCCCCTGACAGCCACTTTCTGGAGCCAGATTCCAGAGCAGGGGTTGCTAAGGCCCTTGAAGAAATCAGGTAGAGGCTGTTTGTAGCCCAGCGGACAAACAGCTTCTGTGCCATCCTGCAGGGCATTCAAAGCCCTTCTGGCCCCATTGGCAGAGAACAGTTGGGCACAGGCCCCTCCCTCAGTGCCCCCAGCCCTGGGACCCGCTCAGGCCCAGGCGTCTCCCCGGCTCCCCTCCATGCCCCATGGCGGGGCAGGGTCACCCCCGGTCCTTGGTTGCTCACTGTGCTGAGCATCTGTAGCCAGGAATGGCTCCTGCAGACGAATTTTTCCGACTCCTCTGAGACCTGGCAGGCGGGCCCAGGCCCAAGTCCTCGAAAGGAATAGGCAGACTATTTTTAGTGGGGAGGCATAAATGGGGCTTTGTGTTCGGCCCACGGAGGCTGCAGCAGCCGCAGGGGAGGCTGAGCTGGAAGCGCGCTCTCGCCCGTGTTCGGAGGTGCAAAGCTGCTCCCGCAGTGACTCCCCGCTCAATTATTTTTAGCCCAGGACAGTTTGGTCTCCAGGAGGAAAGCGGGGAGGAACACCCGTGCGTGGTTTCTCATCCTGAAATAATGGGTTTGAGGCGATCTCTCCAACTGTGAAACTTCCTCTGTCCTCTGTCCAGCCGGCCTTCGATGACGGTGCATTCAAGTCTCTGCCTGGCCCTGCCTCTGGCCTCCTCCCGGGGAAGCTCAGGCCCTCCCCTGCCCCCAGCCCTTCTCTGCTTTGGGCTGAGCTTCAGAAAACTACATCAAGCCCCTTGCCCTTTTTTTCCCAAAGCTTTTTTCCCCCTGCAAAATGAGTGCCTGTAGAGCCTGAAAAAGCCGATAAGCTCTTTGGGCTCGAAGTGTTTTAATCCCTTAAGTTGTGCAGGGCTTGCTAGTTGACCCTAAGCTTTTCCCTTCCTTTTCCCATTCGTTGTTGCTATGAACTCCATGAATAGGGGCCAAGCAGATGACACTCTCGGGGGTTCCTTAGAGGAGGACGCTGAGGCTACAGGTGCCTCAGAGCCACGCCCAGGGTCACGCTGCAGGGCTGTGAGGTTTCATCCTTCTCTGTGTATGGTTCCTGCAACCAACTCGTGCTAATTAAAGACCAAGATCTCCGCCAGGGGTCACTTTGCTCCATTGCTCCCCAGGAACTCAAGGCAGTGAATGGAGACGCTTTGGGTTCTCACAGCTCAGGATGGGGGTGCTGCTAGCATCTTGTGGCTCAAGGCCAAGGATGCTGCTAAGCATACAGTACACAGGATTGCAAAGAATGACCCAGCCCCCCCCCCCCCCCAAGGTCACCAGTGCCAAGGTTGAGTGTCCCAGATGACAGTGCTATTCTCTGCCAGGTGCTGAAACTTCTCCAACACGTTCAGCCCTGTGCCCTATTCCCAGGCCTGCCAGAGCCAAGCCAAGGGTACTGTCACATGAATGGTAAATAGTCTCGTGGTTTTGTACAGTGTATGATGGAAAGCGCATCATACACCTGTCAGCCCGGAGGACCCGGGAGGTCGTCAGTGAAGCCTTCTTGGAAGAGCTGATGCTTAGAGCGATGTAACAGAGAGCTTCTGTGCCACGTCCCACAGGCAGGGCCTCCGCTGGGGGAAGGGTGTGCAGTACAGAGTCCAGAGACGTGCTGTGGGACGGAAGCCCTGTGCCTGACCTTGCCGATTAACTGTCTTCTAGAATCGATAAGAAGATGTCTGATGCTCAGGGCTACAAACTGGATGAAGCTCAGGCTGTCTTGAGGGAAACGAAAGCCATCAAAAAGGCCATCACCTGCGGAGAAAAGGAAAAGCAAGATCTCATCAAGGTACGTGAGGTCCACATCCCTTATCAAGAGGGCCCGAGTACGGTTCCCAGCTCCAGCCCCTGACCCTGGCTTCCTGTCAGTGCCGACCGTGGGAGATGGCAGTGATGGGTCAGCTGATGAGTTTGCTGTTACTCACTTTTCCTGCTCCCAGAATTTCTTCTCTGGCTCCCAGTTTCAGCCTCACCCCAGGACTGGCCATTGAAGCCATTTGGGGAGTGGACATTGGATAAGAGCCCATGCTCACTCCCTCTCTTTATTTCTGTCTGTCTCCCTCCCTGCCTCCAGAAAGGGAAGAAAGACAGACTTGTAGGTTTACTAAAACTGTCGAATAAAGTTCCTTGCAGGTTATGTGTATAAGGTGTATAGGAAAATAAATGAATTTCAAATCTAGACTTGGGCCCCAGCCCTAAAATACCTCATTGTCTATATGAACATTTCCCAAAATCTGAAAAAACATGAGATCTGAAACCCTTCTGTTCCCAAGCATTTCAGATAACAGATTTGTAACCTGTCCTGGCCTTCTTGGGTTTTGGCCCCTGTTAGATGTGGAGGGAACAGAGGTGGAGAAGCACTAAGTGGCTTGCTAAGGCCCCATGGCCAGTGTCAAAGCACAGAGTGGGAGGGAAGGCATCCGGCCTTGTCCACACACGGTGTCCGGCTCCCTGGCTTGTTTCTCAGTGAATCACAAGGAAGGAGGTAGTTTCAGCACCACTGACCCTAACGTCACGATACAGCATCTCTCTGTGAACATCTCACTGTGTGTTCTGACCAGGCTGGGAAAGGAACAAAGGATGATGGACATCTTTTAATGTGCCGGGTGTTAGTGCTGAGTACGTGCGTGCATTGTGTCTGGATAATCTCTTCCATCAACCTGAGGTTATTCCTGTTGCACACATAAGTTCTGTGTGACTCAGAGACCAAGTGATAGAGCCGAGATTCAAAGCCATGAACATCGGACACAGAGCTCATCTCTTACCCTCCCTGTGCAGGACCCACTGTGACCGTTTATTGCGGCTCCCATTGGCAGAGAAGGAGTCTGAGGCTCTGAGATGCTGGAAATGACGTAGCGAAGGAAGCTTTCTTGCTCTGAGACAAGTAGCACAATTTCTAAGGAGTTTCTGCCCAGGTTACCGGCCCAGGTGGTGGACACATTCGGATGAGACATTCAGGAGAGGAGGAGTGTTACCCGTGTGGTTAGTGGATAAGAATACAAGCTCTTTTTTTTTTTTTTTTTCTTATTTGACAGAGTTATAGACAGAGAGAGACGGAGAGAAAGGTATTCCTTCTGTTGGTTCACTCCCCAAATGGTCACTACAACGGCACTGTGCTGACCCAAAGCCAGGAGCCAGGTGCTTCTTCCTGGTCTCCCATGCATGTGCAGGGGCCCAAGCACTTGGGCCATCCTCCACTGCCTTCCCGGGCTGCAGCAGAGAGCTGGACTAGCAACCAAGGACTAGAACCCGGTGCCCATATGGGATTCCGGCACCACAGGTGGAGGATTAACCCAGTGAGCCACGGCGCTGGCCCAAGAGTACAAGCTCTTAAATCAGATAGACCAGGTCCACATCCTGGCTGTCATCAGGGAAATGAGGATAAACACAGCTCCTTCTTCCCTGTAAGGCCATGGCACAGCCGCCTGTTACTGAGCCTTGGCTGTGGTTGCTAGACTTTCACTCTGGTATCTCATTTAAACCATGTAATGGGGAGCTGGCATTGAGGCACAATGGTTTAAACCATCCCCATGATACTGGCATCTTTTGTGAGTGCTGGTTTGAGTCAGTTGGCTCCACTTCCAATACAGCTCCCTGCTGATGCTCCCGGGAAAGCAGCAGAAATGGCCCAAGCAATTGGGCTCCTGCCACCCGCATGGGAGACCTGGAGGGAGTTCCTGGCTCCTACTTTGGGCCTAGGCTGGGCCAGGCTGTTACAGCCATTTGGGGAGTGAACCAGTAAATGAAAGATTCCTCTCTTTCTTTCTCTCATCTCCCTCTTTCTCTGTATTTCCGCCATTCATATAAATAAATAAATAAATCTAAAAAAAAAGAGCCATGTGATGGCCCGGGGAGGCAGGACCTGAGGCACAGAGACGTCCATCAGTCCATCAGCTAGCTTAGATCTCATGACTAGACTAGGGGGTGGTGCACTGGGGCAGGCTCCGGGGTCACAGGTCTCTCCCTGCACCATCAGCGCCCTCTTGTGAGTAGGGTGGCAAGGGGAGTGGGAATCAGGGGCGATGGAGAAGAGAGTGCTTGGGGAGTACAGATGCAGTGTTCCCCGCCAGCCCCGCCCATCGCTGACCCTCCCTCCCCCACTCAGAGCCTGGCCATGCTCAAGGACGGCTTCCGCACCGACAGAGGCTCCCACTCGGACCTGTGGTCCAGCAACAGCTCTCTGGAGAGTTCAGGTTTCCCGATGCCGAAACAGCACCTGGACGTGAGCTCCCAGACGGACATCTCGGGAAACGTGAGTAGGCGGTGTGTGTCCCGGATGGGTGGGTGGCACCTGGGAGGGCTGTCATGGGTGGCTGCCTTGAGCCAGCTGGTGGCTGTGCATGGGACTTACTGCTGGCTCAGCCCCCTGGGGCTCCATTGTCTTAGGATTTGCTGGAGTGGAGGCAGAGCCAGCACACAGTCCATGCCCCTCAGTATGGCCTGGCCGTAGGCGTGCATC
The DNA here is from genome assembly GCF_033115175.1 of Lepus europaeus. NCBI lineage: Eukaryota > Metazoa > Chordata > Mammalia > Lagomorpha > Leporidae > Lepus > Lepus europaeus. The sequence goes on along the minus strand of NC_084830.1, from coordinate 112,293,740 downwards.
TCTGACACTGCTCGGGAAGCACTTCTGAAGGATCCAGTGTCTGTCTCTGGCTTCTGCCCTGCCAGATTGCAGCTCCACTCTGTTTCTTGGACCAGCTGGAGAACCAAGGGTTGTTCCCACCTGTTTGTCTCCAGTCAGTGTGTACAGTTTCCGGACAGCAGCTTGACTGTCCGTTCCAAGTTCAATCTGGTCCTAGGCTATGAAAAGTGCGAGTCCTGACCAGACACAGCTCCTGAAGGGGTTCTGCGGAGGGGCAACCCTCGGTGGTCCCTGACTTTGGAGGGCTTTGATTTCACTGGAGCGTATGGCACGGAATGGCCCTGCCCCTGGCCTTGGTGGCTTGGTACAATTCCTGATAGCTGTTTCCCCACTTGAGAAGAAAACCTGCCCGAGTGTCATCTGGTGAGCCTTGTAGCTTCTTGCTGCGCTCCTTGGATGGACACCAGGAACGGGGCTGTCCCCTCCCTCCCTGTACCGCACCACGTGCTCACCTGCAAGCTGCCTTCATGTCGTAGTATTTGTGAAGGGACCATGTGCTTTCTTCCAAGTCCTGTGAGCTGCTTGCTCCCCCCGTGTTTCCCCCCTGACTGCAGCCTGCATTTTCTGCTGGCCCTGCCCCCTGCCTCCCCAGAAGGGCTTTCTGGTGTATGGGCTGTCCCTGTGGCCTCCCCACCAATTGTCCTCCACGCTTCTGTGCCTTGAATTGGCTCAGAGCCATTTGGGGCTGCAAGATGATATTCTGGGCTCCTGTCTTCTGTTCTGGAAGTGATGGATGTCTGAGTTTGGTCCCGTTCCCATGGCCTGAAGGAAGGAAAGTATTTTTGCTTAACCAGCTTCCCTGCAATGCGTGCAGCCAGCCCAGTAATTGGGCTCTATTCTTGGCTCCCACCCACACAAGCTGTCAAGTCTCTCTGGTGAGCTCCCAAAACTCCAGCTCAGCATCGTCCGCAGTGGCTGTGTCATTCCCCACTTTGTTCCTCTCCTCCAGTTCGGCACCAGTGGCAACAATCAGCTGGCAGAGAAAGTCAGGTTGCGCCTTCGATATGAAGAGGCCAAGAGAAGGTAATTGAAGCAAGGGGCTCGGGGAGGCGTGGTTGCACCCCAGGTACCACTGGTGTGGAGGGACTGCTCTGCGCCTGGCTTGTTAATCTTGTTCCGTCCTCTCTGTAGTACAGGGAGGAAATGACTTGCCCAGGACTCTTTGCTGGGTAGGGAAGAGTTTTGCTTTGAACCCGGATGTTTTTGGCCTCAAAACTTAGTTGATGATCTCTGTTTCTGTAATGAAAGCTGTCCAGTGGCCCTATGCACACTGTGGCTTGAAGGAGCCTGCGTGGGATTTCAGCAACAAGCCAAAAAGACTGTGGCTCCTGCGTGGTCAAGAGCAAGCTGTGCGTTTATGAAGTGTAAACTGCAGGGGTTTGGCTGTTCTGTGGCTTCACAGAGCCCTAAGCAGTTGGCTTCTACTCTGAGAGATGAAATTACAATGAAAATAGTAAAGCTCACATTTGTAGCTCACATTTGTAGCATATCTGTTAATGGGCCTACCCGGGTTGTTAATCACACTGAAACATTTGTGTATATCTGTCATCTTGTTTGTTTGTTTTTTAAGATTATTTATTTGAGAGACAGAGTTACAGAGAGAGGGAGAGATAGAGAGAGGTCTTCCTTCCATTGGTTCACTCTCCAAATGGCTTTAACGGCCGGAGCTGCGCTGATCGGAAGCCAGGAGCCAGGATCTTCTTCCGGGTCTCCCACGCGGTTGCAGGGGCCCAAGGACGTGGGCCATCTTCTACTGCTTTCCCAGGCCACCAGCAGAGAGCTGGATTGGAAGCGGAGCAGCCAGGGCATGAACTTGTGCTCATATGGGATTCCATTGCTGCAGGCAAAGGCTTAACATACTACGGCATAGCACTGACACTGCGCCGCACCCCCCCCCCCCCCATCTTTTTTATTTTAAAAGCAGTCTTATAGCATAAAGTCTTCCTTATTGTCTCTGTTAGAGAGGAGAAAGGTCAAATCCAAGATGTCTCATGACTTTTCCAAGTGGAGTCACAGGCGAAAGAAACCCTGGACAATTGACCCCAGGTTCATGACAATTAGAGATACTGAACCAGCTGTGTTGGGAGAGACTCTCTTGGGCATGGTGCTGATTAATAAGCCAGGTGTACCGCATTCGTCCACACGTCAACCAAGTTGCCTGGGCCGTGGACCTTCGTGGCCAGGCTGAGTCTCCCAGTCCCCATCTGCCAACTGTGTGAGCAGCAAAATTCTGCTACAGTGGCAGAAATCCAGTAGAAACCAGAGGAAGCAAACAAGAAAATTGATTGGCTTATGTTGCCCTGAAGTCGGTGGATAACCGCTTTCAGACAAAGCTGGATCCAGGGACTGAAATGATGTTCCAGGGTCTCTGTGTTACTCCTTTGCTCCACTCTGCTTGGCTTGGTGTTGGGTTCACTCTCAAGCAGGCTTTCGTGACAAAACGATTCCCTGCACTTGTAGGTTTATCCCCTGCCAGGTTTACAGCTCCAGGAAAGGGAGTCTGTCTTTCCCAACACTTCTGATGAGTCTTGGGATTGAGACCCACTTGGTTTTCTGGGTGAACCAATCATTGTTGCAAGGCGGGTGGGGTGTGGGAGGAATTAGAATTCCCTGGAGGCACAGGCACGGGTCATGTGCCCAAGCTGGGAAAGGGATTGAGGTCAGCTTTGTGAGAACCAAGCAGGAGGAGTGGTTTTCCAAAGACAAGTTGGAATCTTGTTAACAAAAGGAGGAGGAATTGGATACTGGCGAGGCAGAAAGAAACAGGTGTCTTGTGTACTGTTTCAGCTCCCCCTAGGGGTCCAGCAAAACAGCAGTACCTCTGTATTTGGCCGGTATCCTTTGAAAGGGACCACTGTGAACCTTGGATCTTTTCCAGCCCACAGTAATGCCTGTCTTAAACCATCAGCCCCAGAGAGACGAAAGGATGGAAATCTTTCCTCCAGGCTTGGGCCATTGAACTTCCCATCACAGAGCTTGCTGGCTCATCTGGTTCTAACTGATTCTGTCCAGCTTCTTGCCTCCCAGAGCTGATGTTAGCTAAAGGCCAGAGCAACCTGCTGGCTGGGAAGGCCAGAGGCTGTGGGGCTTCAAGAAGGACAGAGCTGTGGCTGTAATGCAAGGAAGGTCTGGTCCCTGGGTGCCAAGTTTGGTCACATGTGCATTTCTGGGGAGAGAGACTAGTAGTTGTCATCAGGTTCTTCAAATGATGTATGCCTTGAAGTTGAAGAAGTCCTGGCACAGGGAAAGCCCCTTAGAAAATACGTCTGAGAGGGTTAGCATTGTGGCACAGCACGGTAAGCTGCCGTTTGTGATGCCAGCGTCCCACATGAGTTTCAGTTTGAGTCCCAGCTGCTCCACTTCTGATCCAGCCCCCTGCTAATGTGCCTGGGAAAGCAGCAGAGGATGGCCCAAGTGCTTGAGCCCCTGCCATCCATAGGGGAGACCTTTATGGAGTTGTTGGCTCCTGGCTTCAGCCTGGCTGTTGTGGCCATTTGGAGAATGATCGAACAGATGGAAGATTCTCTCTCTCTCTCTCTCTCTCTCACTCACTCACTCTCTCTGTCTTTTGCTCTGCCTTTCAAATAAACAAATAATAATAATAAAAAAAAGGAAATCTGAGAAAGCATCAGTCACTCGTCAGTGTAACCAGACATACGGTAGCCTCTGCCAGCCCTTACAGGACCATTGTAGCCTTCAGGGCTGTAGAACAGTGGATACAAAGTTGTCCCAAAGCTAATCCTGGTGCATGGCAGTGTACATGAATAACTAGCTTTAAGAATTCCTGCCAGGCAGGGTGAGCGTTTGGCACAGTGGTCAAGGTGGTGCTTGGGATGCCTGCATCCCGTTCCAGAGTGCCTAGGTTCGAGTCCCAGTTCCATTGTCCAAGTCCAGTGTCCTGGGAGGCAGCAGATGATGCTTATAAAGTTAAAACCCTGCCACCCACATAGGAGACTTGGGTTCAGTTGCTAGTCTGTCTTAGCCCAAGCTCTTGTGGGCATTTGTAGGAATGAAACAGCAGATGGGAGCTCTCTCTCTGTCTCTGTCATTTTCCCTGGCTTTCTTTCCCTCTCTTTCAAGTATATAAAATAAATTTTTTATTTTTATTTTATTTTTGGCAGGCAGAGTGGACAGTGAGAGAGAGACAGAGAGAAAGGTCTTCCTTTTGCCATTGGTTCACCCTCCAGTGGCCACCGCGGTAGGCGCGCTGCGGCCGGCGCACCGCGCTGATCCGATGGCAGGAGCCAGGTGCTTCTCCTGGTCTCCCATGGGGTGCAGGGCCCAAGGACTTGGGCCATCCTCCACTGCACTCCCTGGCCACAGCAGAGAGCTGGCCTGGAAGAGGGGCAACCGGGACAGGATTGGTGCCCCGACCGGGACTAGAACCCGGTGTGCCGGCGCCGCAAGGCGAAGGATTAGCCTAGTGAGCCACGGCGCCGGCCTAAAATATATTTTAAAAAATAAAGTGGTGGGCATTGTGGCACAACAGGTTAAGCTGCCACTTGGGATATCTTGATCCCATATAGGGAATGGCTGCTTTGAGCCCCAGGTGCTTTGTGTTTCTGATCCAAGTTCCTGCTAATGTGCCTGGGAGGCAGCAGATGATTTCCCAACTATTTGGGTCCCTGCCACCCATGTGGAGACCCAGATGGAACTTCAAGCTGCTGGTCTGGCCCAGGCCATTGTGGGCAGTTGGGAGATGAGGGAGTGGGAGAACCAGTGGATGAAGATCTCTTTGTCTGTCTCTTTCTTTCTTTCTTTGTGTATCTCCTTCTGTCTGTCACTTTGCCTTTCAAGTAAATAAGTAAATTTTTAATAAAACAACTTAAAAATTTTTGCTGGGACCTTTGGCTGGGGAATGAGCAAATCTCAATGTGTTTCTCTGTATGGCATCTGTGTTGCACATCACAGGGGATCTTGTCTCCAACAACATTTTGATAAGACCGTGTTGTCTGCAGTAGAATTGAACTGGGAGTCCAGGACCTGGGCTCTCGGCCAGTGCTGGCCATGGCTACGATTTGCACTTTTTGGTGAACCTTACCCTCCCTGGGCGTGCATCTGCCTGACGGGGCTAAGCACTGCTGTCTTGTCCAGCCTTTGAGGTTGGGCTGGGGCCAGGATGGGAGAGCTGAACACGCTTGGCAGAGGTGAGGTCCTGAAGGGTCACACCCTGGCTGCTTTTGGAGATGGTGGCACTGTGCTTAGTTACACTGTGAGTTGATGCAGTGACAAGGATCCCCATGGCCGTGTAATGTAACTCTTCATGCAATGCTGTCATTTGTTCCTTACAACCCACCCTGTGGGCACCCTTATCCCCACTTGACAGACGCTAGTGAGTCTTACAGAAGTTAAGATACAGGGCTAGGGGGCCCATACGGTGGTATAGTGAGTAAAGCCACCATCTGCAGTGCCTGCATCTAATATGGATGCTGGTTCGAGACCCGGCTGCTCCACTTCCCATCCAGCTCCCTGCTGATGATCCTAGGAAAGCAGTGGAGGATAGCTCAAGTCCTTGGGCCTGTGCACCCACCATCTGGAGACCCAGATGGAGTTCTTGGCTCCTGGCTCCAGCCTGGTCCAGCCCCAGCCTTTGGCCATTTAGGAAGTGTACCATCAGATGGAAGATCAATCTGTCTCTCGGTCTCTGTTATCCTAACTTCCAAGTAAATAATTCTTTTTAAAAAGAGAAAGATACATGGTTGCCAACTCCGTTTGTTAGCATTTATTAGATGCCTCCAATACACCAGGCAATGGGGTAGAAGTTTGTGATACCAAAAGGATCTCTTAAGAAATAGTCCCTTTGGGGACCAGCATTGTGACGTAGTGGGTAAAGCCACTGCTTGCAGTGCGGGCAATCCCATGTGGGTGCTGCTTCCAGTCCTGGCTGTTCCACTTCCAATCCAGCTCCCTGCTAATGCACCTGAAAAAGCAGCAGAGACCAGCCCAAGTGCTTGGGCCTGCACCCATGTGGGAGACCCAGAGGAAGCTCCTGGCTGCTGGCTTCAGACTGGCTCAGCTCCAGCATTGTGACCATTTTGGGAGTAAACTAGCAAATGGAAGACCTCTGTCTGTCTCTGTCTCTGTCTCTCTCTCTCTCATCCCCTCCCCCCCCCCAACTCTGCCTTTCAAATAAATTAAATAAATCTTTAAGACATAGAAATAGTCTCTCTGTCAATAAGGCCACAGCCAGGGCTCCCAGTCAAGGCTTCTGGTCCTAAATCCATGGTCGAGCACACAGCGCCACCACCCTTCTCTGACCTGAGAATGCGAGGCTGGAGTTGGAGTGCTAGTGGCCCACGCCTGCCATTGATTTAGCGCCTGTTAGGTGCCAGACACTCTGCATATGTTCTTGCTGATTTGCACAGCCGTTCTAGGAGGATGAGTAATTGTTTTTCTCATCTTCAAGGCCCAGAGAGTTTGCTCCATGTTACCTGCCTACTAAATACTCAAACCAGGTAACAGCAGCAATAGCCACAGAACAATAACAGTAGCCACAGAGCTTAGTGGCTTGAGAGCTTAGTATGTGCCCAGAACTGTGCTTTGAGGTTTTGCAGGCACTGTCATACAGCCAGCAAGCACAACCCTACAAGAGATGATGGACTTGCCCAGGGTCACCCGGCAAGTGCTAAGAGACTCTCTCCTGGTAATGCATCCAAGTCTCTACTGTGGCAGGCGTGGCGTCCCTTGGGGCGAGGGCATTGCCTTGTTCATGTCTGCAACCCCCTCCCCGCAGACCCTTCTTCTTGGTTTGCACATGGTGAATGGTTGTTCCCACACGTTTAGACACAGCTGGGTTCCTTGAGACAGCATGGGGATCAGAAGGAGGAAGACTGATTGCTCTGGGGCTGTCTGCTCTTCATCCCTTGTAACCTTGGTAACGCGGTCTGTTGTCCTGTTCCCATGATGCTGTTGGGCACGCCAGTCACCCTTACCCTCTCGGCCCTCCAGGATCGCCAACCTGAAAATCCAGCTGGCCAAGCTGGACAGTGAGGCCTGGCCAGGGGTTTTGGACTCAGAAAGGGACCGGCTGATCCTCATCAATGAGAAGGAGGAGCTGCTGAAGGAGATGCGCTTCATCAGCCCCCGCAAGTGGACCCAGGGTGAGGCGGAGCAGCTGGAGATGGCCCGGAAGCGGCTGGAGAAGGACCTGCAGGCAGCCCGGGACACCCAGAGCAAGGCGCTGACGGAGAGGTGGGGCTGGGGCCGGGAGCGCGGGACCCTCCCCTTGCCACAGCTCTGTCCTCCAGGCTAGCAGACTCAGCTCAGAGACCTCAGAGCTTTGCAGAGTAGCACAGCATCGATGCCCTCACCACCCGTGCACAGCCACCCTAGGATTCTGTGTGTGCATTGCACGACTAAGAAGGTCCAGGCTTTCAGAAATGTGATTTTCTGACCAAGATAAGCCCCATGACTTGACATCATTTAGAGCAGTCTTTCCAACTTTGTGGCAAGTGCCCCATGTTTTATATTGTGGCCCAGGGTACGCAAGCTTCCCAGAACACTGCCTGCTCTTTCTGTGTCCCCTGGTGTCTCTTCCGTCGTCCAGTTAGTCCTATGAGTTACACCTTCACACCGTCCACCAAGTGCGGATAGACAATATGTGGAAGAAAATACTACTTCTGTACTACACATGAGCACTTTTCTTGTCATCATCTTCTAAACAGTGCAGCATAGCAGCTGCTTACGGAGCACTGATCGAATTAGGTGTTACACAGTCGTCTGGAGAGAACGTCAAGTGTAAAGGAGCGTATGTGTAGGTTACATACAAATATTATGATTTTATATAAAGACCTAGATCTTTCTTAGATTAAGGGTTGTTTGTATTTTTAGGTTTCAAATATTAGCATTTAATCCAATCACAGGGCTGTGATCTCTGCCTTGGGCCTTACACCTCAGTTTGATTTATTTCCTTCGTGTCTCTCCACGCCCGCCTCACACAGTGTGACACCGTATGCACACTGGGTGCTGCAGCCTCCTCTTCACACCCCTTCGTTCCTTCTGCCCGTCAGCCAGTCGTTTATTTATTCTTTAAGAAACATTTCATTGCAGATAATCTGTACTCAAGACAGTTTGGAGGATTTAGAAATTAAGAAATGGTCCTTGCCCTGCTGGCCTTCGGATCGTGTGTGTGTGTGTGTGTGTGTGTAGAGAGAGAGAGGATGAGAGGGAGAGAGAGAGTTTGTGTTGGTGCTGGAAACGAGCGAGGGAATTCCTTCTCTCCTTGAATAAAGCGGCAGCAGCCCACTCCACAAAGCAGACCACATGCCTGCGCCCCAGTGACGCTGTGTGGGAGTCCCAGGGGCTGCTGTTTGCTCTCTCTGCCACCCCAGCCTTGAGCTCTGAGGCGTGTAGCTTGTAGTACCATCCTACAGCTGAGTAAGCCCGGTTTGCACACAGCATGGCGCTGGCAGGATCAAGTTGGCCTCTCAGAATCCCTCACTCCCACCAAGCACTTGATCCGAACAGGCACGTGCCCAGTGCGCTATTTCTTCTCCATCCCCCACTGGCCCTGACCCACCATCAGTAAGTGGGAGGGGAACAAGAACAGGCCTGGGAAGATGGGTGGTTTTCAGCCCTTCAAAGCACCTGCTAGAACTCCCCTTCAGCCTGTTATCTCTGGGATGGTGCACTTTGGGGACAAGCCCTGATCCTGTAGGCCTTTGTGTCTTTAGTAGTGGGCAGACCCTTACTGAGCCTCTGCTTGGTCTCTTGGCCCCTGTACCTGTCCCCTGGGGCCTTCACTTGCTCCGGCCCTGCCCTGCCTCTGAGAAGCCCATAGCTCCTCCCGGCCAGCCGGCAGACTGAGCAGATTCATGGCAGCCCTACTCTTGATTAGGCAGCAAGAGACACCCTTTCCACCACTGACCTTGAGTGAGTCATTGACTGCGATGGACTTTCTCAGTCGAGACCAAGGAAAGGGGAGGATTTGATGTTTAATACCTATGTAAACTGAAATAAGGGTGAATGACCAGATTGGGAATTAAGGCTCCTCCCTGCTTTTAAAATTTTAGTTTCTTAAAATTGGAAATTGGAGGTTTTCTTAGGGACTCCTGCATATAAATGCTATTATTATGTGCCAGACCTTGTGACCTGTACCGTGTCATTGAAAATCTCCCAGTAACCCTCAAGTTAGTTCCCATTTTACAGATGGAGAAACTGAGGCTCGCCTTACATTACCAAGTTGCGGACCTGGGATTCGAAGCCTCCAGGCATGCCGGTTACAGAGCTCATGCTGGCCTTAGGCTCCTCTCCACTCAGGAGGCCTCCTATTACTGCTTCCAATGCTACCTGTCAGATCTGATGACACAGCCAGGCTGGGGAGGCCAGAATCAGAATCCCTCAGAGCTGCTCAGCGGGCAGTGCAGAGGTCCTGCAGGGTGGGGTCACAGGTCGGGGAGATGCAGTAGCAGGGAAGGGTCAGAAAGCTACCTGGGCCCTAGCAGGTGCCTGAGGAGGGAGCCCCAGGAACAGTGCACCTGTTTGTCTCTGTCTTGCTGTGGAGTCTGGAGTCCGATTCCCTTCCTTACAGCCTTCTCTCTGTCTGCTGTGAGTGTGTTTCTCTGAGTTTCAGGGTCTGTTTAGCTCTCTTCTCCCTCGCCCGGTGCTCCAGCCCCTCCACCTCTCTGTCTCGGAACGCGGTGATCATGCTCCTCACCTTCACAAGATGCGAGTAGGAATGGCTTCTCCCACAGGGGTGCTTCAGAGGGCGAGAACAGATGTGCCTGGGAAAGGCAGACTGCAGGTGCTGCTGCCCCCTGCTCTCGCCTCCCTTCTGTGGCTTCCCCGCCGCTCCCCAGAGCTGCTGTGCAATCATGCGGGATGCTTGTTAGAATGCAGGCTCCCTGGTCCACCCCAGGGCCAATTCTTCAGGCATCAGAGGCGGCCCAGGCCCTTGGGTGTTGGACCAGCTCCCCACCTGCTACTGAGCTCCTGCCTCCTGGGGCCTCTGCCTGCTTACATGGTCAATGTTCTTGGCCTCCCAGCACGTACCGGCCAGCACACACGTGACATCTGGCCTGCTAAGCCCAGTGCTGTGGGAGAAGGCCTCCGCACCTGCTATGCTCTGGTGTTCAGGAAGTCAGCCCAACTCCCAGTTCCCACAGCTTCTTGTCAGGGTCTGGTGCTTACCCCAGGATGTGCCTCTGTGGCTCGTCTCCCAGAGAGGAGGAAAAGGGAGGTAGAAATGATGAGTTCTGGCTGCTCCTGGACCCTGAACCCACACTGTTTCTGGACTTGCTCTTATAGTGAGCCGGGGTAGACCACAGCCTTCTCCAGGCCATGGAGAGTCATGGGTTTGGCTCACCGCAGGCTCCATCTGTAGGCCTGCTGCCCGCCCTCACCAGCCGCAGGCAGGACTCTGGCAGACGGCACCAGGGATTCCAGATCGCCGGCCAGGACCACTCTGCTCCTTGCTCTGGGTGTCTTCTCTGTAGTTTCACAGATTTGCTTGCTCAGGACCAAGCACTGCCTGTCCTTCATCACTTGTCAGTTCCTCCTGGAACAAGCCCTGGCCTTCCTTGCAGGGGCCTGGATGTATACCCGGAGGGATGCTGTGGTTGGGTTTCCATGGAAACAAGCCCTTTCTCCCAGGCCCCAGACTGGATGGGCCATGTCCTGGGTTTTACACCTCTCGGTCAGTTAGTCCTTCTCTAACAGGATGGCCTAAGGGGTTCTCCCAGGGCCAAAAGTGCAGCACATCTGCCTGTGGATTTGACATCAGCAGAACACACAAACCTGGCCTGCCTCATCTGGGAAAGAAGTCATCCATTCAGCAAATATCATGCATGTCCCAGTGGTAGGCACCGTGCTGCATGCTGGATAAGCAACACATAGCCTCTGCCATCTTGCATTCCCCACACTTCGGCAGTTTGTGAAGCTCACCATGCCTCAGGACCCCTGGGAGGCTTAATTAGAGGGCAGACTATAGGGCCCTGGTAGGACCCAAGTGTGCATTGTGGTGAGCAGTGCTCCCTTTGTGGTGCAGGTTCAGCTGGTCTGCTGTCAAAGCTGAGAACCACGAGAGCAGCGCCGGTTCCGACGCTGGCTTAATGGGGCCCTTCCTTGTCACAGTCTAGGAGCTTGGAGTGGGCCTACCCTAGGGTCTAGAGGGAACTGTGTTCTAGGAGCCAACTATATCCTGGAGTCCACCCAAGCTGCCCTCCTTGGGGGATTTCAGGAGAGGCAGTGGGCAGAGTTATGAGCATGTCTGCAGAGGTCTCTCCCAAAGGTATTCCCACCAGGGAGGTGGTGCTGAATTGGGCTCTGATTCAGGCTTGTCTCAGTGCAGATCCTTGCTCCCAGTTCGTGTCTCTCCATCCCATTCACCACCCTCTTCTCCCCTGGGGCTGTGTTCCCCTTCTAGCTGGCTCCTTTGCAGGCTGTTGTTGGCCCTTCTGACCTTGGGATGTTGTGGACACTCAGAGCTCAGCCCTAGGCCCACCTGGGTCTTACCCTAGGGTGCTGTATTAGTCAGCTCAGGCTGCCCTGACCAAGGAAGCACAGACTGGGTGGCTTCTGCAAGAGAAACGTGTTTTCTCATCAGTTCTGGAAGCCGAGAGTGCAAGAGCCAGGAGCAGGCTCCTGGGCTTCTGTCTCTGTGGCCACGTGGCTTCCGTCCACGCGTGTCTGTGTCCTCATCTCCTCTCACGAGGACACTGGTCACAGGCAGTGACCTCATTTTATCTTCATCACCCCCACATGCGGCCACATTCTGAGGTTCTAGGTACTGAGGGATTTCACAGGGAGGAATGGTGATCCATTCATGTATGATCCACGTGAGCAGCTCACCTGTTCCGCGTTGCATATCCTGCTCAGCCCCATTCCATCTCAGCAGCTGTCACCCCGAGCGCCACTGCCTTGCTGGTGGCAGTAGCCTCGCCGTCCTCCTCGCTTCCTGCAGCCTGTGTACTGGTGCGTCTGCCCGAGCACCTGAGCCACCTCATCTCTGAGCCATCGTGGTCTCCCCCTCCCCACATCCCCAGCCTCAGTCTTCCACCTCCTGCCTCTCTCCTCACAGCAGCCCTGGGGACCTCCAGATGAAAACACCTCTCTGACCGCTTCTTGGGATGTTCTTTCCCCAGATTCCCTGACCAACCCCTGGCCATCTGTTGTGACAGCTTATATGGCTCTGCTAGTCCAGAGACCAACTACTACAAAAAGGCCTGCTACGTTTTCATCGCTTCACACAATAGGAGCTTATTGCTTGCTCCTAAAATGTCTCATTGGGTATCCCTGGTTGGCAGGCAGCCTTCCAAGTGGTCATTCAGGCACCTGGACTCTCTGTGTGTGGCGCCTCCCCCTTGCTGGCCATAAGAGTCCTTCTTGGGGACAACCAGGGAGACATGCCCACTTCTTGCACCCAGTTCAGCCTGATGCACATGGCTTTGCTCACATCCCATTGGCCGGAACTCATATGCCGCACCCACTCAGTTGCAAGGGACTGGGACAGTGGTCTGTTGAGCCTAGGGACTGGGGAGGGCACAGACAGGTGAGCACCAGCATTCTCAGGCACAGAGTAAGTCACTGCTCAAGGCAGCTCACCTGCTAGTCCTAAAATGCCTGTCTCCTACAGCCTTCTGCATTCAGTCCCCTGAACCTGGTCACACACGGTGTTCATTAGATCGCTGGGTATTGCTTGAGAATCAGTTCTCTGCCTACCTCTGTGCAGTAGAAGCTACATAAGTTCTATGTTGCTCACTCTTTTATTCCCAGGGCGAAAACCAGGGTCTCGTTTGAGGTGAAACACTAAGTAAATATTTGATGAAGGCAGGAGGAAGAGAGGGAGAAAGGCAGGGAAGGTGTTGGGTGGAATTCTGATTCTGCCACTAATTCCACAGCTTAAAGTACATGATTTAGCTGTAAGAGCCCCCATTTCCTAGTATGCAGGGCTAAAAATCATTCTAACAAAGCAGCATTACTGTGAATGAAGCAAGGCACCATCGCAAGCCTCCTAGCTCAGCACCTGGTCATCAGTGAGTAATAGAGCAGTTAATAGGCGACTCTAATATACGAGTATGTGGAGGCTTTATCTTTCCAAACCCCAGTCAGATGTTTCCAGAAAGTTCCTGTGTGTTTGTGTGTGTGTGTGTGTGTTTGTCCTATGTGTCTGTAAGAACATACATCTTTGCTTCCTTTGGAGGAGGTGGAGGGCTGGATGCCCTGAGGCAGCTCCTCATGTCTTTTCTCCCTGCAGGTTGAAGTTAAACAGTAAAAGAAACCAGCTGGTCAGAGAACTGGAGGAAGCCACTCGGCAGGTGGCCAGTCTGCACTGCCAGCTAAAAAGGTGAGTGGGGGGTGGGGGGATGTCTGCTCCTCTGTGTCCCCAGAGGGTACAGCCAAGGCTGTGTCCTTCACTGTCCTCTGTGGCCTGAGTGTGGACCTCTGGGAGCCCAGCACGTGGTCATTCTGGCAGGCCTGGCCTTGGCCTGGTGCGGCCATAGGCAGGGATCCCTCCCCTCTCCAGGCCAGCAACACAGAGGAAAAGTCTCCAATCGGGGGCTTACCTGTCTTCAGACACATCACTTATGCCTGGAAACCCACTTAAATAACACGCGGAGTAGGCCTCAGGCCTAGGCCTTGATAGGCAACAGTGCTTGGCTGAAATTTTTTTGAGATTTATGTACTTGAAAGACAGATATACATATATATATAGAGAGAGAGAGAGAGACAGAGGCAGAGAGAGGTTTTCCATTCGCTAGTCAGTCCCCAAATGGCCTTAATGGCCGGAGCCAGGAACCAGGAGCTTCTCTGGGTCTCCCACACGGTACAAGTGCCAAAGCTCTCGGTCCATCTTCTGCTGCCTTCCCAGGCATGTAGGCAGGTAGCTGGATCGGAAGTGGCACAGCCGGGAATCAAACTAGCCCCCATACAGGATGCCAGCATTGCAGGCGGTGGCTTAACCCACTATACCACAGCCCTAGCCCTTGGAATTTAATGCTAACATTTTGCTTTCATCAGATTGCTTTTTAGTGATTACCTTCTATTTATAGCAAGTGATACTCTTTCGAATTACACTTGTGTTATAAAATTTCCATTTAATATAAATGCCATAAAGTGTAAGAAAGTAAGTTGATTTCAAGAACAATAGTGGGAAATATTTCAGGCTAGAATCAAATATGCAGCAGGGATAAGCTTTTGGCCTAGTGGTTAACATACCCGTGCCACCTCGGAGTACCTGGGCTTGATTCCAGCTCCAACTCCTGACTCCAGTGTCTTGCCGTTGGAGAACCCGGGAGGCCGTGCTGAGGGCTCAAGTCATGAGGGCTCCACCCATGTGGAGGACCTAGATTGAGTCCCCGGCTCCCAACTTTCTGCTCAACAGCCATAGCTATTGAGGGCACCTGGGAAGTGAACCAGCAGATGGGAGCTCGCTCTCTGTGCCTCCGGGAGAGGTTGAATGCACTTGTCTGGTTTGCATCCCAGCCCTGCCCATTCTGTTCACGTGGCCTTCTCAGCCCCTCCGTTTCCTCTTGGTGACGTGAGGGGCCCTGGCTCATCCGGGAGCCTGCCCAGTGCACTCTTGAGCTCATGTATTCTAAGTGCCCTGGGCGCTTCCAGAGCAGGGCAGGAGGTCCCCGGCGGCTCACCCTAACGTCTTCGCTGTCCGTTGTCTGTCCGCAGCCTGTCAAGCAGCATGCAGTCCCTGTCCTCAGGCAGCAGCCCCGGCTCTCTCACCTCCAGCCGGGGCTCCTCCACCTCGGCCAGCTTCACAGACCTCTACTATGAACCCCTCGAGCAGCTGGACCCAGAACTGCAGAGCAAGGTGGAATTCCTGCTCCTGGACGGGGCCACAGGCTTCCGGCCCTCAGGCTGCATCACCACCATCCACGAGGACGAGGTGGCCAAGACGCAGAAGGCTGAGGGAGGCGGCCGCCTGCAGGCCCTGCGCTCCCTGTCTGGCACCCCAAAGTCCATGAGCTCCCTTTCCCCACGCTCCTCTCTCTCTTCCCCATCGCCCCCCTGCTCCCCTCTCCTCGCTGACCCCCTCCTGGCTGGAGATGCCTTCCTGAACTCCTTGGAGTTTGAAGACCCGGAGCTGAGTGCTACTCTGGGCGAACTGAGCCTGGGCAGCAGCCCCCGGGAGCAATACCGGCTGGAGGAACCAGGAACGGAGGGCAAGCCACTGGGTCAAGGTAGAGACAGCGCCACGTGCAGAGGGTGGGGACTGGGAGGAGGGGAAGAGAGGCTTTGGGCTTGCAACCCCTCTCATCACTGTGGGCAGCATTTCTGGCTGTTCTCTCTGTCCCGGGTCTTCACATGGTAGAGGACTGGTTGATTTCCTTCCATAGGTGTTTATGAACTCAGTGCATGAAAGGTTTTCCATGGTGATTTCATTCATTCATTCACTCCACAGATAGGAAGGAACTTGAAAAAATGCATGGAAAAATGTAACTTAAAGATAAACTTATTTTAGTACAAAGAAATTTTGAAATCCATGCGTAGTCTTTTTGTTATATATTTCTCAAGAATGTTTTGAAGACCCGTCGTATTTCATACTGGCTTCAAACTGAGTCCTGGCTGCTTCTGCTAGTGGATGCACCTGGATGTCTTCATTCAGTAGAGATGCCATGTGCCAGGCACTGGGTTAATCACTGGGGATACAGCATTGAGGGCAGACAGGTTCCCTGTTCTTGTGCAGTGGCACAAGCAGTAACCTTGCAAGCTTGCAGAAGCACCTGTGAAGAAGATAAAGTGGAGACTGGGATATTGCCCTGCTGGTCGGAGGTGGGGCTGCTGGGTCAAATTGAGTGGTGAAGGAATGTGACAGAGCAGCAGAAGCTCGAGTGGGGTGGGGAGGGAGTCAGCCTTAGGAGAAGCAAGAGAAAAAATGCCCAGAGCACGGGGCTCCAAGGGGCCAGGAAACTGTGAGTCACAGGTAGGCGGGAATCTCCAAAAAGGCTGGAGAATTTGGCAAAGTCTGGAGCACGCCAAGCCTGGCAGACTGAGAGGAGTTAGATTTTATCCTAATCCTGGCGAGGACCCGCGTGACCTTTCAAAGCCAGGAAATGACAAGATGACTCTCATTTTGCATGGAGTCAGAAAGAACATTCTTCTGTTACTGCAATTCAAGATGGAATCTTCAAAATGGAAGATGATGTTGACGATGACAGCTAAGATTGATTGCAAGCACGAAATAAATCAGTGATTAGTGTTTATTGGGGTTGTATTACCTGTTGGGGGAGCGGGTTGCTTCTATTCTGCTCATCTTACAGTTGAGGAAGCGGAGATTCCAAGAGATGACATCACTTCCCCTAGGTCACCCAGCCAACAAGTGAGGACGTATCAATGAGAACTGAGCCCCAAACTCAGCCCCATTGTTGTCATGCTCCCCACCCCACCCCCAGCCTCAGGGTGGGAGGCAGCTTGTGTGTGTTTGTGTTTGTCCTGTGACTTCCCTGGTGGCTGCTGGCCCCACCCACCCATCTGGTCCTGGGTGTGAAGGTTATGCTGAGTCAGGTGCTCGGGCAGCTTACCTGGGGCTCCTCCCCCCTGCCCCAAGCAACAATAACAGCTATGGTTTTTTGAGTACAGGTGTACAGGATTCCAACACTGTTATACGTATTTAAACCTCACAACTCTATGAAAAAAATATTTTTTTACGTATTTTCACTTTTTTTGAGAGACAGCTCAGGAGAAATCTTTATCTGCACAGGTAGGCCTGTGCCAGGGTGAAGCCAGGAATCCCGAACTCCATCCAGGTCTCCCACATAGGTGGCAGGGCCACAAGCACTTGAGCCTCTGCTGCCTCCAAGGAGACGTTAGCAGAAGCAGAGGAGCCAGGTCTTGAACCCAGTATTCCAGTATAGGATGTGGGCATCCCAAATGGTGACGTAAGCACTGTGCACAATGCCTGCTCCAGTTTTTACCCCTATGTTACAGATAAAGAGTGAGGTTAAAAATCTTTTCTGCAGTCAGGTCCCAGGGGGTGAAGCTGCAGGATTGGCACCAGGACCTCTTGTCCAGAACTCGCACGGTTCTTGTGCCCAGCTCTGTCTGCAAAGGGCTCCTGTTCCTGGCTCCTATTCCTTTGCAAGGATCCTTGGGAGCTGAGGGAGGAGTGAGGCTTCCTGTTTAACCCAAGCCTCCAGGTGCCAGCGTCTCCTTAGAAGAGCCGAGAGATCCCCGGGGATTCCCTCATCAGGAAGGGAGTCTAGCTGAGTGCTTTCAAGCAAAATAAAAACAAGCCTCCTACTCCAGCAGGTGGCACCCTTCAGAGAATTGTTCCCTGGAGAGGAGGGGGTGCAGGTGGGCCCTCTGATGAGCCTCCAGAAGTGTCTCTGATGGGGGCCTGAAGCCAAGTCAGGACCCTCGGACCCCAGCCACATCGTGGGAAGTGACTGCCCTTCATCTTCCGCCCTGTGGACAGTGTCCTTGGGGCGTGTGGGCCAGAGTCAGCCCATGGGGCGGGGTGCACGCAGGTCTCAGGGTGGTATTTCCTTCGTGCCATCTCCAGAAGCCTTCCCTGCAGCGAGCGATGCCAGGCAGAGCTCAGACGCTAAGCAGGTTATGCGATTAGTGCCGCTGTTCAGTCAGCAGACAAATTAATCTCCTTAAGTGGCTTAGAAGAGGGTGGAGATGCGTGAGTCTGAAGGCGGGAGGTCTCCAGGGGCCCTGCAGACACAGACCGGGGAAGCCATGCTCTTGCTTGTTGTGTGGCTTTGCCCTCGCCAGCACCTGGGTCTCCCGGGCTCACCTCGTCACCGCCCCTTTCCCCAGCCTGCCGTGCCCCCCGTCTCCATAGACCTCCGTGCAGCAAGCTGCCATCCTTCTCTGCCCTGTCCCCAGTGCCTGGCAAGCAGCAAGTGCCCTGGAGTGTTAGTGAGGAGGTTGCAAGACCTGAGTCTGGCCCTCCCCACTGTGGGGATGGCAGCAACTGTCCCACGCACCTTTGTGGCTTGGAACTCGGCAATGAGTCCTGCGTACCCTAGGTGCTCATTACACCAGCAAGGGAGAAATGTGCACATGTGCTGAGCCCCCCCAAGGCAGAGACTTTCAGGAAGGGGAGGGGAGGGGAGGGAAGAAGAGGAGCTGAATCAGGAGCGGAAGAGGGGCGAATGTGGCACAGCAGATTGAGCTGCCGTTTGGGATGCTCACATCCCATAGATATTTTTTTAAAGATTTATTTTATTTATTTAAAAGTCAGAGTTACACAGAGACAGAAGGAGAGGCAGAGAGAGAGAGAGAGAGAGAGAGAGAGAGAGATATCTTCCATTTGATGTTCACTTCCCAATTGACCACAACGGCCGGAGCCAGGAGCCAGGAGCTTCCTTCGGGTCTCGCATTCAGGTGCAGGAGCCCAAGGACTTGGACCATCTTCCACTGCTTTCCCAGGCCATAGTAGAGAGCTGGATTGGAAGTGGAGCTGCCAGGACTCGAACTGATACCCACATGGGATGCCGGCAGCTTTATCTGCTACACCACAGCACCGGCCCCTCACATCCTATATTCAACAGCTGATTTGAATCCCAGCTACTCTTCTGATCCAGCTTCCTGCTGAAACATCCTAGGAAGCAGTGGTTGATGACTGCCACCCACGTGGAAGACCCGGGTGGAATCCTGGCTCCTGGCGTCAGCCTGGCCCAGCCCTGGCGTTGTGAGCATTTGGGGAGTGGACCAGCAAATGGCGGGGTGTGTGTGCATGTGTGTGAAACTCTGCCTTTCAAGTAGATGAAAATAAACAGTTTTAAAAAGGGAAGTGGGCTGGGGTGGGCCCAGTGGGAGAGCAGGTGTATGAACTTCCCTTGTCTCTCCAGAGGACTTGGGGCTGCTCCCTTTACTGGGGTTGCAGGAGGGTTACAGAAGTGGTTCCCAAAGCCATCACTGCATTGATGGAAATGATAGTTCTGTAAGGAGAGTGGCAGTGAATCAATCCCCTGCACCTGTGTCTGTTGTAAGGGACTTGTGTAATGTCTCAGAAGTCCACCCCAATATCCCTGTAAAGTAGACGTTAATATCCCCCTTGTATAAATAAGGAGAGTAAGGCTTATGGTGTTAAATCACTGTCCTAAAGGAAGAAAGTAGCAAGTGGTGGGGCCAGGATTTGAATCCAGGCAGATCCAGGCATCTGCAATGCTAAACACAAAATCCTATGAGACCCCTTCCATGGCCCCCAAAGCAAAGCAGGCTGTGCCGTAGCTTTCAGAGGGGGCTGGAATTTTGTGGGATCATCTTACAACCAGGAGGATCAAACATGGGTGCTGTAAGACACTATTCTGGTTTCTGAAGCCCCCTCCCCTTCTGTTCTTCCTCCCCTGCCCCCTCCAGCTGTGAGTACAACCCAAGGTTGCGGCCTGAAAGTGGCCTGTGTCTCAGCTGCAGTGTCCGACGAGTCCGTGGCTGGCGACAGTGGTGTGTACGAAGCTTCTGTGCAGAGGTAGGTCCCTGGGCGCTGCCTCTCTGAGTCAGTGGCAGTCAGGAACTCCCCCAATATGCAGATCCTGGGGCCTGTGGGACCATTTGGGCTTCAGCCCCTGTGGGTGTGCAGGAGGGTGTTGCAGCCCTGCTGAGGGCGAAGCTGAAGATGCAGGCAATGTGGCTTCTGGCAGGGGTGATGGGGGCTGGAGATGCTTTTCTCTGAAAGCATACTAGCTCCATAGTAGGCATTAAAAGGTGCATTCTTAGGAGGCCAGCCCTGGAGAAATGTCACTTGACATTTCGATGTCAAGTGAGGTGTCTAGAGCAAATGGTGTAAAGCCAGGACCTGCAGAGAGGCTGAGCAGACCCCGACTTTCTCACTGGAGGGAATCCCGCTTCCAGACAAGCCCTGTGTTCCCAGGTCACTGCTCGGAATCCTGATGCCCCCTCTCCCTGTTGCCTTTCAGACTGGGCGCTTCAGAAGCCACTGCATTTGACAGTGACGAATCGGAGGCAGTGGGCGCCGCGCGGATTCAGATTGCCCTGAAGTAAGTGACGGGGAAGTCGGGATAGAGGGAGCATTCTGAGTGCAGCCGCTGGGTGTGCAGCATTGAGCCAGCCCTGACCTTCACAGCAACCCCAGGGAGGAAGGAGAGCCTGCAGGGTGCTGGTGCTGCCCATCGTGGGCTCCTGATTAACGGGGTCTCAGCTCTTTCCCCACCTCCCTGCTCCCCATTTTACAGATGAGAAGAATAGGGTCTTGAAAGACCCGAGGGCTCACCCCAACTCATTGAGCTGGCCGGTGTCAACCAGACCAGGCGCTGAGGCCTCCTGCCTCGCAGTGTGTTTGCTCCCTGTTGCTGTGGCTTTTGTCTCCTTGTCCCCATGGAGGTTGCAACACGCTGGACCCAAGGTGACTGTGGAGGGCTGCAGCTCAGACACGGTCAATACCCATGTTGTTCTCTAATTTTCTCTTGCTAGAGGATGTGTTCTCAGTAAGGATTAATTGCTGACATTTTTATGTCAAGAAATTTCACGGCGACGTCTGGCTTCTCTTTAAATCCTGAGATGAGTGACAGCTCTGGACCTCCATCCCTGCATGGCAGCAAAGCTCTGAGCCTATTCTGCTTGGAGCAGCCAGCAGCCCCCTCTTCTGATTGTTAAGAGAGAGAAAGGGTTGGAGAAGTGTCTTCCTAATGGGTGCTGCTTATGCCCATTTTCATTTCAGGTATGATGAGAAGAATAAGCAGTTTGCAATATTCGTCATCCAGCTGAGTAACCTCTCTGCTTTGATGGTGCAGCTAGACCAGAAAGTGTGAGTATGTGACCCGACAGGTCTGTATGATCCTCTCAGCCTCCAAACTCCAGATTCAACCGTGGGTATTTAATGCACATGACCTTGATGCAAAATTGGAGCACTGTTTACATGGATACAGGCACAAGGGCCCCGCAGAGAGTTTCTGTACATACCGAGCACCTGCCATGTACTGGCTCTAGGCGTTGGAGCCCTGAGCAAATCCTTCATGGACCCTGCCCTCCTGGACTTGAGCCTCAGGAAGAAGAAGGAATGGTCACAGTCAGGTAGATCTCTGAGCTCAAGTGTTGCATCCAGAAAGGAGTGAGTCCTGGCTTCTCAAGGGTCAGCACCAGTTCCTGTGCTCCCTGTGCCAGGGTGTGGCTGGGATTACCGACAGGCTGATAGGCCAGCAGACAGCTGCACCGTCTGCGTGTTGGCTCTCCCGTTGTAGACGAGGTTTGCATCTGATGGCACGCGTCTGCCTACCTGCTTCTCCTGTAACGGGACCATCCTAGGTCATAAGGGCAGCAATGGGAGCTCCCGCTTCTCTGGTCTGCACCCAGCCAGCATCTGGGGGAGGGGAATGGCAGGGAAAGGAAAGCAGACAAAACAGAAGGAGGATGAGACTGGATGCTCCGGGGGTCTTCAGTCCTTTGCAGGTGTCGGCAGTGCCGGGGTGAACATCCTTCTCCTGGTCAATCTCATTGGTCCTTGTCCACAGTATCAGGGGTACAGTGCCTAGAAGAGAGGGCCTGCACAGCTGTAGTTTTCTTGGGCTTATCAAATTCCCTTGCACAAGGAAGGTTTTGTTGCATTTTGCCTCATGGGGTAGGAGGGGCCAGATTCCCTGGTGTCAGCAAGCACTTGCTGCTGCTCCTACGCACTGCTGGCCTCGGGCTCCGTGTCCTATGGAGCGGGGGATTCTGGGACAGGAAGGGCGTGCATGCCCCTTAGCGGCCCATTCTGCATCGTTCACAAGTACCCGTGTAGCAACTTGAGAAATTTGCACATTCACAGCCACTGTGGTGTTCTTGGAGATTCAGTGGCTGTTTCACCCAACACAGTAGCCCCAGACCTGTGCTGACCCAAGCTCTCCTGCCACCCTGTCTCCCTGTAGGAACGTTCGTGTGGTTATCCTTCCTTGCTCTGAAAGCACCACTTGCCTGTTCCGGACGCCGCCCCTGGAAGCCTCGGACACCCTAGTGTTCAACGAGGTGTTCTGGGTGTCCATGTCCTACCCGGCCCTACACCAGAAGACCTTAAGAGTCGACGTCTGTACCACAGACAGGAGCCATCTAGAGGAGTGCCTGGTGAGAGCCATATCTCCGTCTGTCCCTCTGTCTTTCTAGCCTTCTAGCCTTCTGGGGATTGGTCCACCCCAAGCTTCTGAGAAGGCTAGGAGGTGGCCCAGGTTGAATCACCGGTCAAGTTCATTGGCTTCTAGACAGAGATGCTTTTCCTCATAAGAGGAAGAGTAGTGGGCCTGAGAGCAATGCAGGAGATGCCAGCCACAGACCACAGCTTACCTGTGCAGCATTAAGGATGAGACAAGAAACACTGAGTAATGAGAACAAGCAGTTCTTCTTGCTGTGTAGCTGGGTGGCCTTGGGCAGTGACTTAACATCTCTGGTGCTCAGTTTTTTCATCCATAAAATGCCAATGATGATACCACCGTGATGCCCACTAGGGAAGTCGTTACTTGGATCCAGGGAGTCAGTACAGGAAAAGCACCTGCTCTCGTGCCTGACACACAGAAGGCTCTCTTGCAGCAGGGCCCTTGCTGGTCCCCTGCCTGGAACAGAGCTCCTGTGGCTTCCTCCCGCCCACTGCACTGGCAGGAGTCGGGATTGGATATGAAGGAGCCTGGGGTCTGTGTGTGTCCTATACTTGGGGACCAGCAGCCACACGTACAGGTGGATATTGGTCAGCCACCTCGTAGATGAAAGGGGGATTTACGTTAAACTCAGGGGCTTGTGACATACAAATCAATTCAGAGAAGTGAAGGCTTTGTTAGCCTTGATGCCATTCTAGAGGATAGAGTATTTTGTTTATTTATTTATTGGTTTTGTTTTTTTAAGATTGAGAAGCTGAGAGATGGAGAGAGCCAAAATAGAGCCAGCTCCAATCTAGTGGCTCACTCTCCAAATGCCCACAACAGCTGGGACCCGGATGGGCTGAAGCCAGGAGCTGGGAACTCAACCTGGCTCTCCATGTGGGTCACAGGGATCCAACTACTTGAGCTGTCACTGCTGTCCCCTGGGGCGCACATTAGCAGGAAGCTGGAGTCAGGAGGCAGAGCTGGGTATCAAACCAAAATACCCTTTAACTTGCCTTTTAACCACTAGACTGCATGCCTACCCTGAGACAATTTTGATGATAACTCGTGGACTCTGAGCTAAGTGCCTTAGTGTGCTGCCTCACTTCAACCTTATAAAACAGGTCCTGTGTACCAGAGGGGAAACTGAAGCACAGAGTGGCGAAAGACCTTCCCTAAAGTCACAGTCAGAGAGTGGCAGGAGCCTTACTGGACTCCAAGCGGGTCCATCTCTGCTCAGGATTTCCTGGAGAGCGTCGGTGAGAATGGAAGTGTGATGTCCAGGGTCAGGCCAGCGTGGAGGACATTTCAGCTACAGCAGAAAGCTTTTCCACACCCAGGCGCCTCCAGTGGAGCATTTGCTCAGCCCTGGGCATTCCTAAATCCGAGGGGACTCGTGCTATTTTCTCCTCCTAATTGGATGCCTTTTATTCCTCCTTCCTAATTGAAGTCTGGCCATTGCTGGTTGCCATGGCAGCAGCCAAAGCGCTCATCTCCCTGTGGCTTGTCTCTGTCCGGGGCCAATCGGAGCCCTCCCTTTCCGCATGCCATGGGGACGTGGAGTGTCAGGCTGTCATGTTTTGGTGGTGAGAGGAAGTGAGACGGGAGGAGACAGGGCTTGTCTTCCGCCACCCAGAGCCTCCCTGCCTGTGCGTCTGCTAGGAGCCCTGTAGTCAGCCAGGCAGCAGCAGTCCCCACACTGGGCGGTGTCTGGGTGTCTACTCTTGGCCAGGAACTCTGTGTGCGGTATCTCAGTGAGTCCTCAGGGTGGCTCTGAGAGGAAGTAACGGGGTGACCTCCATCTGCCAAAGGCTGAATCACTTCTGCAGATCCTCCAACGAGTCAATGGAGAAGCCGGGGTTTGTAGCTTCCTTACGTGTAGCCACTGCACTTTTCTACCTCTCAGGGTTGCTCTGAGTGACTCTCATATCCCCTGACCCAGATCAAGGTTTTGGGGGAACACGAGGCCTGCCTTCCCTGTCTATTGCAAGTATAGAACATGCTTACTGTGGCTTCACAGGAGTCCTGGTTGTCCTCTGTGCACCTGCTAAGCTTTGCCACACAGCTCGTGCTCTGCCCGGGTGGTCCCACTGCCAGGTCTGGCTTATATTGTGATGGTTCCCCTGCCCCATCTCCCATGGCCATGCTCACTGGGCCATGTCCCAGCCCTTTCCTTCTTTTCTACCTGTCCAAGTGGGAACAAGTGCTCACAACCTGGCTGTATGTATTGTGCTATCTCCGTTCCTTTTGTCTACTTTCTGTAGCTATAACTGAACATCACAGTCTGAGTCATTTGTTAAAACTAAAGGTTTATTCTGCTCACAGTTCTGCAGGCAGGGAAGTTCAAGATCGGGTAACCACATTGAGTGAGGGCTTCCCTGCTGGTGAGGACTCTGCAGAGTCCCAAGGTGACACAGCAGCCAGAAGGTCCCTGCTGGGTCTCTCCTGCTGTGTGGATAAAGCCACAGTCCTGTTGCCTTAGGGCCCTATCCCTATGGCCTCATTTAATCTTATCACCTCCAGAGGGTCCCACCTCCAAATACCATACTCGGCCTAAGTCTCTGTTCTCTTAGCATCTCCTAGGAGTGATGGAATTTCAGCCTGCGTTTGGTGGGAACACGCACACTGTGGCAGGCAGTGTTGGAAATTGTGATCTCTTCCCACCCAGGGGGCCTCAGTGCTGCTCGGCAGTTAGTCTGTGTCTTCCAGAACCCTTCTCTCTCCCCCTGGTTACAAGGGCTAATGTGTGGTCTTCTCTGCAGGGGGAGAATGGAGAAGGGAGAGGAGAGCTCCCACTCGCCCAGCCGTCCTGCTCCTCTCTGCTCTTTCTCTGGCTTCTAAGCCTGCACTCTCCAGACAGCCCCTCTGTCCCTCTGAAGGACATCGCTCCTGCAGTCGCCCTGCCCCCTCCTCTGCCTTCAGTGCAGAGCCCTCCTCCCCAGGTCCTAGCCTCTCTGCATCCCAGCCATACCTTCTCTCAGGCTGAAATGGAACAAAATGAAGATTTAACCCCGTTTCTTCTGCTAGCGTAGCAGAACCTTGAAAGAGGTCTTTACCTTCTCTCTATAACCCGACCCAGGTGGGCGTCTGCCCTTGTGATTGTACCCAAAGTGTGTATCACAGGCAGCAGTGACCTGCTTGTCACAAAATCCAATAGCCGCTTCTTCATCCTCACCCTCCCTGACCTGTCAGGTGCACCTGAGTCAGATGCTCACTCCAGTTTCCTGATGTCCTTTGTCCTTAGTGACTTCCCTGACTCCACACCCTCCTCATCCCTGGCTTCCGTCTCCTGAGCCGATTCTTCCCCCTTCCCGTGGCCCCTCTGTATGCCCAGGGCTCAATCTCGCTCCTCTCTCCCTCTCATTCTGATCCCTCAGTGATCTCCTCTCTCCTGGCTTCCAGCACCATCCCATGTGTGTGGCTGGAGTCTGAGCTTCTCTTAATTTCTCTTCTCACGTTCCCATTGCCTGTCCTGCGTCTTTCTTTTCATGTCTAATACGAATCTCAAAGCAGGATGACCACACGAGCACCTGACCCTTCCTCCCGCGTTGTCACTGTCTGCAGGCGGCAGTCATGGTCTTCCAGTGCTCAGACCGGAGACCATGGCATCACTGCTGATGGCTTCCTCACCCCCTTCTCTGATCCTGTTAGCTCCACCTGCAGGACATCCGAGATCCCGGCCGCTGCTCCCCTGAGGAAGCATCCCCGAGCCAAGCCATGCTGCTGTCATCGCTTCGCTGTGACTATTGTAGCCGTCTTCTTCTCCATCTGTCCTTTTCTTCCTTCCTCCCTTCCTGTAGCCACAGTGATCCTATTCAAATGGAAATCCACGCAAGCCAATGTCTCTGTTGAAACTGGGATGTAGGCTGGCATTGTGGTGCAGAGGGTAAAGCCAGTGCCTGCGATGCTGGCATCCCAAATGGGAGCTCCAGTTTGGGACCTGGCTGCTCTGCTTTTAACCCAGCTCTCCCTGATAATGTGCCTGAGAAAGCAGGGGAAGATGACCCAAGTACCTGGGTCCCTGCCACCCACGTGGGAGACCCAAGTGGAGTTCCAGGCTTCTGGCTTTGGCCTGGCTCAGCCCTGGCCATTGCGGCCGTCTAGGGAATGAACCAGCTGATGGAAACATCCTTTTTTTTTTTTTCCTCTCTCTCCCTCTGTCTGTCACTCTGCCTTTCAAATAAATAAATCTTTTTAAAAAATAAAAATGGAGGGAAGGACAAAGAGAATATCATTATGTTCTTACAATTGTATCTACAGTTCACGTTGAATCTGTTAAAAACTAAAAATCAAAATGATAAAAATAAAATGGAAATGTGACTTACAAAAAAAAAGAAGTAAAAAGTAAAACCTTAGGACAGCTTCTGTCTCTACCTGAAGTTAACACCCGGCTCTTTGACATGGCTCCTGGGGCCCTGTGGGACTTGGCTTCTTCTTCCCCTCGGATTTCATCCCCAAGCCATCTCCACCAGCTCCCGTCTCCCTGCAGGCTCCCGTCCAGGCTTTCCCATGTGCGGTGCCCTCTGCCTGGGATGCTCTTCTCCTGGATGTGCACAGGCCAGACTTCAGACTTGCTGCTCCTCTCCACCTGCTCTTTGCTCTGCTGTCACCCTCTCGGTGAAGTCTTCCTGCGCCCTCTGTGAAACCCGTTCCCCACCCCACTCTCATCTCTTCCGCTTTGTCCCTGTGTTTTTCTCTGTCGCATATTTCATCCCAGCTTATAGATGTTAAGGTACACAGGGGGTTTCATGGATTTTATGAAAAGTGCATTTTATCAAAAAACAGCATGCATTTCTTTTTTCTTTTCTTTTCTTTTTTTTTTTTTTTGCCCCAGATGAGCTAGTCTTTTTTATTCTGTTTTCCACAGCGCTCTTGAAGCACCCTTGTGTTTCGGTATTTTCTCACCTCTGAAATCACACGTATTATAGATGGCAGGTTATGGTTTAATGAGCAACAGCTTTTCTTTCTTTCAAACAAATATGCTTAATAATTGCTGGCCTCTTAATTTCACAAGAAGCAGTGTAGTTGACTTACTCACTTATTTGTCTTAGTCTCCCCCGCTCGCAAGTCAGGTCACGAGGCGTCTGCTTCAGATCCTGCGATATCCCCAGCAGGCAGTCAGGCATGGCACCTGGCGGCTGCTCGGGAAATTTGTGTTTATTGAATAAGTGAGCGAGTGGGCATGCAAGTGCAGCCGGTGTGTGACGGTAGAGGAGATGCTCACCCTCCGAGGCAGCCCCACGTGGAACATGCAGCCTCCTGGAGTTAGTAATCATGAGATGGTGTCGTGCCTCTGAGGTGTGACCCTTGTCCCTCCCTCTCACAGCTCAGACACAGCCCATCACATCCCGAGTCGTGTGGTCCGACTCCCCAGGCCACTGGGAGCCAGTTAGGGGAGGAGTCTTGCTGTACCGGAGTCTATGGGACTCGGGGAATTGTTCTGAATGGACACATGAGTAATATCTCTGTCAGTTTGCTCCATGCTGCCCTCACTGTCGCCCTCCCAGCAGGTACCTTTCACCTCCTCAGACTTAGCACTGCCCGTGCCATGCGCCCAGTACATCCTAGTACAAGGGGAAAGCTGCAGGGCTCCCAGAGGGACCCAGGAGCCCCCTTTTCACCATAGGGGCCATCCTGAGTCACCGCTTGCCAACAGGTGTTTGGTGTTCGGCCACCCACTGGCACAACCGTTGGTGTGGGGGGAGAAGGAGAGGAGGAGGTGGATGAGCTGAATCCCACAGTGATCGGGGCTCTGCCTGAGAGGGCTTGTTGGAGCAGTAAAGCCTCTGCAGAACAGCTGAAATTCTTCTGTAATTGTGTCTCCTGAGAACGTGCAGTGAAGGTATTAAGTCACTTGAAATAATCCCTGTCTCTGTGAGATTATATACTCTGTTAGGTTTATTTGTTACTTCTTGTTTTTGTCTTAACTGGATGCATTTATGTAGCTGGAAGAATAAATGACTGGAAAGGTTTAATGAGGAGAAATCCAGTTCTTCTCCCCCATCCCCATCCAACCTGACCCCACCACCTGTTCTACCTAGGTGATCACTTTGATTTGTTTCTTCTTTATCATTATTATGTCTTGTTACAGTTACAATCATGTTCATGCCCCTTTGCACCTGAAGCAGGGTACAATAAAGATATAGTTAGGAAAAAAATTACGTGTATATTCTTATCCCTCTCTGTTTCTTATATAAAAAGCAGCTTGCTCTCCCTGCTGCTCTGCGCCATGCTGCTTTCTCTTTCCAGCATAGCCAGGAGAGCCCTCTGCCTCAATACATAGAAATCTTTCTCTTTTATTTGGCCATAGCTATAGAATATCCCACAGATAGGTTCTAGTTTATTAAGCTAGT
Source organism: Lepus europaeus (assembly GCF_033115175.1). NCBI lineage: Eukaryota > Metazoa > Chordata > Mammalia > Lagomorpha > Leporidae > Lepus > Lepus europaeus. Next base: position 112,265,383 of record NC_084830.1, on the reverse strand, counting down.
CCCCTGCCTTGGACCTTTGTTGAAAATCTTTTGCTATCACAGAAAGGGCCAGACAGAAGGGTGGTGTTCGTGGGTCATTGTCTGCTGGTGCAGGTCTAGCAGTTGGATGCACACTTGCAGACAGTGGCTGCATCTCCGGGGGAAATGAGCCTGTGCTTCTGCTTATCATCAGATCCCTCGTGTGCGGGTTCTGCTGTTCCACATTCCTACCAGCACAGTGAGAGAATGCCCATTGCCCCACGGCCTTACTAGCGCCATGTGTTGTGTTTTAGAGTTTTACACCTTGGCAGGGGAGAAATGGTTGTTTGCTTTGTGTGTGTGTGTGTGTGTGTGTTTTAATCTCACCCGTAATTAGGTAGCAGCTCATTGTTTGGGTTCTGCGGGAGACTGTTAGCTCCCAGGACGTGGGAATCTGTGGGGACCATCTTATCCTTCATGTCTGATACAGAACCTAGTGCTCACTGACATCAGTGGAGGGTAGTTACTCAACAGCAGTTGTTTCAATAACTCTTTGTCTAACAATAACAAAAAAAGCCCGTCCAGCTTAAAATTGGGGAAAGAACTTTAAATAGGCATTTCTCCAGAGACAGCATACAAGTGGCCAGCACACACGACAAGGGGCTCAACATTACTGGTCAACAGGAAAATGCAAATCCAAACCATAGTGAGCTACCAGCTCACACCCTTAGGGCCGTGGCCATCACATACACACACTCACATACACACACACAGTGAGAATAGCAAGTGTTGGACACACACAGAGGGAGAGGGAGAGAATAGCAAGTGTTGGTGGAGATGTAGAGAGGTTTGAACTCTTGGGCAGGGCATTGTTTATTGGGATGATGCATCTGCTTTGGAAAACAGTATGAAGGTCCCTCAAAAAAAAATAATAAAAACAGGGGCTGGTGCTGTGGCTCACTTGGTTAATCCTCCACCTGCGGCGCCGGCATCCCATATGGGTGCTGATTCCAGTCCCGGCTGCCCCTCTTCCAGTCCAGCTCTCTGCTGTGGCCCAGGAGGGCAGTGGAGGATGGCCCAGGTCCTTGGGCCCTGCACCCGCATGGGAGACCAGGAAGAAGCACCTGGCTCCTGGCTTCGGATCAGTGTAGTTCCGGCCATAGTAGCCATTTGGGGGGTGAACCAACTAAAGGAAGACCTTTATTTCTCTCTCTCTCTCTCTCTCACTCACTCACTGTCTAGCTCTATCTGTCAAATAAGTAAAAAAAAAATTATAAATAAATAAAAACAGAACTGTCATATGATCTGGTCACCCCACACTGGGTATACACCCCAAATGAATGAAAAGCAGGATCTCAGAGGTATTTATATGTAATATAAAACCCAAGAGGTTGTAACAACCCCGTGTCCATCACTGAGTGAATGAACAGGTGTAGTATATACATACAGTGTCAGCCATGAAACAGGAATGCAGTTTAGATACTTGCTAGAACATGCATGGACGCTGAAGATATTCAGTGAAGCAAAAATATCATCAAAGGGCAGCTACTATGTGACTCCAGCTCTATGAGGCGCCTACAGTAGTCAAATTGAGGGAGATAGAAAATGGCATGGGAGTTGTCAGGGGCTGGGGAGAGAGGAGTTGTTCAGCAAGGATAGAGCTTCAGATTTACAGAATGAGAGATTTGATTTCCATTTCACAACAATGTTAGTGTGCAGTGTGGATGTATAGTAATAGAAATGTATACTTAGAAACAGTAAAAATGGTGATTTATGTATTTTCAAATAATTTTTTTAAAAGATAGGTGCTGGGTAAAGTTTGGCAGGTGAGTAAAGCAGTGAATGGATTAGCGGATGAGAGAGGGACTTCCTGCAACGCTAGCAACTGGCCCTTTGTTCGTCCCTGGAAGCGGCTGCCTCTCCGGGAGTGGTGTTTTCAACACTGTCTTCTCATTGTCACCCAGAACCCCCTGTCACCCCTTGCTTAGAGTCTCCTCTTTTCTGTCCCCAACAGGGTGGTGCCCAGATCAGCCTGGCCGAGGTCTGCCGGTCTGGGGAGAAGTCGACTCGCTGGTACAACCTCCTGAGCTACAAATACTTGAAGAAGCAGAGTAGGGAGCCCAGGCCACAGGGAGCCATGGGTCCCATCCCAGGGCCCGAAAGCATGGTGAGCGGGGACCAGGTGTACACGGCTCTCTCACACAGGCAGCTCCTGGACGGGTGGAAGGAAGAGCAGCTCCCAGAACCAGGAACTCCGAGCGTCAGGGGTGGAGGAAGTGGAGCAGTGGGTGGAGAGGAAGACAGGGAGGGGCGGTCCCTGGGAAGCAGCAGGTGCTTGCTCCCGTCCTCGTTTGGGCTTCCTCCTTCCATACTCAGCTTTATCTAATATCATCTGTCTGGTGAAAACCTTAATTCATGAGTATTTTTTTAAAATGGAGTGGAGAAGAAAGCAGAAAACTGACAGGTGGAAAATGAACCTTTACTGAGAGTATTCTGTGTGCAGGCCCGTAGTAGGAGCTGTGTATGAAAGGGACTGAGACAAGGTGTTTCCTGCTGGGGCCGCAGGGGCCACTGAGTCTCCGTGTTTACTGTAAGTCTCAAAAGGTTATTATGAAGCTCTGAACAAATCCATGTTTAGGCCCCCTGGGGAGGGTCCCATTAGTATTTTGCTCACTTGAAAACCTTATATTTGCCTATTTTTGGTTAAAAATAGCCTTTTATTTTTGTGCATACACTGTAACCTACTAAAATATCCTTCAGCTGTGTCCTACACTTGGAAAGCCCATGCCTGCTGCCCAAGTCTTCTGGGCAGGAGCCCATGAGCAGTGAACCTGCTCTAGGCACACAGGGCATGGGGTCCTAGGGGATTCCGGTCACATCAGAGAGCCAAGTGGTGAGTGTTGGGGTTCAGGCGGTTTTCAGGTCTCTGCAGTAGCTTGCCTCTGCCAGGGCTTGGTCACTTTGGACATGCACAGTCTGGGCTTGGTTAACATATGGTAAGGATGAAGTCAGTTTCCTTTTTCTCTTCCACCTCCTCCTCATTCCCTTTCCCCATGCTGCTGCTGCCGCCCATTCCTCCTCCTCCATCTCCTCTTCCATCATCATCATCATCATCATCACATAACTTCTACCCAGGCACTGTCCTTTGGTTTGTGTACAGCTTACCTAAGCTGAGTGAGATGAGCCAGATTGCTTAAATGCAGGCATCTAATAGGCAGCATCACGGGTCTCACACCCAGGTCTCCCTCACTACTGAAAGGAGACAATAAACTTGCACAGGTCTTAGACTCACACTCCTCCTGTCCCGAGCGTGCCCTAGGGCAAGGAGCAGCAGCACTCGTGTCCTTATCCGCCTTTCTCAAGGGAACAATAATTGATGTTGATCCTACCAGTCAGGATGGTTCTATGATTATGGAAGATGATACTTCCACTGTGTCTGGCCTATACCTGGCCCTCAGTTGATTTTAGTTCCCTCTTTCCTTCCCAAAGGAAAATATCAGGAATTACCCAGGCTCTGGTGCATACTGCCCAGGGCAATTGTGACTTAGTCTTGTGTTCAGACAACTGCAGAAACCAGATTTTGCTTTGGGATTGGCTGCCGTTCGTTGAGTGCCAGTTACATGCTGGGTAACTCTTTCTTGTAGAGAGATTCTCAGTTATTCTTTACATCAGCCCTTCTAGTAGTTCTTAGGTTAAATAATTTCCTTTAGCCACACAGGCTTTCTTAGTGTATGACTCATTCAGTGTCGATGTCCTTCTTCCAGGAAGCCCTTCATGATTGCAAATCCTTAAGCTGGCTTTGCAGGTGTTCAGTTGCCACACACCCACTACTTAGCTCTCTTCTAGTCCTTGTTGTTACTGATGGCTCCTATGTTGATCGGTCCAAGGGAGCTGCCATCTCCTTAAGTCAGAGACCTGTAATTCTGTCTCCCTTGACTCCCACCACTGGCTGTCTTCCAGAACTCCACGGAGTGGGCCCACACACACACACACACACACACACACGGGGGTTATTCTCTGGAGAGCTGCTGCGAGCAGAACCCAGGACTACTACTGCTTTGTACGTGAGCTTGGGCAAGACGCCTGCCCACTCTGGTCTTTAGCGTTGTCCTCTCGTTCCTGGCAGGGAGGCTGTGGCAGCGTGTGTTTCCCGCAGTGACCCCAGTGGCCTTTTGTCTCCTCAGGACGCTGTGTCCGCGCTGTTGGAACAGACTGCGGTGGAGCTGGAGAAGAGGCAGGAGGGGCGGAGCAGCAGGCAGAGGCTGGACAGCAGCTGGTGAGTGAGTGTGTCCTGGGGCCCTGGGAGCTGACCAAGCTCGGATTCGGCCCAGGGCTGAGACCCCCAAGGAGCGTCCCTGCTGCTGAGAGAGTCTCTCATGGCTTCTCTCTAAGCAGCAGGGGCAGCCTAATTACAGTGGTGCCCGAAATCTCTTCTCTGATTTATCTTGCGTTCCATCAGTCATCCATGCCAGTTCCTACCTAAGGTTACTCTCGGTCATAATGCGCTGATGTTAATTGTGGTTAAAGAAATTAAACTTTATGTCATCATAAAGGGAGAATATGTATGGATTGCCTTAAACTGAAAAGTCCTTAGTTAGGGAGGGGCAGGAGCAGAGAGCAGAAATATTTGGCATAAATAAGATAGAAGTGCATTTCTTTCTGAAGAAGAGAAAGGCAGGTGGTGGCTGGCACTGTGACACAGCTGGTTAAGCCACCACCGTAATACCAGCATTCCATACTGGAGCACTGGTTCAAGTCCCAGCTACTCCATTTCCAATCCAGGTGTCCACTAATGTGGCAGGAAAAGTGGCAGAAGAGCAGAAGATGGCCCAAGTGTTTGGACCCCTGCCCACCCAGGTGGAAGACCCAGGTGGAGTTCCAGACTCATGGCTTGGGCCTTCCCAATCCCCAGCCGTTTCACCCATTTGGGGAATGAACCAGAGGATGAAAGATCTCTTTCTCTATCTCTCCCTTTCTCACTTTCAAATAAATTAAATAAACCTTTGATAAAGACCACAAGAGAGAAATGAGAGGAAGCCATCAAAGCAATACAGTTCTGTCAGCCAAGAGGAATTCTGGGAACTCGGCCCCTCCTTTCTGTCCTCTCCGCTCTGCTGTCTGTACTGTGAGGCTCCATAAGATCGCTGCTAGATCACAAGACAGACAGAATGGCCTTGTTGTGTACCCTTTAGCCAAGGAGCACTCTGAAGGCTCCACACAGAAACTTCTGCTTGCTTCTTGTTGGCCAGGCTTAACCCAAGTGCACAGGAGACCTCGAAATGAGAGCTGTTAGTGGGACACAGAAATCACATTTCTGTAAGTAAGGAAAAAGTGAGAATGCATTCTGGGTAGGCTGTGAGCTAAATCTTATCTCAAAAGATAACTGGAAAATTCGGTTTAATGAAAATCAAACATGATTAAAGTCTAGTTGGATACATTACTTATTAATCCTGACGTCTTCTCTCTCCTTATGAAAAAAAGATTAGCAAAATTTTTAGACTCTGAAAAAATGTGCTACTACCAAGAGAGATTTTTTTTTCCTCCTTGGTGTAAGCTGGATAAGAACTGGAGAGGGAACAGCCTTCCACTTTGTAACTCAGTGCTGTTTGTTTTGTTTGTACACAGACAGGAAGGTTTCAGTTACATGCACTAGGAATTGAATTCTGCTTTCTACATTTTTATTGTACCCTTAGACAAAGTGGTTTTTAGCTTTTCTTAATTCGACATATAATAATTGTACAGATTTATGGAGTACAAGGTCGTGGATTGATATATGCATATGAGAGTACTTCCAGGAAGTGGAATTATGGAGTGGGTATTTAGCCTCTTGGTTTGCCTGCATCCCATACTGGAGAGTCTGCATTCCAGTCCCGGCTGTACTCCTGAATCCGTCCTCTTGCTGTGGCACATCCCGGGAGGCAGCCAGTGACGGCTCAGGGCGTTAGGTCCTTGCCACTTACGTGGGGAGATCTGGGTGGAGGTCTGGGCTCCTGACTTCAACCTGGCCCAGCTCTGGCTGCTGCTGATGTTTGTTTGGGAGGTGAGCCAGTGGATGGAAGATCTCTCTCTCCCTCCCTCTCTCCCTCCCTCCCTCCCTCGCTCTCTCTCTCTCTTTCTCTCCCTCCTTCTCTCTCTCCCTCTCTCTCCCTCTCTCTCCTTCTCTCTCCTTCTCTCTCCCTCTCTCTCCCTCTCTTTCCCTCTCTCTCCCACTTTCAAATAAATAATGAAAAAGTTTTTGCAATGAAAAGGGAATTAAAAGATAAGTTTATTGTAGTGTAAAAAAAGTTTAGAATCTGTGTACTTGGAGGTCTTCAAAAAATTCATGGAAAATGCATATTATGAAAAAAGCTGAACATGATTTTCCAATTATTTAGTACCAAAACTTCTGTTTTAATTTCATTTCCCAAGAACTTTTCGAGGTACCCTTGTAGTCACGTATTGATCATGTCAGGGCGTTTAGCATATCCATTACCTCAAACATGCATGTTTGTTTTGGTGAAACATTCAAAAGCCTCTCCTAGATCATTTGAAAGACAGAATACCTTGTGTGGCATATACACTGACTGTAGCCACTCGTGTGCAGTAGAAAGCAGAGCTGGCTCATGTCTGTCACTCTGTCCCTGCTCTCCTTCCCTCCCCTCCCCAGCCTCTGGTCCCCGCCATTCTACCCTCTCCATCTGTGAGAGCCTCCCTTCTGCATTGCACACGGGAGCCCAGTCATGCCCTGTCTTTCTGCACCTTATTTCATTTATAAAGTCCCCCAGGGCCTCCCCACGATTTTGCAAATAGCAGGATTTACGGCTGAGCAGTGTTCCACTGTGTTACGTAGACCACGTTTTCATTGTCCTGTCATCCATGGATGGACTTAAGTGTGGATTCCGTGTCTTGACTACTGTGAATAATGCTGTAGTACACGTGGGCGTGCAGTAACTCTTGTGCAGTATGGCAATCCATACAAAAAATTTCACCTAAGTGTGCAGCCCAGCGTATTTTCAGGAGCCGAACTGCACCCAAGTCGGGACGCAGAGCACTGCCAGCACCGTGAGAGCCCACATTTGCTTCCTTTCTGTCACTCTCCTCAAGTCACTCTAGCCTTATCTGAGCCTCACCTGAAAACGGAGGAGATGCCACTGCCTGTGTAGGGTTACTGCAACAAACTAACGCAGGTGAAGGAAGGAAGGGCAGAGCACCCCGTACACACCAAGTAGAAAGCAGAGAGGGAAGCCCCACCTAGCAGATTCCTATAGAGAGCACCCCGTATGCACCAAGTAGAAAGCAGAGAGGGAAGCCCCACATAGCAGATTGCCGCGGCCCATGCACCTTGCCACTCGGCAGAAGTGAAGGTTGATCTCAAGTGCGTGTGCTTTGGAGCTGAAACAGATCCGGATCTGGAAACTTGCTCAGCTGACTTCCTGTGGGATCCCAGGCTGGGGCATGGGTTGAACTTGGAAGTTTTAAACACTTCCTAGGTGATGCCAACATACAACCCGGGCTCGGTCTGGCAGCCCTCAACTTCTGTTTCCTCTCCTGTGCAACGGCTTTAGAAACGGACCTCTTCAATGTGGGGTGTTGTGCAAATTGGATAAACTTAAGCCTGATAAGCATTTACTGCAGACTCTGGTCCAGGGGAACAGTCAGTGAGTCTTCTGTGCTTTTAGCTGTTACAGCCCCATGTGATGCATTTGGTCTCCAAGGACCCCTCCTTTAATATCCTTGACTCCAGGAGTCGGCACGTGTTACCTGAAAAGGATCAGATGGTAAATAGCACGGGCTTTGTGAGCCCGGGTTCTGTCACATCTTCTTGAGTCTGGTGTCCTAGTGTGAGTAGTAGCCGCAGACAGGACCAACCAGTTGACCACATCTGTGTCCCTTGACACGTCATTTGCCAACACTGACATTCGCATTTCATGTCAAATGTACCCGTCACAAATTGTCCTTCTCCTTTTTCCTTCCAGCCCTCTAAAATGTTTTATTTTATTTTTGAAGATTTTATTTATTTATTTGAGAGGTAGAGTTACAGACAGAGGGAGAGACAGAGAGAAAGGTCTTCTTTCCATTGCTTCACTCCCCAAATGGCCGCTATGGCTGGCGCTGGTTAATTTGCTACATCTGTGTGTGAGCCAGCCTTGAAGAATCTCTAGTGCTCCCCATACAGGAAGCAGTAGGGTGACTTTTGTGTGTGTGTGTGTGTGTTTATTTGACAGAGTTATAGACAGTGAGAGAGAGAGAGAGAGAAAGGTTTTCCTTCCTTTGGTTCACTCTCCCAAGTGGCCGCAACGGCTGGAGCTGCGCCAATCTGAAGCCAGGAGCCAGGAGCTTCTTCCTGGTCTCCTGTGCAGGTGCAGGGGCCCAGGAGCCATCTTCAAATGTTTTCCTAGGCCACAGCAGAGAGCTGGATGGAAGAGGAGCAGCCAGGACTAGAACCAGCACCCATATGGGATGCCAGCACCACAGGCAGAGGATTAACCATACCGAGCCACCGCGCCAGCCCCTATTTATTTATTTTAAGGTTTTTATTTATTTATTTGAGAGGTAGAGTTATAGACAGTGAGAGGGAGAGACAAAGAGAAAGGTCTTCCTTCCATTGATTCACTCCCCAAATGGCCGCAAGAGCCCTAGCTGCGCCGATCCAAAGCCAGGAGCTTCTTGGTCCCCTATGTGGATGAGGGGACCAAGCGCTTGGGCCATCTTCTACTGCTTTCCCAGGCCACAGCAGAGAGCTGGATTTGGAAAAGGAGCAGCCGGGACTAGAACCGGCACCCATATGGGATGCCTGCACCACAGACAGAGGATTAACCTACTGCACCATGGCACTGGCCCCTAAAATGTTTTTTAAAGCCGTTCATGGCTCAAACTGTCCAGAAAAGCAGCGGCTGGATACAGCTTCCTGGTCCCTGTGTCATTAGTTGTCTCCGTTGCTATTTGTCTCTGTGAGAGAGAGCACAGCAAGGCTGCTGGCCGTTTGTGGTTTCTCTCCATTGTCTCAGTCTCTCCCTCTCTCCTTCCCTCCCTGGCTTGCCTTCTCTCTCTCCAGCACAGTACAATCCTGCATTGCACTGTACTGTGGTTCACACAGGCAAAGATCTGATGCCAGAAATAAGGCCAGGACCTGTCTCCCCAAACCCTGGCACGGGATCAGTGCTTTCCACCAAATTCCAAGCTTGTGTTGAGACTTTTCAAGCCGTCGCCTAGCAACCACCTTCTGTTCTTTCTCCTATTGTGGCCTGCTCCCTCCCCACCACCTGCCATTCAAACTTCCCCAGACACTGACTTACAAAGAGGGTCGGGGGTCCTGGGGCTGCTGGAGTGGAGCACATCCATCTGCAGCCCCCTCCCCCAAGGCTGGGGGCTTCTTTTGGTGCTGGGGTGTTTGCTGGCCATGCTGTGCTCTGGAGTCCTGGGTAGAGGTCGCCCACAGCTTGGCCCTGTGTTTTAATTCACACTCTGTCCAGCACCTGAGACACAGCGGCCATTGTTGCTCCCCCTTTTTGTTAATTTAGGTCTCTTTAATGTATATAATCAGAAGGTTTTTTTTTTTTTTTTTTAAGATTCACAAAAACCTGAAGACATAGATGAATATAATGACTGACAGTGCTAGAGTGAAAAGACCTCTGTCTCCTTGGGAAGTTGTGTCTGTGTGTGTATGTGTATGTGTGTGTGTGTGTGTGTATCTCTGTCTCGAGCAGATGTTGTGTGGCACTGCTGATTCCCAGGGCATGTCTGCTTCTATTTTAGCAGACTTTGCCGAGTAGACCTCAAATAAGATTGCAGTAGTGAATGATCCCATTGCCAATGGCTAAGGGAACCTTTAACCTGTACCCACTCTGATATACAGTACAAGGGAACTTCACACAGTTCATGGAAAAACGGAATTACACTATCAGTTTGTTTGGTGCAAACAAAAAAAAAATTGGAATCCATGCATAATTTTTGTTATTTGAAAGGCAGAGTCATAGAGAAGGAGAGAGAGAGAGAGGTCTTCCATTTGCTGTTTTACCCCCCAAATGGCTCCAGTGGCCAGAGCTGAGGCAATCCAAAGCCAGGAGCCAAAGCTTCCTCTGGGTCTCCCTTGTACCCACAAGCACTTGGGCCATCTTCCACTGCCTTCCCAAGCACAATAGCAGGTAGGTGGATCAGAAGTGGAACAGCTGGGACCCAGACTGGTGCTCATATGGGATGCCAGCGCTGCAGGCAGCTGCTTTACTCACTACGCCACAGCACTGGCTCCCATGCATAATTTTTTTTAAAGATTTTATTTCTTTGAGAGGTAGAGTTACAGATATTGAGAGGGATAGACAGAAAGGTCTTCCATCCACTGGTCCACCCCCCAAATTGACTGCAAGGGCTGGAGCTGGGCCGATCTGAAGCCAGGAGCCTCCCCTGGCTCTCCCACATGGGTGCGCGGGCCCAACCATTTGGGCCATCCTCCACCTTTTTCCCAGGCCCCAGCAGAGAGCTGAGTCGGAAGAGGAGCAGCCAGAACTAGAACCAGTGCCCATATCAGATGCCGGCGCCGCAAGTGGAAGATTAACCTACTGCACCACAGCACTGGCACCTTCATGCATAATTTTTTATAAAATATATTTTCATGGCCGGCGCCGTGGCTTAACAGGCTAATCCTCCACCTTGCGGCGCTGGCACACCGGGTTCTAGTCCCGGTCGGGGCACCAGATTCTATCCCGGTTGCCCCTCTTCCAGGCCAGCTCTCTGCTATGGCCCTGGAAGGCAGTGGAGGATGGCCCAAGTCCTTGGGCCCTGCACCCCCTGGGAGACCAGGAGAAGCACCTGGCTCCTGGCTTCGGATCAGCGAGATGCGCCGGCCGCAGCGGCCATTGGAGGGTGAACCAACGGCAAAAAGGAAGACCTTTCTCTCTGTCTCTCTCACTATCCACTCTGCCTGTCAAAAAAAAAAAAAAAATATATATATATATATATATTCATGAACTTTTTGAACTCTCATCTAAGCAAACTTCTGTACATACTCAAAATATAGGCATTAAAAAAAGTTTTAAGTTTTTGTTTATTCCTTTTGAAAGTCAGAGTAACAGAGAGGGAGAGACAGAGAAAGAGATCTTCCATCTACTGTTCACTCCCCAGATGGCCACAACAGCAAGAGTTGGTCCAGACTGAAGCCTAGAATTCCATTCCAGTCTCCCAAGTCAGTGGCAGGGGCCCAGACACGTAGGCCATCCTCTGCTATTTTCCCAGGTGCATTAGCAGGGACCTGGATTCAAAGTGAAGCAGCTGGGACTGGAACAGATGCCCATATGGGATGCTGGCATTGCAAACAACAGCTTAATCCTCTGTGTTACAACACTGGCCCATACATTTTTTATTTGAGTAGATATTGCTAAGGTGGCTTCTCTGATTTATACTCCCATTAGAGATATGCCTATTGTCTGCAACAGTATTTGATGTTATAATTTTTTTTGCTACTCCAGTGGATGAATAAATATTACCTACTTTAATTGTTTTTCTTTTTATAACTGAGATCAAGTACATTTTAACGTTCCTTTCCTGGACATCCATTGTGATTGAGCTTTTAATAGAGCCGGGCAAACTTGGGTTGGAAACCTGGCCCCAATACTTAGCAGCCTATGGCATTGGACAAAGCCCCCCACCCTTCCACTCCTCATTTTTTCAATCTGCAAAGTGGTCGGAGAGCACAGGGATCTTCAGTAGATACTGGTGAGTGGAGCTTCTACAGAATTCTTTGTGGAAGTGCCTCCCTAGTGTTCACCTGTTCTCCAACTCAGCTCCTCTCTCAATGGATAAAGAGTCTGCAGGGGCCATTGGGGGAGAGTAGAGGTCCCTCCAGAGCCGGGGTCTCCATCTAAGTCTGGGGAATGGAGATCCAAGCCTTGTTCTCCCACTGGAAAATCCTCAAGGAATTTGTACTTTTCCCCTACAGCCCCGCCAGGCCAGCTAACTTGATGTCAGAATGTTTTCATTTGGCTGGCATTCTTTTGGGCAAGTGTGGGAATACTGTCCCCTACTGATGCCTGATTGTTCCGCCAAACCATTGCAATCCAGGATTCCAAAGGAAATGGACTCTTCAGATGATTTGCAATACACATATCTGATAGTGGGCTTATGTGTGGAATATGTATTGATCTCTTATCAGTCAATAACAAATAGACAACCTAATTTTGAAAAAGCTAAGTATTCTAATGGAGACTTTTGCAAAAAAAGGAATGATCAGTAAGTGCAGGAAAGGTTTCTGAACAAGAAAATGCAAATCCAAGCCACAATAAGATACAAGTACACACCCTGTAAGGTGACTGAATTTAAAGATTGACAATACTGGAGCCAGTGCTGTGGTGTAGTGGGTAAAGCTGCCACCTGCAGTGCCAGCGTCCCATATCGGCGCTGGTTCCAGTCTCAGCTGCTCAACTTCTGATCCAGCTCTCTGCTATGGCCTGGGAAAGCAGTAGAAGATGATACAAGTCTTTGGGCCCCTGCACCTGCATGGGAGACTCCTGGCTCCTTGATTTGGATTGGTACAGCTCTGACTGTTGTGGCCATCTGGGGAATGAACCAGCAGATAGAAGCCCCCCCACCCCCACCCCTGCCTCTGCCTCTCTGTAACTCTGCCTTTCAAATAAATAAATTAATTAAAAAAGAAAAAAAAAGATTGACAGTACCAGGTGTAGATGCGGAACTGGAAGAGGAAATGCAGAGATAGATGGAGAACCAGGACGTGTGAGCACAGAATGGCTATGTGCACATACAGACAGGGTGGCCATCCTGGAGAAACCAAAACCACCAACACCTTGATCCCAGACTTCCTGCCTCTAGAACCCTGAGAAAATGGATGCTGTTCCAGCCACCTTGTCTGTTGTGCTTCATTCTGGCAGCCCTAGCGAACTAACACAGTATCTAGGAAAAAGGAGAACCTGTGTCTACACACAAAGACTTGTACATGGAGAGCCAGAGACGGGCTGTTCATGACTGCTAAGAAATGGATGCAAAGCACATGTTTATCATGTGATACAAGTTGCAAAATATCAATCCGGGAGATTATGAGCGATAAAACTCAGGGAACTACTGATGCCTGCAGCGGTATGCATGCACTTCAAAAACATTAGAGAAAAGAGTGGTTGTTGTCTCATTCCATTTCTAGAAAAATCTAACATGTGATGACAGAAGGATACTCAGAGGCTGCCTGGAGGTAGAGAGATGTCCCGGGGAAGTGTCTGAGAGCACCTCTTGGGGCGATGGGACATTGTGTATTTCCATTGTTGCCATAGCTGAAAATGCGTGCTGTGGCGTACAGCACTACCTCCCTAAAATGGCTTTATTTTTGTAACCTTGTGTCTTCCATCATGAAAAAGTGTGCAGGCCCTGCCCTGGTTTGCACTGCACACAGGGGAGCCGAGGCACAGGGAGAGATCTGGGTGAGTGACGGAGGCATTTTGACACCGCAGGAAATACGAGGAGGAGACCAGCGAGAACGAGGCAGCGGCGGAGGAGGAAGAGGAGGGAGAAGAGGACGTCTTCGCTGAGAAAGCCTCCCCAGACATGGATGGGTACCCGGCGTTAAAGGTAGGAAGGCTGCTGTGGAGAGGTGGCCCCCAGTCCTTGAGTGCAGGCCTTCCGAAGGGGCTCAGGGCGGGGTCTTATCTGCAGTATCACAGGTAGGCCAGCAGTGGGTTGCTCAGCAGTGGCCCTGCCTGGGCTGTAAGTGACAGCCAAGCAGGAAACGCTGAATTGCCCATCTCTTTTCTTTTGGCCTCTCTGGATTCCCTGTTGCTGTAAGAATGTATCAAGCTTTGCAGTCACGTGGGTCTGGGTTCGAATGCTGGCTCTGCACCTGCCTAGCTGTTTGGTCTTAGGCAGATAACTTTGTCCCCCTCAAGCCTCCTCTCTCTTGTCTAAGATGGACACAGTAACACCAGCCTTGACCATGGGCTTGAAGACTTTTTCAAAGGAGCCCGTTTCTTCCTTTGAGGCTGCTGAAAATGCAGCAGGAAAAGGAAATCCTGTCAAAGGTTCTCTGTCTCCTGCCGTCCCTGTCACAGCAGGATTTGCTGGGACCCCCGAGCAACTGGGGTGTCCCAGGAGAGCACTCTGTGGCTTTGCACCTGCAGGATGCATGGACCTGGAGCACCCACTGGGTTTGAGCCGCCCACCTGGGAGTGGAGCTGCAGGAGGCGCACTGCCCAAATGTGGAGGGGCTGAAAGTAGGACCTGGGCCCTTCCTTTAATTTCTCTCCAGTGAGGCATCGTTTTGCAATCACGCCACCCAGAGGAGGCACCTTTTCATCATGACATGGAGAGACTCTGTAGGCTCCTTGCGTTTGGGTGCTTTTGTTAATCTTTCACAGTTGGCTACAAGAAGACGTCTCACAGTTTATGGGAAATGAATTAAAAAACTGGGATGCAAAAGCTTCCTGACGTCCATACAAAGTTTTTGCATAGTATTTCACAGACCTTCTGCAGATGCCTCCTACTGTGCCTAGCTGTAGAAAACTGATTCCCAGACTTTAAAAAACTAGACTTGCCATTTCTTCCATCATTCTAAGAGTGCATCCTCAGTTCTTGGCCAGGGCACTGGCAGCCTTGGCTGCTGCATAAACCTTGATGGTGGTCTATGCCTGGTCTGTCTGAGGCATCAGTACCTTTGCTACCTCTTATGCTCATGCAAGTTCGGATTGCCACACCTGCCTTGGGGGAATGGGGACCGGCACTCCTGGCCTCGGCTCTCCTCCTCGGCAGGACTGGGCTGATCCATCCAGCAAGATTAGAGCCAACGAGGCCCCAGCTGTGCCTGTGGACCAAGGGCAAGGTGACAGGTGTCAGGGACAGCTGAGTGGTGGCTGAGACCTATAGGTGCTGTGGGCCTCAAGGCTGTGGCTTCTTCCTTAGGTGGACAAAGAGACCAACACTGAAACCCCAGCCCCATCGCCCACTGTGGTGCGGCCCAAGGACCGGAGGGTGGGCACGCCATCCCCAGGGCCGTTTCTTCGGGGGAGCACCATCATCCGTTCCAAGACCTTCTCCCCTGGACCGCAGAGCCAGTACGTGTGCCGGGTGAGTAGCCAGGGGAAGGGGAGGGAGCACCTTGCTTCCCCTCTCAGTAACCGGGAGCCTCGCAGAGTCCTAGGTGCCAGATAGGATTGCTCTCACTTTGTTGGGTACCCTTGGGCGAGTGAACAGCCCTGATCCTCACTTTCCTTGTGTAGAGTTTGTAGACCTGCTTCATAGAATTTTTTAGATAAACCATGTGTAGGCAACCTTTTTTCTGCCATGGGGCATTTGGACATTTATAACATAATTCACGGGCCTTATAGAATCATCATTTAAAAATTAGCATGCTATATTAAATTTTGAGTCCTGCCTGCTGTTACCTTGGCCAAATAGAGCCATTTTGTGGCCATCCTATGGCCCATGGGCCAGAAAGAAAGGAAAAGGCCTGGTACCCTGTTCGTGATGGATGTTATGATCACAGTTTGAACCTGCTCACTTCCTCCTCGTCCTGAGCCTGCCCTAGCCGCCCAGGCAGCCCATTGATCTCTCAAGGTCTCCACGGTGGAGGGCGTTTCTTCCCCACCTCCAGGGAAGTTCCACGGTGCAGCCGCAGCTGCAGAATGACAGCAGAACTTGCGCCTTACTTGATCGCTGGTTGTTGGTTTTCAGTTGAACTTGGTGCTAACATTGCAAACCTAGGAAGGACAGTTAACAACAAATAAGAATGTGGAAGCTTGGCAAATGATTCCAGTCCCTCTTGAGCGAAGGGGATACCTGGATCCACAGGCTGCACCTCCTCTTAGGGCAGCATAGGGCTGGGGCTGGCAGCTGCCCTCGGACGATGGGGTTGGGGAGCTTTCTCGTTCACGCCTCATGGCCTTCATAACCTGTTCCCCTTGCCAGTGTGCTCTTGCAGGCCCCACTGGGAGTTTATGGTGGCCTGCAGTGGCCTTTGTCCCTTCCAACCTTGACCTTGCCGTCCCCTCTCCTAGGCTACTTTCCTTGTCTCTGCCTCACGTGGAGGGTCTGAGAACCTACTAAGTCTGGGCCGTGCACTTCATTCTCTAAAAGAGAGCAGTGTCCCGGTGAGCCCAGGAGAACATGCTGGTTCTATAGCCAGGGAAGGGTTGAACAGAAAGCCAACTGGTCGTTTCATGGTTACTTTTTCTGTGAGATAGGGACAGAAGAGGAACTGATTGGTTGACCTGAGGTTATTCTAGGTGACCTTTCTGTGAAAGGATTAAGGCAGAGGGAGCTTTATTATCACGGGGATTGAAGCCGGCCTATGTAAACTTTGGCTGTTAGCTGTCTAATCCTGATTTCTCATAAGGTCAGATCAACAGCTCAGTTTCAGCTTGGTGACATGAACTCCAGCCTGGATGACTCTGCTTTGAATTTTAGCTGGTCTTTGGGGGCCTGGGGCAAAAACTTGGTCCAAAACAATAGTCTCTTGTAATTTTTGTGTGCCAGGCTGCAGAACCAGCTCGCAGTCTCCACTTCTTAGGAAAGACACAGATATGACGTGTGTGTACCTTCCCCGAGCCCTGAGCTCAAGTGTTTTTTTGTTTTTTGTTTTTTTTTTAATTTTTGACATGCAGAGTGGACAGTGAGAGAGAGAGAGAGACAGAAAGAAAGGTCTTCCTTTGCCGTTGGTTCACCCTCCAATGGCCGCCACGGCTGGCGCACCGCACTGATCCGAAGCCAGGAGCCAAGTGCTTCTCCTGGTCTCCCATGGGGTGCAGGGCCCAAGCACTTGGGCCATCCTCCACTGCACTCCCGGGCCACAGCAGAGAGCTGGCCTGGAAGAGGGGCAACCGGGACAGAATCCGGCGCCCTGACCGGGACTAGAACCCGGTGTGCCGGCACCCCAAGGTGGAGGATTAGCCTATTGAGCCGCAGCGCCAGCCTCAAGTGTTTTGTCAACATCTTTCCTTCCTCTATACCAGGTAGAACCAGAGGACACTAGCTAGAGGCATGAGCAGAATCTGGCTGATGAACGTTTCAGGAAACCATTCCTGGAGGGCAGTCCTGTGGAACCCTCCCTACATGATCAGCCACAATTACCTGACTGTTGTTACAGAGGGTGGGATGTTCCTCGGGGTCTCAACATCTGAGTACCCAGTATCCAAGGCCTGTACATATAAGGTTGAGTAGAGAACTTCGTTTCCTCATAACATGAAAATTTCACTCATTGACTGGCTCCTTTGCAAATTAGTCCCCGCAAACACATTCCCCACAGCCCCTCGTAGTGGGAACATACACCTCTGCCTTCTGCGTGGAGTCCCTAGTGCACTGCTGAGCTTGGAAGCGTCTGAGAGGGCAATGCAGGCACAGTGCATATTGGCTGCGTGTCCTGCAACAGGATTTCCTGAAGTCGCTGAACACAGGTGGGAGAGGCTACAAAGAAGCCATCACTACTGCAGAAGAGATCTCATGAATGCCTCAGAGCTGAATATGTCGAAGGCTTTAGAAAAGCCTTTAGGATGGTGGATAAAACCCTCTGGTTTTTGTAAAATCGCCACCATGATGAACACAGAGTAGAAATCAAACACAAAAATGTCACTCATCAGAAAAATTAGCACTGGACTCACTCGTTTCCGTCAGGATTAGAACACATTTGTAATGTTGTTCAATGGCAAATAAAAATTAAAATAACTTTTTAAAAAAAGATTTATTTATTTATTTGAAATTCAGAGTTACAGAGAGAAAGCAAGTGAGAGAGAATTATGTTTATCGGCTTTACTCCCCAGATGGCCACAACGCCTGGCCAGGCCAAAACCCGGAGCCAGGAGCTTCATTGGGTCTCCCACATGGGTGACAGGGGCCCAAACACTTGGGCCATCTTGTGCTGCTTTTCCAAGGCCTTTAGCAGGGAGCCCCAGAAATTCGAGGGATAGAAGGCAAGCCAAATCCTAGCCAAAATCATACCCTCAGGCCATTCAGGTAGGGACATCTAATGCAGATTATGGCCCCAGCCAGTCCTCCTACTGCCTCTGGGGTTCAGTACAGTAGTCCCCTCTTAGCTACAGTTTTGCTTTCTGCACTTTGAGCTACCCGCAGTCAACTGCAGTCCAAAAATGCTAGATGGAAAGTTCCAGAATTTAAAAAGTTCATAATTTTTAAATAGTAGGGCATTTTGAATAGCTTAGTGAAGCCTGGGATGTGAGTCATCCTGTTGTCCAGCGTATCCTTGTTGTATGTGCTACCCGCCCATTAGTCACGACAGCATCTTGGTTGTCAGACTGACCGTGGCAGGTTTCCAGTGCTGTGTTCAGATCACTCAAAAACTAGCGATGCTGGCATTTCAGATAGGCCAAAGAGAACCGATCAAGTGTTTCCTTTAAGTAGGAAGGTGACTTAGGAAAGTTAGCTGGAGTTGCTAAGCTCTACAGTAAGTTGTTATTCTCTTATTGTAAATTTAACTTTGCTCTAGGAAAAAAATGTTATAGAGAGTTTAGCGCTATCTGTGATTTCAGGCATCCACTGGGGGTCTTGGAACACCTCCCTCGAGGATGGGGGGGAGGGGTGCCTGTACCAAAACCTCCCACAGGCTCCTGCCACTACAGTTCCCAGATGTTACAGCTGCAGCCATTTCTCGCCAGCTGATGGCTTTTCTCTGACATACATGGCCCATTTGTAGAGCAAAAGAGGGTGACCTGTTTAAACACGAGAGGCACAAGAACCGAGAATTGGGTCCTGCTGCCCAAGGTGTGACTCCGTGCCTAGGTTAGTTGCATTCGATTGGCAGACCTTAGTCCTGGGCTGCCTGGAATCAGAACGCTGGCATATTGAGCTTCACTGACGCGAGGTGGGCTTGCTTTCCATCAGGAGTCCTAAGGTGGGACCTCCCCATCCACAAGAGGTGTCTCAAATGCTAACCACCCCCCCCCCCACACACACACACACAGCAAGAAAGAAAATGTATTTTCTGTGTCATCTGCAAGACGGGTTGTGTGAAATCTCATTTCATAGATGCAGAAACTGAGACCCGGAGAGTCAGCGCTTTGCCCTGGCTCACTCAGCCGCTGTGTGCAAAGCCAGGGGCTGACTCCAAAGCTTGCAGCCTTTCTGGTACTCAGAGCCACCACTTGAGGGCCTTCCTCTGGCCTCCTCAAGTCTGATTGTGAGTAGCCCCTTCTGCTGGCCTGATGTCACACCTCTGCACCCCCATTGTCTTCTGCACCGGTCGCTTCTCTGGTCTTCAGCATGGCCTGTGTCACTTGTGCGTGCCCCTCACTCAGGCTGCCCCACTGGACACTGACCCCGTCAGGTGGGGACGTGAATCACACCCGCCTGGCACCTGTGCGTTGATCAGTGGTGCCTTCACACTTGTTCGCTGATCCCTTTTGACTCAGTGGATCCATCCCTTCCAAGATTCGCAGTCTGGAACCAGCTCTCTGTGACTTTAAGTCATTTCCCTGCTCTCTGCACCAGTTTCTCTATTAAATGGAAATAATAACAAGACAGTGATGTTCTCTGCTGTGTCTCGGATGAGATGCATTTGGCCAAGTTCATTGCTAATTTAACATTCATTGCTCTTTTATAACATGGTCTTTTTTCAAAGATATATATATATACACACACAAACATATATTTTTCTAAATTTATCTGAAAGGCAGAGTTTCAGAGAGGAAGAGACAGAGAGATCCTCATCTGCTAGTTCACTCCCCAAATGGCTGGAGCTTGGCAGATCTGAAGCCAGGAGCCAGGAGCCAGGAGCCTCCTCTGGGTCCCCCTGGTGGGTACAGGGGCCCAAGGACTTGGGCCATCCTCCACTGCCTTCCCAGGCCATAGCAGAGAGCTGGCTTGGAAGTGGAGCAGCCAGGACTTGAACTGGCACCCACATGGGATGCCGGTGCTGTGGGCTTTAACCCGCCACAGCTCCAGCCCCTATAACGTGGTCTTTGACACAAACAACCATCACTTAAGGATCAGTTGTCCTGATACCTATTTCTGGTTGGTATGATACCTGTCCTACAGCTACCACCTTTGAGTTGAAACAGTTTTTCTTCTGGCACCTTATGCAGCCAGAATTTTTTGTAGGAATCCACTCTAATTGTCAAGATGATCTACCCCTCTGCACCTCTGAGGCTCATCTGTAGCCTGGAGCTAGGGGAGGGTGGTGCCTGCAGCCACACAGCCTGGGCCTGGAACTCTTACTTGAACCTTCTCAGTGCGTCTGAGCCTCAGTTCCCTCTCGTGAGGCTTCTGAGAGAACTAAAGGAAACTGCCGACGCAGCGCTGGTGCCTAGCAGCTGTCCCGTCCGTGTGGCTGTCACTGGTGTCACTCTTGCCCTGGTTTGGGTTCAGGTTGAGACTGCCTAGCGCAGTGGCTGTTTCATCAGGATGTCCCCAGGATTGCTGTGTTTATCAACTTAACAGGACTGTTACTGTCATTCTCATCTCCTTAACAACCATTACAATGACAGCAGAACCAGCTTCTCAGGAGAGACCTGCGCAGTGCAATGACAGCTGCCAGACAAACAGGCACAGTCGCGGGGGGCCTGTGTCAGCCCCCTGACTGTGGAGATAAACTGGGAAGAAGTCCCCGCCCTGCATTCCCCTTCCCGATGCACCACGGCCCACCTCTCTGGTTCCCCTGGGGTGGTGAGACACACCGTTAGCAGCAAGGCGCCCCATCTTACCATTTGTCGGATTTGTGGCCTTGGATGGGGAACCTTAGCCCCTGTGGGGAGTGTAAGTAACTCTGATGGACAAGATTCCTGTGGGGACAGGGACGATCAGCACGGCCCTCATGGAGCCTGTCTGCCCCATCCTCTCTGAGGCTGTGGCCCCTGAGGTTTTGCATTTTAAATTTTCATTTATGCATTTTTTTTGACAGGCAGAGTGGACAGTGAGAGAGAGAGAGACAGAGAGAAAGGTCTTCCTTTTTGCCGTTGGTTTACCCTCCAATGGCCATTGTGGCCGGCTCATCGTGCTGATCCGAAGCCAGGAGCCAGGTGCTTCTCCTGGTCTCCCATGCAGGTGCAGGGCCCAAGCACTTGGGCCATCCTCCACTGCACTCCCGGGCCATAGCAGAGAGCTGGCCTGGAAGAGGGGTAACCGGGACAGAATCCAGCGCCCTGACCGGGTCTAGAACCCGGTGTGCTGGCGCTGCAGACGGAGGATTAGCCTATGGAGCCGCGGCACCGGCCCATTTATGCATTTTTAAGATGCTTTTGAATTTCCTGAACTTATTGTTTATAAGAACTTAAAATTAGCCTATTTATTTGAAAGAGTTACAGAGAGAGGAGACACACACACACGCACACGCACACGCACACGGAAGGAGGGGGGTCCTCTGTCTGCTGGTTCACTCCCCAAATGACTGCCGAAGCCAGGAGCTTCACCAAAGTCTCCCACATGAGTGTCAAGATGTTCCCCACCCAAGGCCACAAATCAGACGAATGATAAAATGGGATACTTTAGCGGGGATCTGAATCACAAGTGGAGCAGCTGGGACTCCAACTGGCGTCCATGTGGCCACAATGCCAGCCCAGCTGAGCCTATTTTTTTCAGTATTTCTATATGTATGTATGTATTTGGAAAGTCAGAACATCAGAGAAGGGGCGACAAACACAATACACACACAGATCTTCTATTCATTGGTTCACTCCTCAAATGGCTGCAACGGCCAGGGCTGGGCCAGGCTGAAACTAGGAGCCTGGAACTCCTTCTGGATCTTTCACATGGGTGGCAGCGGCCCAAGCCCTTGGGTCACTTTCCTCTGCCTTCCCAGGCGCATTAGTGGGAAGCTGGATCAGAAGCGGAGCAGCTAGGACTTGAACCATTGAAAATGGTGGTTTGACCCTCTGTTCCAAATTGCTGGCCTTGGTCTTTTTAATTTTAATATCAGTCTTGACAGTGGCTTCAGTGAAGTCAGCAAAGGCAAGCTGTGCAGGAGTCAGAAAGAGGTGATGCAAACAACCCTTCGTGGACTAGACAAGGAGGGCTGCATGGCTGACGTCACTCTGCTGGAGTCAGGCTCTGCTGTGTGCTGCCAGCTCGCCAATGCAGGGCAAGTTGTACAAGCCAAGCCGTAAGGCTCTGTCACCTTGTTTGTAAAGCGGTGATGCTCTTATCACATGGGGTGGTTGGAAGGACTCATTCAAATATTGCATCTCATTTAGCATCATGTGGTTACTAGCTTGCAGTTACAGCGCTGTGCACTGTGCATGCTCAACATTTGCCTATGCAGAAAGGGAGGGTCAGGATGAAGCCTGCAATAGCAAAGTCCTTTTGTTTGCCCAAGGAGCAGGACCGGGCTGAGTGGGGGAACCCAACCCCCTTTCTGGCCCCAGTGTACCTTCCAGAATGTGCTCTGACCATGCTTGACTTCCCATGACTTTTTCTCTCACAGCTGAATCGGAGTGACAGTGACAGCTCCACTCTGTCCAAAAAGCCACCTTTTGTTCGAAACTCCCTGGAGCGGCGCAGCGTCCGGATGAAGCGGGTAAGAGAGTCACCTTGAAGCTGCTTATTTCCCGAAGGCCCGTGTCTTACACCTGCCTCCCTTCTTCTCTGGCCATTTCTCCTGGGTAGTCACAGCTGTAAAGAATGTTGCATGTACAGACATGACGCTGTTTGCATTATAAGGCCTGTAGAGGTGCTGGGGAGGCACCGAGGGTAAGGGAACCTTCTGTTTGCACACTTGGCCTTGTCTGCATAGAAATCAGAGTTAGAATGAACTAAGCAAGCTGAGCTGTCATGGTCAGCAGTCAGGGAACAGGATCCCATGGGAGCCTGCTGTGTGCTCCGCACGTCGCGACATCCAGCCGGCCGACCAGTTCAAGGTCTGGCTGCTCTCCTTACTGCAGAAAAGCCGGGGTCCTCTGAGCACTGCCTGGATGCAGTGCAAACGGGCTTCTCTCAGACCAGCTGGGAGCACACAGGGAAGAGGCCCCAGGTATCCCTGGGGAGAAGTCTGGCCCTTCCTGGTGGGGACTGTGCCCAGGGCTCAGGGTGGGGTGGTCTTAGATGATAGAGTGACTCCTGATCACGACTTGGAGCAGTCAGGTTTGCAGGAGGTGCAGGGGCGCCTCCTCTTTCAGCACTGTAAAGCCATACTACGTGGTGAGTTTGTGGACGCAGGAGGAGCCACAACGTCAGAAAGCAAAGGAGAGAGAGAGAAAGTTAGAAAACAAAGTATAGGCCAAACCAGGTGCGACAACCCCCAGTAGACCCAGGTTTCTCCAGCTCACCTGCAGACCTGCCCTCTGACAGCTGGAAATGGAGTCCGTCCTTGGCTTGCACCACCCCTGGGCCCACAGGACCCACTCCTGCAGAAATGCCACTGGGGACCCCCTTGGCTTCCCTGTGTTTCCTGCGAAGACCCCCATTCCCAAGCAGGCCCTGTGGTGGCTCCCCTTTCATCACCATCTTCCCCTTAGCCAAGGGAATGACTTGCTAAGGGAGCTCTTGGTGATGGTCTAAGCACTCATAGGAACAGGAGGGTCCACAGGGGCCCTTGGGTGCCACAGCTCTTGCTGTCACTCAGTGCCCAGGCAGCCTAAGCTGTGTTCTGCTGCAGCCTGAGTGGGCAAGTGCCCAAGACTCGACGTTGGCCAGAGCAAAGAATTGTTCTGAATCTGGAGACACACAGACCCTCAAATGGATTTCCTTGACCCTGTTCACTTATAAGCACAAATCAGTGTTCTCCTGGAAGAACATTCTAGCACTTCTGCATTGAGCTGGCTTTTATTTCTGAAAGTGTGCACGCTGGCCTTCCTTGCAGAGGGAAGGTCTCATGGCTTCTTATCCTTTGTCACAAATCCCTTTACTGGTCAGTGCATTTGTTTTCTGTGCAGTAACAAATTACTACAAACTAAGCAGCTTAAGTCATGATGTCACAGTTTCCGTGGGCAGGAGCTTGGGCACAGATGGGCTGAGTCCTCTACCCAGGGCGTCTGTGGGCTGAAACCTAGGTGTTGGCTGTCTGCATCCTCACCTGGACATTTCACTAGGAAGGGAGTCACGTCCCGGCGAGTTGTTGGCAGAAGGCACTGCCTTGTGTTTTCAGCTGGCTGTGAGCCATGGACCCGTCTCGGGTTCTCCTGGTCATTCCTTGCTCTGTGACCCTCTCTACCACGTCATTGAGCGCAGAAAAAACCCACTTCGTCTTGTCAGGGCTCACCCGAGGAGGTCAGGCCCACTGGCGATGCTCTGCCTTCTGTTTGAGTCACAGTCAGCCGATGAGTGACCTCATGGTAAAAGTGCTATTGTGATATCTACATAGATCCCAACACCCATATGGGATGCCGGCTCTGCAGGCAGTGGCTTTACCCACTATGCCCCAGCGCTGGCCCCAATTCCATACTCTTTTCTAATCAGTAGCAGTATTTGATGGGAGCAGAATTAATGATTGTATTAGTGAGAATCCTTTACATTCAGGTGAGTGAAGAACCCAGCTCAAATCCCGCTTAAGAATGTACGAGGGTGTTTAATGCTCACTTCGATGCAAAAGTCCAGGATGTTGCACCAGCTTCAGGCATTGATGGATCC
The DNA here is from genome assembly GCF_033115175.1 of Lepus europaeus. Lineage (NCBI taxonomy): Eukaryota > Metazoa > Chordata > Mammalia > Lagomorpha > Leporidae > Lepus > Lepus europaeus. The sequence continues at coordinate 112,240,954 of NC_084830.1, read as the reverse complement.
AAGCATTGAAACAAGGTGGTCAGGCCTGAGTCCTCCTCAGAGCTTAGTTCTTTTTTTTTTTTTTTTTTTTTTTCTGACAGGCAGAGTGGATAGTGAGAGAGAGAGAGAGAAAGGTCTTCCTTTTTGCCATTGGTTCACCCTCCAATGGCCACTGCGGCCGGCGCATTGTGCTGATCTGAAGCCAGGAGCCAGGTGCTTCTCCTGGTCTCCCACGCGGGTGCAGGGCCCAAGCACTTGGGCCATCCTCCACTGCCTTCCCGGGCCACAGCAGAGAGCTGGCCTGGAAGAGGGACAACCGGGATAGAATCCGGCGCCCCGACCGGGACTAGAACCCGGTGTGCCGGCGCCACAAGGCGGAGGATTAGCCTGTTAAGCCACGGCGCCGGCCAGAGCTTAGTTCTTGAACATGGTCACCCTGTGTGATGGGGAAGATGACCGGCATTAGTTCCAGGTGCATGTTTGGTGGTTTAGCCACCTGTGTGTAGAGTCATTGCCTTTTTCTAAGTAGTTCAGCAGAGTGCCAGAATCGAGTGTTGTTGGCTGGGCATAGATAGCAGGCCCACTGCTGAGCCCAGTCACCAGGATTCTGATTAGCCAAGTCTGGGTCACTTTCCTATCCCCAGTGCCCCACACAGACAGGTGGATTGAATGTGGAAGAGGAGTGGATCCGCAAGGGAACATGAGCGTATGTGGTTCCTCTATGAGTGAGGGAATGAGTGCTCGACAAGCAGAAGCCATGAATGTCTCTGAGAGGGACGCAAGGTCAAGAAGATGGGACCTCTGCTCTCAAGGGCCGGGCAGACTCGCCTTGAGGAATCAGCTTCAGAGCGGGATGGTGGCAGGTGTCTGTCAGCTGAGGGCGCTGAGAGGCATGATGTCGGCAGCCCTGCCAAGGTGGACTTGAAGCTTTCCCACTTACACTCTGTGCTTTCACCTCTGTGAGCCTTGGCTGTGCGCTTGATAGCAGCTGCGACTCCCGTAGGGTTGCTGTGCAAATGAAAGGAGGTCGTGGAAATCAAGCACTTAGCACCATGCCAGGAACGTAGTAAGTGCACCGTACGCGTGAGCTGTGTAAATGGGAGAGGTCAAGCCAGGCCTGGGGAACGGGCACACTGCATTTTTGCAGCAGTGGAAGTGTGCAGATAAACAAGGCAGGGAGCCTGAGACTCAGAGGAAGGGGTCGTGTGGTCTCACTGGCTGGGGCCCTGTATGCAGTAACAGTCAAGGTCATCCCAACCCCCATCCCCCCACAGCCTTCATCTGTCAAATCCCTGCGCACCGAGCGCATGATCCGCACCTCGCTGGACCTCGAGCTAGACCTGCAGGCCACGAGGACCTGGCACAGCCAGCTGACTCAGGAGATCTCGTTGCTGAAGGAGCTCAAGGAGCAGCTTGAACAAGCCAAGAGCCACGGGGAGAAGGAGCTGCCGCCCGGGTTGCGGGAGGACGAGCGCTTCCGCCTGCTGTTGAGGATGCTGGAGAAGCGGGTGAGTGGCAGCTGTCCCAGTGACAAGGGAGCGGTGGCCATGAGGGAGAGAGGCCAGTGCTTTCAACTGTGGTTTCCACTACGTCTCCACTGATGGGGTCCTGCGGGCCCCTTCTTTGCATCAGCAAAGGCATCTGGGAATCCCTCTGCCCGCTCCATCCCTCTGCCTGCTGATTAACTGATTTTATTTTTTTAGATTTCTATTCATTCATTTTGAGAGGCAGTTACACAATCAGAGACAGAGAGAGAGGGAGAGGGAAAGCTCCCATTGACTAGTTCACTCCCCCAGATGCCCACAGTGGCTCCTGGAGCTAGGAACTCAGCCCAGGTCTTGCACATGGGTGGAAAGGACCCAAGTAATTGATCATCACTGCTGCCTCCCCTGGTCTGCACTCACAGGAAGCTGGAGCCAGTTCGGTGTTAGAGCCAGGCACTCTGATGCGGGACTCAGGCGTCTTAACTTCTTGGCCCAATGCCCACACCAGCTTTATTAAACCTTGAGCGCCAAGGCTCCCTTCCAGCAGTGACACCTATGTGAACAAACCCTTGTGATTCACTCATTTACTCTTGTGGTGCTTCCACACACTCATATTGGGCACAGCCTGTGAGCAGAGGCCTCCACACTCTCCACACTGGCCCAGTGCCTGCCCGTGCAGTCCCACAGAGCAGTCATCACCAAGGGAGAGAGGAGCCAATCACACCAGGGCTTGGTCCTGGCAAGGATTCCCTAGAGTTTGCACCTGCTGGCATCTCTACCCCACAGCGGTGACTATGATGGATTCCAGGGTTGATCAGAGAAAAAGGTAGAAAGCATAGCAGTGGTACACCAGGCATTTTGCTTGGTCTGTGCTGACAGTTGGCATGTACAGGAAGTCTCCCATGGCATGAGACCCTCCAAAGGCTCTGGGGGCCCGTCCCCTAGCAGGGGGAAGGCCAGAGAACTCCCAGGACAGAGGGGCATCTGAGAGGGACTTAACCTGTCTAGGTGATGTTGCTAGGCAGTGGGATGTGCCGTCACTGGGCCAGAGAATTCCAAGCGCAGTAGCTGCAGCTTGGGGACCTCTTATCTTCTTAGCATTTATCTAGCATGTGTTGAATGCAGGGTATGCAAAGCGGGTATGTTATAAATGGCTTTTTTTTTAAAAAAAAAAAAAAGCTGCTTGTTTTAGCTTTAGTTAAAACAACTCAGTGGGTCAAAATTTTAATTTGGCACCAGCAGGCCTTTGAGCTAGCAGGTCCCAGATTGACTTGAGAAAATAAACAACATAGGATCAATATATGAGTACCATCTTAGACTCATTTATAATACATAACACCTGCCACCCATGGCTGCAGCCAGGACTGCTAAGCTCTGCTGAAATCCTGCTGCCACTGCAGGCTGTGATATCTTAGGCCAGGAACATGGTGGTGGACGTCATAGGCCTTGGTGTAGAAGCTCTCGGAGTTTCCAGCTGACTCCCACAGTTCATAGGTTCTGGAAGTATTTCTTCCTTTCTAATTTATTACTAATACCCTGTGTACCTAAAAGCCAGGTGGGAGTAAGAGCACTAAGGGAAAATAAGCATTAGAAAGCTTAAAGGAGGAAAAGAAAGTGAATATATCCCAAGCCTACAGTAACCCAGTTTTAGTTGGCTATTATGTTTATCTTTGAGCTTCCTGGTAGTAAAGGCAATAAGAGTAACAAAACAAGTGCCTTTATGCCCAGCCTTAAAAAAATATAAGCTAAGAAAATTTGACCTTCAAGTAGTAAAAAGAAAAACAGTTCAGGCTCTCTGTGTTTTGTTTTGGACTTGTATAGGTTTTGTGGGGGTTGGGGGTGTAACATTGTACCTAAAGCTCTTAAGAACAATGGCATGGTTTGGAAGTGGGTCACTACTGCTTCTTAGTTGCTTACTGTTAGATAAATTTCTTTTTGTCTTGTGTGTTTTTTTTCTATTTTTTTTTTATTTGAAAGGCAGAATGACAAGAGAGACAGAGAGAGAGATCTTCCATCTACTGGTTCACTCCCCAAATGGCTGCAAAAGCTGGGGCTGGGCCAGGGGCCAGGAGCCAAGAGCTCCATCCGAGTCTCCTCCATGGGTGGCAAGAGGCCCAACTACTTGAGCCATCCACCACTGCTTTCACAGGTGCATTAACAGGAAGCTGGCTGAGAAGCAGAGCAGCTCAGACTCAAACTGGTGCTCTGATATGGGATGCCAGTGTCGCAGTCAGCAGCTTAACCCACTACTCCATGACACTGGCCCCCAAAGAAATGTCATACAAAATTTCTGAACCTCACGAGGTTCATGTTTGAATCTCGGTCTGTATAGCAGAAGGAATTAGAAAAGTCTGCCTTCCTAGGTGGCCTGGCAGCGGCACACAGTGCACCTGGCATCCCTCGCCTTCCCACTCCCAAGAGATCCACAGAAGTACTTAATTCCCTGGCTCCCCAAATCGGGCCACTCCCGCAGGTGACACGAATACTTCCCCCCTTACCACCGCTGAATACAGCGGATCCCACCACGGAGCAGGGAGAGGTTGCCTTTCACTCCTTGCTGTCATCACTTGGGACAGCAGCTTCCCCTTGACTAACCCATGTCTTTGCTTGCTCTGCCCTGCAGGTGGACCGAGGCGACCACAAGGGCGAGCTGCAGACAGACAAGATGATGAGGGCGGCTGCCAAGGACGTACACAGGCTTCGAGGCCAGAGCTGTAAGGAGCCCCCGGAAGTGCAGTCTTTCAGGTAAGCCGTGGCCATGGCCGTGGCCAGCGTGCCTTTCGCTTTCCCAGCCAGCATCCACCGTCTTGCTGCTCCCCCGCGCTTCCTCCCGGCTGTCTCTGTGACAGATGCTCTTCCTCTGCCGTGCGCTTCCCTCGCAGTCCCTGAGCCCTGCCGTGCGCTTCCCTCGCCTGTCTTTTTCAGTCCCCACGCAGCTCGAGCTCATTTGTTAGGTCCTCCTGTTTAATGAATGAGCCACCTGCTCCGGCCTTTTCCTCGTAGCGTTCCCGTCACCGGTAATTGCAGAGGACTAGCTGAATGACAAATAAGCCGGGGTGACGGATGCTCGCCAGGCCTCCCAGGCTCCCTGCTGCCTGCAGACCTCAGGGAGGGGCTTTCTAGTGGCTCTGGAGCCGGGTGTATCATAGGAGGTCCCCCCATGTTGTTTGGCCTGGGCCTCCCATCCACAGGGGGCCTTGCACCCAGACGCCTGACTGCACGTTTGTGTCTGTGCTAAAAGCACACTCTTTGGAATATAAACATGCACGAAGCTGCAGCTTGTGGGACCATGTTTTTGGACATCTCTTAATTTTTTTTAACAAATTAAAAACCTAAAACAAACACTGGCAATGGCCAAAGGGCCCTTGTAAACTCTCAGTGGCCCTTGCTTTGAGCTGATAGTGGCTAGTCACTCTCATGGGTCCCCTAAAGCAGTGGTTCTCAACCAGAGGACAACCAGAGGACAACTGGCGGTGTCCATACCTTATTGAGGATCACAACCAAAAGCCAGGGGTGCTACTGACATCTCATGGGTACAGGCCAGGAATATTGCTACGTGTACAAGACAAGCCCTCACAATGAAGAATTGTCTTGCCCGGGATTGGGAATTTGGCACTGCAGTTAAGATGCCACTTGGGACGGCTGAGTCCCATTTGCAGGGCCTGGGTTCAAGTCCAGGCTCCACTCCCGATTCCAGCTTCCTGCTAATGTGCACCCTGAGAAGTAGCAGGTGATGGCTCAAGCACTCGGGTACCTGCCACCTGTGTGGGAGACCAGATGGAGTTGCTGGCTCCTGGCTTTGGCCTGGCCCCGTGCCAGCTGTTGCAGGCATCTGAGAAGTGAATCAGTGGTTGGGAGTTTTCTTTCTCCACCTGCTTCCCTCTCTCTGTCTCTGGCTCACTGACTTTCTTTCTCTGTCTCTCTTCCTTTCTAATAAATAAAAATTGTTTAAAAGGTTTATCCTGCCCAAAATACATAGAGATTTAAAAATCCTGCTCCTGGGGCCTATGCTGTGGTGCAGTAGGTAAAGCCGCCACCTGCGATGCCAGCATTCGATGTGAGTGCTAGTTCAAGTCCCAGCTGCCCCACTTCTGATCCAGCTCCCTGCTAATGCACCTGGGAAAGCAGCGGAAGTGCTTGGGCCTCTGCCACCCATGTGGGACACCTGGATGGAGTTCCAGGCTCCTGGCTTTGACCTGGTCCAGCCCAGCTGTTGCAGCCATTTGGGGAATGAACCAGTAGATGGAAGACCTCTCCCTCTCTCTGTCTGTCTGTCAATCAATTCTTCTTATTTAAAAAAAAAATAAAAATAGCCTGTTGCTAAGGAATGGCCTCGTTTCCAGGGAGAAGATGGCGTTTTTCACGCGGCCCAGGATGCACATCCCTCCCCTGTCTGCAGATGATGTCTAGTCGCCAGACCAGCATTTGTTCCGCTGAGCGCGCTGTGAGCACTGACTGTGGCTGAGGTTATTTATGTGGTGTTATATGAAGGTACTGAGTAGAAGTCCTCCAGCACGCTCACTGGTCTGAAAACCAACGGATTCTTTTGTAGTTTGGGTTCTACTATTATTATTATTAAAAAGGAAAAACACACACAAAAAAACCAGCATTAAAATGACAAGATTGTATAGTTTGTATATTTAGGAATGTATTTTTGAGAAAGAAAATTTAAATGAACTAAAGCAGTGTTACGTCGCTGCTCTTCTTAATAAAATTGTTTAGTTTTTTCTTTTTCTTTTTTGTACAGCTCCATCTTTTAGAAAATTTACTGCAGTAAGAAATAGCATCTAGGGGACGGTCATCCTCAAAGGACGTCCCACGGAGGTCGCAGCACAGCTAACCTTTCCCGGTCAATGTATTTTGTACGATATGAAAAAAATGCACAGACACTGTTGGAGGGGATTCAGAGGTGCCCCACCCCGATCTTCAGGAGCTGTGATGTGTTTTTATGTGGCCACCTGGCTTGGAGCAGGCAGCACGGGGCTGGCCGAGCAGCCAGGTGCATGCTGGCGACAGGCCACTCCGGTCTCTGATGCCCAGTGATGCCACTGATGGGAGTGAGGGGAGGGCTATGGCAAACTCCATTCAGGTTGATCTTCAATAAAGTGGCCTTTTGAAAAGAATCTTCTCATTCTTTGTCCCTCCCACTGATGTTTGAGCCTCCCTTGGCCCAGCCTCTCTTTCCCGCCCATCCTCAGTCCTGGAAGCATTTGTTTCCACTCCAGTTTGTTCACTTCATTAAAATGACAGCTCAGCTCATTGGGAGTCCCAGCTCCCAGCTGCGACTGGGAATGCTCTCTCTGTGCTTTCTCTCCCCTTGTGGAATTCCACCCACACGCTGAGAGCTGACTTTGCAGTTTCATCAAGTGAGTATCCATCCATGTCATCCCCAGCTTGATCAGGGTGCATCTGGCAGCCTACGGGTTGTACCAGGTGCTGTGCCTGAGGCCCCTGATGCTACCCAGCTCAGAGTCCTAAGGAGGCTCCTGTCTTTGCTGACCCTATGACCTTGTCTGCCTTTCTGGAAGGGTCACAGGACACCGTGATGGGGCAGACAACCCAAGCCAGACAGAGTAGTGTATTCCTGTGGTTACCATAATTAGACCAAGCATGGCATGGGGGTCTGGCTGGGCCAGACATAGCTTGCCCTGGCATTGTTCATCTGAAGATGAGACTCTGTTCTCCCACATCTACCACCGTGGTTTCAGCTTTGGAAAGACACCAGTCAGCATAATGAGTCCAACCTACAAAGAGAAGCAGGTGCAAGAAGAGAGGAAAGAATGAGAGCATCCTGGGGGTGTTGTGGCCTAAATTCAGGGATACCCACAGTCTGCAACATCCTCACTATTTGTATTCTGTTCGCTGAGCCAAGCCAAGAATGCTCTACTAACACATTGAAGGTCACGTGACAGAATTTCTTCTCCCAGTTACACGTTGCTCCGTGTGCAGCTCTCCCTCCGAGGTGCCGCCCCCTCACACCCCCACAGTTCCACTTCTATGAAGCAGAGTTCCGCACGCCCTCCTTGGGTACAGAAGAAGCTATGTGGAGTGTCTCCTGCTAGTGCACTGAGCATGTCTGCGAAGAGCCAGACCAGCAGTGGAAGCCAGGAGAGCCTCTTCCAGCCGTGGTGTTTGAGTTTCCCATGAGCAACTGCCTACACGGGCATGTGCGTGCCTAGAAAGACGTCAAAAAACTAGTCAAGAAATGTCCACGTGGACACACAGATGGTCTTCTCTGGAATCTTCAGGAAAGAGGCCCAGAAACGTGACATGGCCTGCTCAAGTCACACAGATGGTCCGTGGCTGGGGCTCGGAGGAGATGCTGTGTCTGGCTCCAACCTCTCTTCTCTTTCAGTCCCAGTGCGTGTTTCAGGTGGCACTACCGTGTCACAGGGGGCCCTAAGTTTTGAAAATGAAGGGGTGGAAGCCTGTGGCTGGCTTCTCTGCAGGAGGAGAGGGAGAAAGGCAGGGTCCGAGGATAGTAGCCTAAGACAAGGCTCACGAACCCTGCCGGGTCCCACTGCCCCACCATGAAGGAAGCCAGCAGTTTCCTTTTTGCCTTATTGTGCAATTGACATCTGTCCTTCCTGCCTTGCAGAAGTTCTAACCACCGAGATTCTTGCAGTCACCTGACCCCTGGCTAACTGGGCTCCAGCCACACTGACCCTCCACTGGTGGCTTCCAACCACCAAGGCTTTGCAGTTCAAGTTCCTTGTGCTGGGACATTCTGCTGCCTGGGTCTTCATGCTGCCTGCCCGTGCCCACTCTATTGCTTGCTCCACCGTCAGATTTCAGTGCAAGCCTTGTCCCTCCAAGAGTCCTAACCCACCCTGGGCTCCCTGCCCAGCGTTGCCCCCATGCAGTTCCGTCTGACTCTGACCTGATGTGTTGGTGGAGAGCACTGTCTTTGCAGTACAGTGTCACGTCCTCCCCCACTGTCTCTCCCCTGTAGAGTGTTGAGCTCTTAAAGCAGGCCCCACAGTCTTAGTGTCTGTGAGACTGTTGCAGACTGGCTTCTTCATAAATGTTGGGGAATGAGTCAAATGAATGTAATGAAAAGTTTTCCCCAAGGGTGTGCGTATCCTCTACTCCTTTGTCATTCCTTATCAGGTAGTCTGGAAGGTTCTGGAAGGACCAGGAGTCCTATAGACTGTTCTTGTTGGGTGTCCAGATTCAGACCCTCTCTGATCCAGCTCGATGCTTTGCACCAGTTACATGTTGCACCAAACACACACGTGACCTGAAAGCATAAAGAAGCAGAAGTGATTGGGAACGAATACACACACACACACACACACATAATGTGTCGGTTCTTTGAAGAAAAAGACAGCTAATTTACCCTGAAGTCCATCCTTTTCCTTTTTAACCTCTGTGTTCGTATAATATCTAGATTTTATTTTTTAAAAGAGATTTTCCATCCACTAGTTCACTCCCCAAATGACTTCAGTGGCTGGAGCTAGTCCAAGCCAAAGCCTGGAGCCTGGAACCAGAAAACTGGTCCAGGAAGGTTAAGTCACTTGCCCATGGGGCATATTTAGTCCAGTGGCCAAGATGCCAGTTAAGCAGGCCGCATCCCACATGCGAGTGCCTGGGTTCGATTCCCAGCTCTCGCTGCTCACTCTCCCTGCTAATGCAGATCTTGGGAGGCAGTGGTGAGGACCCTGATCCCTGGGCTCCTGTCAGCCACTTGGAAGAATGGATCGAGCTCCCAGCCTCCCTCCCATGCAGGCATTTGGTGAGTGAACCAGAGGATGGCAGCCTCTTCTCTCTGTTCTGACTCATGTGTGTGTGTGTGTGTGTGTGCGCGCGTGCGCGCGCGCACGCACGCATGCATGTACCTTTCAGGTAACTAAAAAAACAGAAGATGACTTGCCCGACATGCAGTTGGTCAGTGGTAGTATGGGGACCCCCAGCGTGTGCTCTCCAAGCACACTGTTGTGTGCTTCACGACAGTGACAAGTCCTTGTCATAGGTCTTTCCCCACCCTTCCAGGTCCCTCCCTGAAAACCACCTCTACTGCCAGTTACTGCCACACCCTTCCAGAGGGGCAATGCATGTTTAATCTTCTGTTTCTATCTGAAACTATATAATAATGATATTCTTCTGTGTCTTGTCTTTCCTCTGTGATGCACTATAAGCCACCCCATGATTTTTAACAACTGTGTAATATTCCACTAAATGGAGCTATCATAAATCACCTGAAGGATGTTTATGGTGTGGCCAATCACTTGCTTTTGCAAACTGTCTGATTTCTCTTTTTAGCCACATACCCTTTCACACATATCTGATGTATCTGTAGCTACACTATTAGAGCTTCATGTGCAACTGTACAGTTCTTCTCAGTGTGCTTGCTGTCTCTGTTGCTTGGAGAGCAGTGGAAGCAGATGTGACTCGAACCTAAAAGTCAAGGTTACAGCTACTTCCAGCCCCAGGATTTTGCACAAGGTGATGTTCCCTTCCGTAAGTGACACAGAGACCACTGGGATCATCACAGTGGGTACAACAGATGTGGACTGATGAATGGGATTCTATATTCTAGAATGCTATAATATTCTAGTAAGGAGTAGAATCTCTGATGTGGCAAATATAATCATGGGTTTACAACCAGCCATCGAGTCTCTGATGTCTCTACTTGAGTCAAATCAGAAATAACAAGGATGTACGCTTGGCATTGTAGCATGTTTTTCCACTTGCATTTATGCATTTGACTGTGAATGTTGGAGACACAGGGCAGGCGCCATGCATATCTTACTTGGTATTTTAGCCCCAGGCAGAGAGCGGTGCCTAACAGATGGCAGAACCTCCAAGTCAGTCGGTGAATGAATGAAGCTAAGACCAAGTTCTAATTCCAGTCCTGCTAGGTCACAGCGGGAATGGGAGCCAGCACTTTGCAGTGGTGCTCGGCCGTCTTGACAGGCGGTGGTGATAACCAGACTCAATGCAGCTTTCTCCAAACAAGGCGTGGATCCTGCTGAGCTTTGGAACTCAGCATGGCTGTGCCCCAAAGGCACAAGTGTGGAGTGCTTGGTCCCCCCAAGTCTTATGTTCACAGCATGAAGAAGGCTGAAACCTAATCCAATCATGGTGTCTCTGGGTGCAGCCCTTAGGAAGTGAGGGAAGCGGGAAAACTTGCTAGAGTGGGTACTGGGATCAAATTGTGGTGGCTTTGTGAGGGGAGGCACAAACACCCACGCGCTTCCTCTCGCCATGTGGTGCTCTGCCAGCTGGGGATTCTGCCGGTGAGAGCACCGTCATCACATGCTAAATGAGGGATGCCACCCGATCTTGGATGATGAACCTCCAAAATAAACCTGTTTGCCTCATAAGTAGCCTGTGTCAGGCATTCCATTAGAGGGATGAAACACTGACCGAGATACCATTGGCAGCACGTGAGAATGATACATGTCAATCTGTCCACCTCGGCTAGTGTCCAGTCTCCTTCCTTTTTGTTTGCAAATAAATACAGTTCTTGCTGCAGGCCATTTGCTTGTTATCCACCCTGCCTAGGACATCTCCTGTCCATTCAATTAAGAAGCCAGTCCTTGGGGGAGACATTCGGTACAGTAGTTAAATCGCTGCCCTTGGGGCCGGTGCTGTGGCACAGCATGTGAAGCCACAGCCTGGGACACCAGCATCCCACATCGGAGTGCTGGTTCGAGTCCCAGCTGCTCTGCTTCTGACCCAGCTTCCTGCAAAGGTGACTGGAAAAGCAGTGGAAGATGATCCAAGTGCTTGGACCCCTGCACCCACCTGAGAGACCCAGATAAGACTCCACAGGGCCAGTGCTGTGGTGTAGCAGGTAAAGCTGCTGCCTGCAGTGCTGGCATCCCATATGGATGACTGGTGACTGGAAAAGCAGTGGAAGATGATCCAAGTGCTTGGACCCCTGCACCCACCTGAGAGACCCAGATAAGACTCCACAGGGCCAGTGCTGTGGTGTAGCAGGTAAAGCTGCTGCCTGCAGTGCTGGCATCCCATATGGATGCCTATTTGTATCCTGGCTGCTCCACTTCTGATGCAGCTCTCTGCTGTGGCCTGGGAAAGCAGTGGAAGATGGTCCAAGTGCTTGGGCCCCTGCACCCACGTGGGAGACCCAGAGGAAGCTCCTGACTGCTGGCTTCAGGTCGGCGCAGTTCCAGCCATTGCAGCCATCTGGGGAGTGAACCAGCGGATGGAAGAATCCTCTCCCTCCCACCCACCCCCCACTCCCCCACTCCCCCCACCCCCACCCCGGACTCTGCCTCTTTTCAAATAAAATAAATAAATAAAAATGTGCCCTGACTGTTGCTGCTGTTTTGGAGTGAACCAGCAGGTGGAAGATCTGTCTGTCTACATCTGTAAGTCTGCTTTTCAAATAATAAAGCTTTAAAAAAGAAAAAAAAAAGGCCACTATTGTTAAGAGGCTGCTTGGTATGTCTGCATCTTGGGTACCGGATATCAAGTCCCCATTCTGCTGCTCATGTCAGCTTCAAGCTAATGTGCAGCATGAGGCAGCAGTGGCGGCTCAGGTACTGTGTCCTCTTCACCAGGTGGGACACTGGCATGAGTTCCTGGCTCCTGGCTTTGGCCCCTGGCCTGGTATGTTGTTGGCGTTTGGAGAATGAACCAGCAGGTGGGATCGCTCTGCCTTTCAAATTATCAAAATATATATTGGGGCAGGTGTGTCATATAGCAGTTAAGACCCTGCTTGGAACATCCAAATCCTCTCTCAGAGTACCTGGGTTGGAGTCCAGCTTCCTGTTAATGCAGATCCTTGGGGACAGCAGGGATGGCCCAGCTCAGGCTCCTGCACCCATGTGGGAGACCTGGATTGAGTTCCGGGCTCCTAGAGACAGCTTGGCCCACCTCCAGCTATTTGGGGCCAGCCATCTGGGAGAGCTCAGTTTTTGTCTCTCCCCCTCTGGGTTTCTTTTTCTCTGCCCTTCAAATAAGTAAAATAACATTTTTAAAGTTGTGATATGAGATTTTAGGTATTAACTCAACTACACTGGGATATGAATTTTAGAAATTCTTTTATAAGGCATACATGCAAAAAAGCTCTAAGTACTAGGGCTATGGAGCTAGGTGCTCTGTCCCCATAAGATGTATATCTCAGGGTATCTGTTTAAGAGTTTAACACACACATGCACCCACAAACAGGCTCTTTATGTATTTATATTACTTAGTCTTTAAAAAGGAAATCTTGTCCTTTGCAGCTACCTGGATAAACCTGGGACATTATGCTGAGTGAAGTGGACAGAACACAGCAACATGACCTCACTCACGTGTGCAATCTAAGAGTCAGCTCATAGAAACTGAGGGTCGAATCATGGTAGCCATGTCATGGAGGTGGGGACAGAGAACTGAGTAGGTCAGAGGGTGCCAACTCTCCATTGGGAAGGTCACATGCATTCTGGAGAGCTAATATATAGGATGGTGACCACAAATAATACTGTGTACTTGAAACTGGTTAAGAGATACTTATTATTTACTCTTTTTTTTAAAAAAAGATTTGTTTGAAAGGCAATGTGACAAGACATCTTCCATCTGCTGGTTCACTGCCCAAATTGCTACAACTTGTGGGCCTAGGCCAGACCAAAGCCAGGAGCTTGGAGGAAGGAACTCCATCCAGGTCTCCCATGTGGGTGGCAGGGGCTCAAGCACGTGGGCCAGCCATCTGCTGCTTTCCCAGGGGCCTTAAGTAGGAAACTGGGTAGGAAGTAGAACAACCAGGACTTGAACCTGCACTCTGATATGCTATGCCAGTGTCCCAGGCAGCTGCTTAACTTACTATGCCAGAACGTGGAGCCAAGAGATTACATCTTTAACATCCTACACACACGCACGCATGCACGCTCACATAAAACACAAAATCGTGTGTTAGATTGTAGTCATCATTTCACAATGTCGACATGTATCAAAACATCACGTACCTAATTAATTTATACGAGTTTTGTCAGAGTGTAATAAAACTGGGAGAATAAAAAGTACATTAAAGTTTTGTAAATGTCACCTACGCAGGTCTTGTCCCACGCAAGTCACTCTATCCCATTAGTCTCCCGTCAATTAAAACACTTTTTTTTAAATTTTTTAATTTTTTTAAAGCTTTTATTTAATGAATATAACTTTCCAAAGTACAGCTTATGGATTACAATGGCTTCACCCCCCCCCCCATAACTTCCCTGCCACCCGCAACCCTCCCCTTTCCCGCTCTCTCCCCCCTTCCATTCACATCAAGATTCATTTTCAATTCTCTTTATATACAGAGAATCAGTTTAGTATATATTAAGTAAAGATTTCAACAGTTTGCCCTCACATAGCAACACAAAGTGAAAAATACTGTTGGAGTACTAGTTATAGCATTAAATCACAGAAAACACTTGTTGTTGTGTCTGCTCTTTCCGCTCTAAAACGTGGCCTCTGCGAGGGCCAGCACCTCGAATCTGCCAGTCTGGCATACTCTGGCATATTAATTTGTGCAATAAACGCTTATTGACTCAGGGAATGATTTGTTCATCTGTCCCCATTTCACAGAGGAGCAAGCTGAGGCCTCTGAGGGAGGCTCTAGGTAAGTGCCTCTGTCCATATCAGTCCTCGCATAGGACAGCTCTGGACCGCCTAACCACTTAGTTCTCTCCCCTTGCCCAAATGGTCGGAGGGCTGCTGCCCAGCTCCCAGCACAGGCATCCTCGTAGTGTCGCCCGCGTCCCGCCAGGGGGCAGCAGCCGCGGCGGTTTCCAAAACGACCGAAACCGAGAGGCTAGAGGGGGTTTCCGCTTCCGGACAAGGCTGGTCGTTTCCGCTTCCGGCCACTTGGCGTGCGGGGCGCAGAAGGGAGGATGGAAGGACTTGTGGCTCTGTGCGCCGCGCGGCTGCTGCAGCAGGTGAGATCCTGTGGGGCCCCAGGGAGGGGATTGAAGGGGAGGGAGCGGGGCCTGGCTCCAGTAGGATTAGCGACGGGCGGGGCGGCAGCCAGGCTGGGACCACCTGGGTGTCAGACGCCGGGGGCGAGGTCGGGAGACCCGGGCGTGCGCTGCCTCGGGCGCACACGCCCTCGGAGAGACCGAGTTCCTGCTGTGCTGGGACATAGGTGGGAGAGGAAGAAGCGTTTATTCCGAGGCCGGTGTGGCTGTGACTGTCTGGGAAGCGGAGGCACCTGCGCTGTCCCAGGCGTCCCGGGGGTCTGCGGTGGGCTGGGCGCCGTCCGGGTCCGTCCGAGTCTCCAGACTGCCGCTTCCCCGCCCACGCGCTCCTTTAGTGAATGCTGGGGCTTGGGCCACCTGGTTAAAGTACGAACACCTGGGGCCCGTTGAGTCCATCTCAGAATTTCTCTACTACGGCGCGGGGAGGTTGCTGATAAGCCTAGGGCCGTTTCGTTATCAGCCGGTGCGTCCTGCCTTCACCTCCGCAGGGGGTGGGGGTGTGGGGGGCACGGTGGGCGTTCACACTGGTGGCAGTGGTACTGCCCAGGTAGTGACCCGTTAGGCCCAGGGCAGGAAGGTTGTAGGAAAGCAGTTTACCGCAGCCTCTCCCCTTGCGAGAACTCGCTGGCGCTGCGAAGTCGGCAGCCGCAGAGTGCATGTTGGTCCGGTGAATCGGGAAGTCATTGAGCGTTGCGAGCCATATGTTGCTTAGCACTGAGTTGTGACTTAAAAATTATTTAGGTAATTTCTGAAGACTGGTTAGTTCAGCCCCTGGAACGTAATGCACGTTTCTTCTATAACACTTTAAAAAAAAAAAATCTGTAGTTAGAGTTGTCTTCTGGAAGGTAAGTAACTCTCAAATTTCAAGTGAGAACTCTCCCTGGCTTGCTTGCTTTCTGAATTGATGTCTTGCAGTTTATGTGTATAAATGCAAAATTGGTCTAGGACCTAAGGCCCTGGAAATTGCAGGAAATGCAAGCGTGGGGGCCCATGTGTGGCCCTGGAGGTGCTGATTGGGACCCCTGCAGCCCATGGGGATCTCCTGGGGTGAGAGCCCCTGCTGCCTCTGGCTTCCTGCTGATGCCACCTGCAGGGTGCTGGGTGGTGTCTTAAGTACTTGGGTCCTCCCCTCTAGTAAATGATCACATCGGAGCCCCTGGCTTAGACCTGGCACCCTGATTCTTGGGGACATTTTGGTGAGTGAACTAGCATATGGAAGCGCTTTCTCTCCTCTGCCTTTCAAGAAAAAAAGTTTTTTAAAAATGCAAGTTTTCCATGAACTTTCTGAAGATTCTGCCTGCTAAGCATTCCTGTTCCTCCCCAGGAACAAGAATGTGTTAATGTTAGTGTGTTGCTATCAGTGAGAGAACAGAGCCAGTGCTTTTCCAGGTGGAAGTCGGTCGTTTCCTCACCTCCCTCATGTCTTGGTGACCGGAAACGAGCAGATTTATGGTGCAGTTCATCTTACAATGGAAGCCACTGATCATTCTGAGTAAAGTGCCTTTCTTTTTATAGGAAAAAGAAATTAAGTCTCTGAATGCTGAAATTGACCAGTTGAAAAACCGGGTCTGTTTAGAAACTTCCCCAAATTTGGAGCACTTGCGAGAAGAAAATTTAAAGTTGAAGTATCGCCTAAATATTCTTCGTAAGGTGAGTGCTCTGCATTCCAGTTTCATTCTCTACTTTGGATTATGTATCTTTTTTTGAAAAAGCTTTGTTACTGAATATTCTGTAAGTGTACCCTGCATAATTTGGGAAAAGGAGGTTAGAAACCTTATCCTTCTCTGTGCGGTGGACAGGTTAGGGCTGAGTTAATTGGTTGGCATTTTCCCATCCTTCCTGGACGCTTTGAAGTATGTCATCATCCTGAATGATGAGCTCATTTAGAGTGGGATTTAACTAGGGTTGACATTTGACTTTGGATAGCTTATGCTCATGCCTGAATATATCCACATTTCTTCCCTGCACTAAGTTGATTGCTTGACAATTTTTAGTTTATATTTTATAGTATCTTTTTTCCCTTGATAATTCAAAATACTTTGTAAAGCTTATGTGGTATTTATTTAATGACCTCAAAACGTAACAGTGTTTATCAGTTTTGTCAAAAAAAAAATCAGCTTGCTTCAGTGTTTTGGCCTGCTTTTCAAGTTTGCTAATGACACATTCCGGAGATGACCTCATTCCCATAATTGTTCTGTGTGTGTGCTGATTTCAGACAGGCTGCACTGGTGTTACATCTGTTCTCCATGCTCTCTAAATCATAGCCTCTACCTGCTCCATTGTCATGAAGTCTCTTTTATTACATTTGCGATCAGCAATGCTTGAAGTAATTTGACCTTGAAACCTTTTAAAAATCACAATTACCAAAAGAATCGCTTCTTTCTGGTTACATCATTCATTCTGCAAATTCTTAGGCTCCCCTGTCAAATTTATTTTACATCAAAAGTATTGTTGACTGCTAATAGGGTATTTCAAAAACTTTGTGGAAGGTAGAATAAAAGGTGAGGCTACTTTGGTGCAGGATGAAATTCATGCATACAAGGGGTCTTCGAGAAGAAATTGAAATACATACGTAAAAAGGTACTTATGGATATATTAGAAAAACTGCCTAAATTTGAAATGTTTCTTGTACCAAAATAAACATTATCTTATATGTCCATTTTCCACAGGCTGTTTGAATTACCCTCACATGTCTTAGAGGCTATGGGGGCCCCATACAAGGGGAAGTACATTGTATTCTATTACACATATCTAGCTTGCAGATTAGTTCACTTATATAGATAGAATGTTGTCAGTGGAGTGTGGAAGACACATCGAAATTTTTTTTTAAAGATTTTATTTGTTTACTTGAAAGAGTAACAGAGAGGCAGAGAGAGAGAGAGAGAGAGCTGTTCCATGTACTGGTTCACTCCCCAGATGGCTGCAATGGCCAGAGCTATGCCAATCCGAAGCCAGAAGCCAGGAGCTTCTTCCTTGTCTCCCACGCAGATGCAGGGGCCCAAGGACTTGGGACATATTCTGCTTTCCCAGGCCATAGCAGAGAGCTGGATCGGAAGTGGAGCAGCCAGGACTCAAACTGGTGCCCATATGGGATGCCAGCACTGCAGGCGTCTTTACCCACTATGCCACAAGCCAGTCCCACATCAATTGTTTTATAAATATTTTGCTCTAGCAGGTAAGCAGCTGGACACAGATACACAGCACAACTAAAAATAGCAAGGCTCTTGGGGAGTGAAATCCCGTGTGCTGTGGCTGTCTACTCCACCTGGCTCGCTGTAGCCTTGCGTTCAGACTCGGAACACTTTTTGGTTTGTTGTCTTGGTGGCGTTTTAACCTTGTTTTCATTAACTTAGCTTTCTGAGTTGTTCCATATACATA
The DNA here is from genome assembly GCF_033115175.1 of Lepus europaeus. Classification (NCBI taxonomy): domain Eukaryota; kingdom Metazoa; phylum Chordata; class Mammalia; order Lagomorpha; family Leporidae; genus Lepus; species Lepus europaeus. Next base: position 112,223,211 of record NC_084830.1, on the reverse strand, counting down.
CTTCCATCAAGCTGTTGTGTTTTTAAGTAGTCTTTTATTTATTTAGTGCTTATTAAGAATTGTATGCACATTTTTACTGCTGATTTTTTTTTTTAAAGATTTATTTATGTATTTGAAAGGCATAGTTACACAGAGGCAGGGAAGGGAGAGAGGTCTTCCAGCCACGGTTCACTCCCCAAATGACCAAAGTGGCTGGAGCTGGGTAGATCCAAAGCCCAGGAGACAGGAGCTTCTTTTGGGTCTCCCACTCGGGTGCAGGGGCCCAAGGACTTGGGCCATCTTCCACTGCTTTCCCAGGCTATAGCAGAGAGCTGGATCAAAAGTAGAGCAGCCGGAACTCGAACTAGCACCCATACAAGATGCTGGCACTGCAGGCAAAAGCTTTTCCTGCTGTGCCACAGTGCCAGCCCCTACTGGTGCTTTTAAGATTGCTGTTGTCTTAGGTGCTTATGTTACAAAGTCAAATTGATTTTGAATAGTTGGCTTCTAATCTTAATTTTTGCAAAAGTTACTATTTTGAGCATGTAACTTTTTTACATGTTGTGAAATTTTTCAGGATATTTAGGTCAGGTTGTAGTAGAGATGCTCATGCTGCGTTGCCTTTTTTTTTTTTTTTTTTTTTTTAGATTTATTTAGTTATGTATTTGAAAGGTAGAGTTAGATCTTTAACCCACTGGTTCCCTCTCCAAATGACGGTAACAGCCAGGGCTGGGCCAAGCAGGAGCCAGGAGCTTTTTCCAGCTCTCCAACCTGAGTGGTAGATGCCCAGGCACTTAGGCTATCTTCTGTTGCTTTCCAAGGCACATCACACCATTTACTTTTTGATTAAAATTAAATTGTGATTAGAGTTTATGCAGTATTTTCATTTGTTTTCTATTAAAAGCAATTGCGCTGGGGATGGCACTCTGGCATAGCGGGTAAAGCTGCTGCCTGCAGTGCTGGTATCCCATATGGGCGCCAGTTCAAGACCCAGATACTCCACTTCTGATCCAGATCTCTACTATGGCCTAGGAAAGCAGTAGAAGATGGCCCAAGTCCCTGGGGCCCTGCGCCTGCGTGGGAGACCCAGAAGAAGCTCCTGACTCTTCAGATTGGCACAGCTCCAGCCATTGTGGCCATCTGGGTAGTGAACCAGTGGATGGAAGATCTTTATTTCTATATAACTCTGCCTTTCAAATAAATAAGTAAATCTTAAAAAAGTGGATATGCTTATTTACCATTATTTGATAAGCTTCTGTACCTTATGTGTCAGGAGCAATGCTTGGTGGCAAGATCAGACTCTTTGCCTGCATCCAGCAGTGCAGTGGTAGACACACATGGTGTTGGGGAGGGTGCGAAGTGTAGCAGGAGAGGTATGTGCCATTCAGTGGACACATTCTCCTTCAGAGGAAATCAGAGGAGTTCAGAATGGTCCAAAATGGGATTATTTAGCAATAAGACAAAGCTACCTGCTTTTCTGGTATATTGATAGTACTGGTTTTGTTCCTTTTCATTTTGTGACTTAGAATTGGTCAACGTTTCTTTGGAGAGAATGTATTTTTCGTTTGTTTTTTGATCATTGAGTATTCTTTTCTAATATTGGGTAGAAAGTTACTTAGAACTGAATTTTTTTTTTTTTTAAGATTAACTTATTTGAGAGGCAGAGTTACAGACTGAGGGAGAGACAGAGAGAGGTCTTCATCTGCTGGTTCATTCCCCCAAATGGCTGCAACAGCCAGAGCTGGGCCAGCCCGAAGCCAGGAGCTTCTTCAGGGTCTCCCATGCAAGTGCAGGAGCCCAAGCACTTGGGCCACTTTCCGCTGCTTTCCCATGCCATCAGCAGGGAGCTGGATTGGAAGTGGAACAGCTGAGACCTGAACTGATACCCATACAGGATGCTGGTGCTACAAATGGAGGCTTAACCTACTCATGGCATTGGGCCCCAAAACTGAGTTTTTTTTTTTTTTTTTTTTTAAGATTGTTTATTTGAGTTAGAGGAATAGAAAGAGCAGTATTGCATCCTCTAGATCGCTTTGCAAATGGCCGCAACTGCCAGGGCTGGGGCAAGCTGAAGCCCGGAGCCTAGAACTGCATCTGGATCTCCCATGTAGGTGCAGGTGCTCAAGGACTTGGGCCATCTCCCATTGCTTTCCCAAACACCTTAGCAGGGGGCTGGATCAGAAGTGGATTAGCCAGTATTCGAACTATTAGCCATGTGTTATGTTGACCTTGCAAATGGCCCCTTAAGCCACTGCACCACAACACTGGCTCCAGGGCTGATTTTTTTTAAGGTATTTTTTATTATTATCATTTTTATTTGAAGGGCAAGGGCAGAGGGTCAGAGACTAATCTTCCATCTACTGGTTGACTCCAAAACACCCCTGTGTCAGGGCTGGGCGAGGCTGAAGTCAGTAGTCCAGAACTCCACGTTGGTCTCCCACATGGGTAGCAGGAACCAAAGTACTTCAGCTGTCACTTGCCCAGGGTACGCATGCATTACCAGGAAGCTGGATCAGAAGCGGAGTAGCTGGAACTTGAACTGTGCACTCCAGTTTGATTTTAGTATATGTGCTACCTAAGCATGCATGCACTCCAGTTTGAGATGCAGGCATCTCACATGGTGACTGCACCAAACACCAACCCCAGGACTCATTTCATACTAATTTCTCAGAGCTTTGGAGACTCAGGATGCAGTAATCCCTTCCTACTGCCTGCCCCTAGTTTCTGTTTTGATGGAACAAATGTAGGTAATAAGACATCAGGGCTTTTCCCATGGATGCTTAGATGCCATGGGATGAACTTGTCCTATTACACACCTCGGTCAATCCCAGCCACGAGAGCATTACGCTAAGAGTGCATATTCACATTTGGTTTTTTCTCAATGCAATGGACGGTTTGGGGAAGTGTTACACAGTGGTAGAGAATTTTATTGACATATTTCCATTGTTTCCCTACAGAGTCTTCAAGCAGAAAGAAGCAGGCCAACCAAAAATATGATTAACATCAATAGCCGTCTCCAGGAAGTCTTCGGTTGTGCTATCAAGGCTGCCTACCCGGATTTGGAAAACCCTCCTTTGTTAGTAACACCAAGTCAGCAGCCTAAGTTTGGGGACTATCAGTGCAACAGTGCTATGGGTATTTGTCAGGTGATGTATTCCTATGATTTTGCTGAATATCTTAAGTATTACCATCATTACCCTGGCTGTAAAGTAATAGCAAATTATTGTATCCTTAATGAAGAAGACGTTTTCCAGTTTGAAGAACTGGAACTGCATGCTTTCAGTAGTTTTTTAAGGAAAACAGGGATTTGAATTTTCAGTTAGGTTTTATGTTCTCAATATTTAAGTGTTCTCAATATTTAAGGGCCATAGTTGGTGTGATTTTTATTTTGACACCTTTTTTCTTTTATGTCCAGTGTTGCTGTGAGTTGTTAATGACTGTTGGAGGTGAGAAATTAAAAGTTACTGTTTAGCCGGCGCCGCGGCTCACTAGGCTAATCCTCCGCCTTGCGGCGCCAGCACACCGGGTTCTAGTCCCGGTCAGGGCACCGATCCTGTCCCGGTTGCCCCTCTTCCAGGCCAGCTCTCTGCTGTGGCCAGGGAGTGCAGTGGAGGATGGCCCAAGTGCTTGGGCCCTGCACCCCATGGGAGACCAGGATAAGTACCTGGCTCCTGCCATCGGATCAGCGCGGTGCGCCAGCCGCAGCGCACTACCGCGGCGTCCATTGGAGGGTGAACCAACGGCAAAAGGAAGACCTTTCTCTCTGTCTCTCTCTCGCTGTCCACTCTGCCTGTTTAAAAAAAAAAAAAAAAAGTTACTGTTTACCATATAGCATCCTCATTGGTGATTTTGTGCCATTGTGGTGTCTATATGGCAGGTTTTCATTTTTATTTCATTTTGTATGTATTTCATTTTTAACAGTGATACTGTTGTGTTTGTGGTTAGCTGCACCTGACTTGGTTCATTTACCTTTTGTTTGCTATAAAAGAAAGGGTTTCTCTGAAGAGTCTGAAATCTTTCCTATAAGCATGCTGTTTATTACTTAAGTCTGGGTATTGCATGCTGAGACCAGGCTTTGTAGCTGTAGACATTGTTACATCTTTATTTTAATGTTTCTGGGATATGTGTGTAACTCAGTTTCAAATGAAGAGCCTGTGGCTTTGGCACTTTCCTATTCCTCCTCTTTCTATTGATGCTTTAATTTGTTCACAAGGTGAGGGTTGTGCTTCTGTGTTTCTGCCTTTTGCTGACTTTTATTTATTTTTAAAGATTTACTCATTTACTTATGTATTTGAAAGGCAGAATTAGAGAATGGGAGGGACAGAAGAGAGCAAGTGATCTTCTGTCTGCTGGTCCATTCTCCAAATGGCTACAGTGGCTAGGTCTGGGCCAGGCCAAAGCCAGGAGCCTGGAGCTCTGTCCAGGTTTCCCATGTGAGTGGCAGGGACCCAAGTACTTGGATTATCTTGAGGCATTCCCAGGCACATTACTAGCAGGGAGCTGGATCAGAAATGGAGCAGCCAGGACCTGAACCAGTGCTCATATGGAATACTGACATCACAGCATGGGCTTAACCCCCTGTGCCACAATGCCAGTACCTATTAGTGATTTTTAATGTAAGATGTGTCTCATTATTGTCATTTGTGAACTTCCAAGCAATTTTGCTGAATCCTGTTGTGTAATGAATCATTTTGTATTGTGTTGCAGATGCTGAAAGCAAAGGAACAGAAAGTTAATCCAAGGGAAATAGCTGAAAACATTACCAAACACATCCCAAACAATGAATATATTGAAAAAACTGAAATTGCTGGCCCCGGTATGATACAGTGCTATCCTTAATGGTTGTATTGATAGTCAAGTCCTTTTTGAAATTAAAAAAAATTTAATTATAGGGTTTAAACCAAACAAGAGAATGAAAGCACTTTGAATTTCAGGTTAGGAAGTGGAGATTTTCATCTAGATCCAGCTTCTACTTAGCTGCCTGTTCTTGGATGAGGGTTTTTGCCTCCCTGTGATTCAGGTGTTCTTCAGCAAAAGGGCCCTATGTTTTCTGATAAGAGTTGAACAGATCATGTACTCAAAGTGAAAGGACCATGAATTAAATGGGTAGCTTTCCAGAAACTGGTGAGGCTTTGAAACAGATTCTGAGACAGGGCTTACGTCAGTGTTCCAGGTGGTGTTTTAACCCAGAAGTTTTTCCTGATGCTGCTCAGCACTCTGAAACCAGCATAAGTGAAATTGAGAAAAATATTTTTTTTCTTTTTTTAATATTTATTTGAAAGGCAGAGTTGGAGAGAAAGATCTTCCTTCTGTTGTTTCACACCCCAAGTGGTGGCAGTGGCTAGGGCTGGGCCCGGACAATGTCAGGATAATGCAATTCTGTTTCATTCTCCACCCTTGGATGGCAGAGGTCCAAGCACTTCTGCTGTTTTCCTAGTCACATTATCAGGGAGCTAAATCAGACACTTTAACCTGCTGCTGTACCACAACACTGACCCTTTCGAGAGTGAACAGTCATTCAAGTTAGGAGACTTTGATACCTGTCCTGGTCCAGTAAGCATGGGAGACCCATATGGGTGACTAATGGTGACACTGAGCTAGTTATGCCTGAAAACCAGGGCAATGACAGGTTACAAGGGCTGCTGGGGCAGGGAAGCCAAAGGGTCTATCTGGGGCATTCTCCTCTTCTAGACAAAGGGCTACTCCCTTCTGAGATGAGATGTGATGAGATCGACCCCCCGCATTCCCGCTCCCCTGCTGGCGCTTGGAATAATTGCATCTTTTCTGCTGCTTTGTCACATCTCTGGGTTGGAGGGAAAAACAAAGGCAGATATTTATTGGGTAAGGGGGAAGACGGGAGACTGATACTTTTCTTTTCTGCTGTGTATTAGGTTTTATTAATGTCCATTTAAGGAAGGATTTTGTATCAGAACAGTTGAGCAATCTTTTGGTGAATGGAGTTCATCTACCTGCTCTTGGAGAGAATAAAAAGGTATATTTAAAATCTTACAGTAACATCTCAGAAATACATGGAAAGTGCTGTAACAGGGAATGGCTTTCACTTTTATATTGAGATTTACTTATTAATATTTGGATTATGTACATAATTTAGAAGTATCTCCTGATCTTGAAGTTGGTTTTTTGTTTTTTTTTCCTTCATTCCATGGATACTGTCATTGGCTAACTGGTATTTTTGTAGGCATTGATGAAGTTTGGAGTAGATAATTTATATAAATCAGCTTGGGTCATTGCTTTTCACTTAGTTATGTACAAACACATCCATTAGAAAATCCAGCGCACTTGAATTACAATTAAAACTCACGTGAAGTCTGAGTTTATTATTAAATTTTTTTAGTGAATATGTTAGTAAAATGCTCGTGTTCCTTTTTAAAAATGTATTTTTCTATCTATTCCAGGTTATAGTTGACTTTTCCTCTCCCAACATAGCTAAAGAAATGCACGTTGGGCACCTCAGGTCGACTATCATAGGAGAGAGTATGTCCCGCCTCTTTGAATTTGCAGGATATGACGTGCTCAGGTTGGTGATGAGTTTGTTTGGAAATTTCTATAGGAAATGAAACAGCTCAATTGAGAATTTTTGAGTGAATTAATTGTAGGTTCAGTTCTGCTTTATAAATCAGTAAGCCTTTAAATATGTTCTGGGCCCCTTGTGTGAACTGATTTGCTGTGTAAAGACTCTCAGGAGAGGAAAACATTTCTTTTTTTTTTTAAGATTTTATTTATTTATTTGAGAGGTAGAGGTACAGACAAAAAGAGGGAGAGACAGAGAGAAAGGTCTTCCATCCACTGGTTCTCTCCCCAAATGGCTGCAACAGCTGGAGCTGGGCCAATCCGAAGCCAGAAGCCAGGAGCTTCTTCTGGGTCTCTCACATGGGTGCGGAGGCCCAAGGACCTGGGCCATCTTCTACTGCTTTCCCAGGCCATAGCAGAGAGCTGGACTGCAAGAGGAGCAGCTAGGACTCGAACTGGTGCCCAGACAGGATGCTGGCACTGCAGGTAGTGGCTTTACCTGCTAAGCCACAGTGCCGGCTCCAGAAACATTTCTTGAATACCTTTTGTATACCAGGGGTTTATAGGTAGGGAAAAAGCAAAGTAAGAAATAGATATGTTAGATTACATGAGCTGTGGTAGAATCTTACTCTTAAGTAATAGAAGCCACTAGAAAGTCTGAGAAAGTGGGGGCATTCTGATACAAATAAAGATTAGCCACCATGAAGAAGATAATCAAAGAAGGAAACTGTAGGAACAAATGAGGAGGCTGTTAGGATACAGCAGAGAGATTTATTGGTGGTTTGGCATTAGATGGAAATGGGAGCATGAGCAGTAATCGACAGATTTTGAAGATTTTTGTCTATTGACATTTGGGAACTGTTGGTCCAAATCACATTGGTTGAAAAGGCAAATTTTTGATAAGATGGTAAATATGACCATCATTGCCTTAGGTCTCATTTTCTCAGTTGGGTTTGCAATACACAAAGTGCAGTCTAATGATAAGAAATGTTTTTATTCAGCAAGTCCTGAATGCCTGCTGTTAAACAATCTCTGTGACAACTGCATGTATAGCACTGAACGTCAGGATACAGCCTTCATAGGAAACAACAAAGTAAACATTCTACCAAATGCTGTGCGCTGGCACTTAAATGTTAGTGCATCCCAATGAAATGTTACTCTAATATAAATGTCTTACTGTGTGGTGTTTTGTTTTTGTATTTTTAATGGTTTTATATTCTCTGGTATTAGGATAAATCATGTAGGCGATTGGGGGACCCAGTTTGGCATGCTCATTGCTCACCTGCAAGATAAATTTCCAGATTATCTAACAGTTTCACCTCCTATTGGGGATCTTCAGGCATTTTATAAGGTTTGATATTCATTGTTACATTATTTATGTGTCTACTCTTGCCTTTTCCTTAAGGAATTCACTGTATTTGAAGCTACTATGTAATTAATGAGGACCACAGTTCCCCCCATATATAAATGGCACTCTTAATTTAAATTCACTTAGGAAACATAAACTTGGCTCATGTATTGGGCTAGCCATGATAATAACACAGTCACATAGGTGAAGACATAAGCATTTTCACTGAGGGCACCTCCTTGAAGAATTGAATTCTTTTTTTTTTATTTTTTTTTTTTTTAATTTTTTTTGACAGGCAGAGTGGACAGAGAGACAGAGACAGAGAGAAAGGTCTTCCTTTTGCCGTTGGTTCACCCTCCAATGGCCGCCGCGGTAGCGCGCTGCGGCCGGCGCACCGCGCTGATCCGATGGCAGGAGCCAGGTGTTTATCCTGGTCTCCCATGGGGTGCAGGGCCCAAGGGCTTGGGCCATCCTCCACTGCACTCCCTGGCCACAGCAGAGAGCTGGCCTGGAAGAGGGGCAACCGGGACAGGATCGGTGCCCCGACTGGGACTAGAACCCGGTGTGCCGGCGCCGCTAGGCGGAGGATTAGCCTATTGAGCCGTGGCGCCGGCCAAGAATTGAATTCTTTTCAATTCCTAGACCCATTCCAATGTGGTTGTTCAAGTAAAAAGTAGATCCAGTGCATTTGGCTGTTATGTGTATATACAGCTATTTCCTACTCTCCGACATATCTGTGCTTTATTTTTTTGTATCATTTTGCTTATTATTTAGTGAATTTCAGGGTTCACTAAGTTACATTTTAGTGAAGTTTTTAGTGTTTTCAGTTTTATGTGTGTTGAATGTAGTGGCAGGGCCCAAGTCCATGGGCTGTCTCTGCTACTTGCACATTAGCAGAGTGGCATCAGGACTGGAGCAGCTGAGACTCAGATCAGCACTCCAGTACAGGATGCCAGCATCACAAGTGCTAGCTTAACCTGTGTGCCACAACAAGGGCCTCACAGTTTGTTTTTGATTTAAAAAACAATGTTCATTGAGGACTGCATAGGTAAGGAAGAATGGGGCACAGAAAATTAGGGTCAGCCTGTTCTTTCTCTTTTATTTTGTTTATATACAAGGAATGTTGGTGTGAAATCTTTGGAAAAGTGGAGGGATGACCATGGTGAGATTTTTATATTTTCAAGAAAAATGACTTCAGAATAAAGTAGAGTCAATTGGGCATGTTCATTTTTTATTTATTTAATTTTTTTTGGACAGAGTGGACAGAGAGAAAGGTCTTCCTTTTTCCATTGGTTCACCCCCCAATGGCCGCTAAGGCCGACGCACCGCACTGTTCCGAAGCCAGGAGCCAGGCGCTTCTCCTGGTCTCCCATGCAGGTGCAGGGCCCAAAGACTTGGGCCATCCTCCACTGCCTTCCCAGGCCACAGCAGAGAGCTGGAGAGGAAGAGGAGCGACCGGGACTAGAATCCGGTGTGCTGGCACCACAGGCGAAGGATTAGCCTATTGAGCTGCGGCGCCGGTATTTTTGACTTGACATAGAATATTTGTTCTGGTGTTACAGATTTTCAGTCTCTCACTCTGTTTATGTATGTATGTTTGTTTTTAGAAATAAGTAAATTCTTTAATTTTTTTTAAGATTATTTATTTGAAAGACCAATGGCCAAGGCTGAGCCAGGCCAAAGCTAGGCCAGAAACTGCCTCCCTGTTTCCCATGTGGGTACAGGGGTCCGAGTATTTGGACCATCCTTCACTGCTTTCCCAGATGCATTAAAAGGGAGCGAGATTGAAAATGGGCAACTGGGATTTGAACCAGAACCCATATGGGATGCCAATGTTGCAAGCTATGGTTTAACAAGCTATACCACAGTACTGGCCCCAGAAATGAATAAATTCTATAGAAACACAAGATGGGATCTTTTTAAAACTTTATATTTTTTTAAAAACAGGAATCTAAGAAGAGATTTGATACTGAGGAAGAATTTAAGAAGCGGGCATACCAGTGTGTAGTTCTTCTCCAGAGTAAAAATCCAGATATTATAAAAGCTTGGAAGCTTATCTGTGATGTATCCCGCCAAGGTGAGTTTCTGGACTTTGTTTTGTTTGTTGGTTTGTTTAGCAAAATCCAAGCATATACTTTTTTAAAGTCATTATTAAACTTTTGAGAATTTTTTTTAAGATTTATTGTATTTATTTGAAAGAGAGCAAGCTAGAGAACTAGAGACAGAGAGAGAGCAAGAGGTCTTCCATCCACTGGTTCATTCTTGAAATGGCCACAATGTCCAGAGCTAGGCAAATCCAAAGCCAGGAGCCAGGAGCTTCTTCAGGGTCTGCTATGCAAGTGCTGGGCCATGCTCAGCTGCTTTCCCGGGTGAATTAGCAGGGAGCTGGATCAGAAGTGGAGCAGTTGAGGCGGGAACCAGTGCCCATATGGAATGCTGGCACTGCAGGCCAGAGCCTGAATCAGCTGCGCCACAGAGCCGGTCCCAGTATTTCTTCTTAAATCTTACACCAAAAGTGTAACAACCAGTGAGGCAGTTTGCAATTAGAAAATAAAATGGGAAAGAATCTGGAGCCTGGTGCTGTGTCCTGGCTCCTGACCCAGTTCTGGTCATTGTTGCCATTTGGGGATTGAACCAGCGGTTGAAGACATCTATCTCTCTGCTTCTACCTCTCTCTGTGACTCTGAAAAAAAAAATCTTTTTTTTTTTTTTTTAAATCTGTTCACAGTAATAACCAAAGTTATAGAACACCCAGGAATGAATTTACCCAGAAATGTGTAGGACCAAAATGAAGAAAAAATCACAACAGAGTATTCTAGAGTATTTGACTAGAGTGTGCCATGCCACATTCCTTAGTTCTCCAAATTCATTAATAGTTTTAAGACAGTTTTAAGTTTTCAAGATTGATATCATTTTAGAGGTCACTTTGAAGAGTAAATAGATAGGAATAATTAGTAGGTCTTTGAGAAAGAAGAACAATGACCGCATTGCAGTGGTGTATAATAAAGTATTAAATAAAGTATTAAAATGCTACCAGTGTTAATGCTGTATCATTGCATGGCAAGACTTAAAAGAAATGAGGAAGTTTGATAAATATTTCATCACCAGATAGGAAAGTCTGTCTTTTCTTTTGGTTTATTTTCTTGTTTACAGTTATTAAAAGTGTTTTTAAAAAGTTTTGTTTTAGAGTGGGAGGTGTGGTGGTTGGCACGCACGCGCCTGAGCGCTCGCCCGGTGGGGCGGGCTGGGACTCGCCGCTCGCACACCCTTGGGCCAAGGCCGGGCACTCTTTCTCCCTTCTGCTTCCAATGCGCTGTCAGCCGAGTCAGTGTATGTGCGGTAACACCGTGTTTGCTCCGCTGCCCGCCATCATGCCCACCGCCCGGAAGGCCACCGCCGCAGTAGTTTTCCTTCATGGATTGGGAGATACTGGGCATGGATGGGCAGAAGCTTTTGCAGGTATCAGAAGTTCACATATCAAATATATCTGCCCACATGCTCCCGTTATGCCTGTTACATTAAATATGAGCATGGCGATGCCTTCTTGGTTGGATATTATTGGACTTTCACCAGATTCACAGGAGGATGAACCTGGAATTAAACAGGCAGCACAAAACGTAAAGGCTTTGATAGATCAAGAGGTGAAGAGTGGCATCCTTCTAGCAGAATTGTTCTGGGAGGATTTTCTCAGGGAGGAGCTTTCTCTTTATATACTGCTCTTCCCGCACAGCAGAAACTGGCAGGTGTCACTGCACTCAGTCGCTGGCTTCCACTTGGAGCTTCATTTCCACAGGGTCCTCTCAGTGGTGCTAACAGAGAGATTTCTATTCTCCAGTGCCATGGAGATTGTGACCCTTTCGTTCCACTAATGTTTGGTTCTCTTACTGTGGAAAAACTAAAAGCATTGGTAAATCTAGCCAATGTAACCTTTAAGACCTATGAAGGCATGATGCACAGTTCACATCAGCAGGAAATGATGGATGTCAAGCAATTCATTGATAAACTCCTACCTCCAATTGATTGACGTCATTAAGAGGCCTTGTGTAGAAGTACACCAGCATCATTGTAGTAGAGCATAAACTTTTCCCTGTGCCCAGTCTTGAAACTTCTAATGTTTGCAAGTGTTAAAATGTTTTGCAATTACATGCCAATGACACTGACTAAATAATGTCTCCTCATAGGAAATATATGATATTTCAGTTTCTATACGTGTATTTGTAAAATATGATCCACAATATACTGGTATTAATATAGGTGAAGCAGCTAGCTTCTTTTTCTTAACTAAGCAAAATAATAAAATACTTCAGTCAGATTTTTTATTATGTGATTTGAAAATTAACAGTATACTTAAGGAAAATTTATGCAGATATGAATAAGCAGTTAAGATACAAGATTTTTGCATGCTGTGACTTAGTCTGTGGATTTATTCCACCATGCACTGTCTGGTATTTTTATATATGCACTCATATGTAATGACTGTGATACCTAAGAAGGAGAAGGTATTACATTATTCCTAGTAGTAGGAATAATGATTTTGAGTGTCAGTGAAGAGTAATATTGTTCTCTTCAAATAATGGCCCTTTTACTTTGGGGACCAGACTTCCCTGCTGTCATTTCTGTTTAATATTCTTTTCTCCCCTCAAGAAAAAAAGTGTGCTTTCTTGATTTTCCTTTATAGTAGACCAAATACTGCTTTCCTGCCATACAGTCTACTGTCAATAATGCTGTAATTTGATATTCTGAGTCACAGACCTATGGTATTGAAAATCTATTTACATTTTAAAAGAAAACAACCGTTAAATAAAACTTTCTGTATAACTTATTTGAAACAGCTGTACATTAGTGTAAACTTAGACCTGGTCAGTGATTAGAATATAGTCTTCAATCCAGGTAACAAATCATTCTGTGTTTTTATTTTTCTATATGTAAGTGAAAGAATAATTAAGTCATATTGTAGTATTTTCTGAAATAGTTAAGAACAATCTTAAAAACTAATTTCTGAAATTATTTCATCTCCTGGTAGCATAGTTTGTTTTCTGTACATTTGTTTCAAACCAGCTACTGTAGGAAACAAGCAGTCCATTAGAAAAAGTTGTTTTTTTCTTTCAATGAACTTATTTACGTTTTTTTTTTTTTTGACAGGCAGAGTGGATAGAGAGAGACAGAGAGAAAGGTCTTCCTTTTTGCTGTTGGTTCACCCTCCAATGGCCGCTGCGGCCGGCGCATCTCGCTGATCCGAAGCCAGGAGCCAGGTGCTTCTCCTGGTCTCCCATTAGGGCCCAAGGACTTGGGCCATCCTCCACTGCCTTCCAGGGCCATAGCAGAGAGCTGGCCTGGAAGAGGGGCAACCAGGATAGAATCCGGAGCCCCAACCGGGACTAGAACCCGGTGTGCCGGCACCGCAAGGCGGAGGATTAGGCTGTTAAGCCACGGCGCTGGCCACTATTTTAAGTTTTCATTTAGTCAAATGATTTTTAATGATTAGTTTTCTGTACCGACATAAAAACAGCAATCATTTAGGCCGGCGCCACGGCTCAATAGGCTAATCCTCCGCCTTGCGGTGCCGGCACACCGGGTTCTAGTCCCGGTCGGGGCGCCGGATTCTGTCCCGGTTGCCCCTCTTCCAGGCCATCTCTCTGCTATGGCCCGGGAAGGCAGTGGAGGATGGCCCAAGTGCTTGGGCCCTGCACCCCATGGGAGACCAGAAGAAGCACCTGGCTCCTGGCTTCGGATCAGCGCAGTGCGCCGGCCGCGGCAGCCATTGGAGGGTGAACCAACGGCAAAAGGAAGACCTTTCTCTCTCTCTCTCTCTCTCTCTCTCTCTCACTCTCTCACTGTCCACTCTGCCTGTCGGGGGGGGGGGGGGGGGAGCAATCATTTGATTTTAAATAATCAAATTTCAAGATTACTGAAAAAAATCAGTGAAAACAAGTTTATGAGTAATAAACATTAATCAGAACCATGTACTGTGGTATATTTACCGCACAGTTTAATGTGTATCAAAAATGAATGCTTGATATTTCTGAACTGTTAATTTTTCTGCTGTATTTCAACTGACCAAACAATGTTAAGAATGCATCTTTATAAATGGGTACTAATTGGTAATGAAAATAATTTAGTAATGGACTATATAGGATGTTAATAATGAAGCCATGTGTTTATGTCTGGATTTAAAAATTTTAAACAATCATTTACTGAGTAATTTTGCTTTACCTTAAAGAACATAAACTGTTGTTTCAGTTTTATAAGTCACCAAAATCTTATGGCAAGAAATATTCCGTTGAAATGTTATGCTGTAATGTGGGAAAATGTAAATGTTTTCCACAGTTTCTATCAATGTGAAATAAAACTTAATTCTGACTTTAAAAAAAAAAGGTTTTGTTTTTTGTTTTTGTTTTTCATGAAAGAATGAGATACTTTCTGTCTACTGATCTCCTCAAATGCCTACAACAAGCAGGGCTACACCAGCCGATAGCCAGGAGCCTAGAATTCAGACTGGTTTTGCTACATGGGTGACCAGAACATAGGTACTTTGTGCTAAGGATGGGAAGCTAGAATTGAGAGTGGTGCCAGGACTGACATTAAGGCACTCCAGTATGGGATGCAGGCCTACAGGCAGCATGTTACCTTCCCCAAGTGCCCATTCCAAGAATTAAACTTTTTTATTTATAGTTTCTTTGCTTTCTACAAAAAAGTACAGGGTAACAGGAAAAAAAAAAGAACAACTGAACTGTAATCCCATGCAGTGTTAATGTTTTGGTGTGTATCTTACTGTTTTATTTCTACTTTTGAAAAATGGTAGCATGTATCATATTATTTCTTTAAAAATTTTTTCCTTTTAGATGTTTTTATTAAATAATGTACGATGCATATTTCCTGCTTGTATTAAATTCTTAGTACATTTTCTTTATTTGGTTTGTTTTTCTAGAGTTTAATAAAATCTATGATGCGTTGGACATCTCTTTGATAGAGAGAGGAGAATCCTTTTATCAAGATAGGATGAATGATATCGTAAATGAATTTGAAGAGAAAGGTAGGCACTCAACCCTTTTTGTTTTGTAGCTTTTTATTATAGGAATTTTCATTCATAGGCATTCCAATAACTCCAGTTTTATATACTCATTATCCAGCTTCACCAGTTGCGAATTACAGGGGCCAGTGCTGTGGCATAGTAGGCTAAGCCTTTGCCTGTGGCACTGGCATCCCACCTGGGTGCCGGTTCATGTCCTGGCTGCTCCTCTTCCAATCCAGCACTTTGTTATAGCCTGGGAAAGCAGCAGAAGATGGACCAAGTGCTTGAGTTCCTGCACCCACGTGGGAGACCCCAAAGAAGCTCCTGGCTTCAGATCAACCCAGTTACGGCCATTTGAGGCATGAACCAGTGGATGGAAGTTGTTTCTCTCTGTGTTTCTGTCTCTCTCTAACTCTGCCTCTCAAAATAAATCTTGAAAAAAAAAAAAATTTATTGTAGCCTTACTATATTTGTACCTCCCAAACACAGATGTATCACGTCCTCTGTGACCATTTTGATGTGTGTTTCTACAATAGGCCCTTCGTTCTATAAAAAGTGCTATTTTTTTTTTTAAGATTTATTTATTTGAAAGGCAGAATTAAAGGGAGAGACAGAAATCTGTTCACTGGCTCCTTCCCCAGGGGGCTGCAAACCAGGAGCCAGAAATTTCTTCCAGGTTTCCCACGTGAGTTGCAGGGGCCTAAGAACTTGTGCCTTCTTCTCTTTCCCAAGCTCATTAGCACAGAGCTGGATCAGAAGCAGAGCAGCCAGGACTTGGACCAGCACCCACATGGGATGCCTGCATTGCTTAACCCACTATGCCAGGATGCTTGCCCCTCAAAATTACTAATTTCGTAAATCCACTAGAATTCAAATTAGCCAAGGTGATTCTCAGTAATCAATCATGAGTTTATCACAGTCTGCACATTTATATGTGTTTACTATGTGTCTTAAGTTGTGTAAATCCATAGGTTCCCCCTAACCCTTTTATTTCTTTTGTTCATGAAGAAATTGGGCTAATCTGTGCAATTTCCCAGATGCAGAGTATTTAACAAGATCTCTCATTGCTAGAGTGGCTTCATTAAGGTCTCTTCTGTGTTTCTTTTTGGTTGTCTTTTATTTGCAAGAATGAAAGGAGTATCTGGTTATCTTTCTTTTAGTGTTAAGATTGATTCATGGGTTCATGTGTTGTCTCCCTGATCTATCTGGAAGTTTCCACATCAGATGTTGCCTTAGTGGTTATGATAACTATTGACAGTTTTAAGTTTGATCCATTCCTTCAGTAGAGGTTGGAAAATGATAGTGGTTGTCATTCCTTCTCCATTTGTTACCTGGTATTCCCCTATTCAGAACTTTGTAATGTAGTATTTTGGTTATCTTGAAGCTATAGTTTGTATAATGTAAGCAATATAAGTGATTAATTATTAGTTTATCAGTTGTCAAAAATAATAGGTTTAGGCCAGTGCCGCGGCTCACTAGGCTAATCCTCCGCCTTGAGGCGCCCGGTTGCCCCTCTTCCAGGCCAGCTCTCTGCTGTGGCCAGGGAGTGCAGTGGAGGATGGCCCAAGTGCTTGGGCCCTGCACCCCATGGGAGACCAGGAGAAGCACCTGGCTCCTGCCATCAGATCAGCGCGGTGTGCCAGCTGCAGCGCGCCAGCCACGGCGGCCATTGGAGGGTGAACCAACAGCACAAGGAAGACCTTTCTCTCTGTCTCTCTCTCTCACTGTCCACTCTGCCTCTCAAAAAAAAAAAATAGGTTCATTTCTTAGGTCCTTGTAGATAGGACAAATAAGTAGTTTGACTTTAGCATTATGGTGAATGGGGCTTAACGTATTTTGTATTTTTCAGTCAGCTGTCGGTATCTTTTGTGATGCTCAGATTGTCCCAGTTTTGGCTAATGGTAGCCCCTCATGATTGGCTTTCTTGTTTTTTATTGTGTATGTGTGTTTTGTGTGTGTGTGTGTGTGTGTGTGTGGTCTTTGATAGCATACTTGCTTTCCAATATAAAATATTCCTGACTTGTTTTGTTTATTTTCCTCCTCCTATCTGGAATCAGCCTTATTTTCAAGGAGTCCTGGTTCTGTGAATGGGAAATGATTATTATTTACAGTGTAGAGCCTAGAGACTATACCTGACTGATGAAAATGCAAAGTGTTTTTAAAGAGTGATTTTGTTCATTTTGAGACAAGCAGAGATCTTTTGTCTGCTTGTTTACTCCGCAAATGGCTGCAAGGGCCAGGGGCAGGCCAGACCAAAGCCAGGAGACTCCTGGGTGGCAGGGACCCAAGTACTTGGGTCATCTTCGGCTACTTTCCCAAGGCGTTAGCGGAGAGCTGGATCAGACGCAGAGGAGCACATTCCAATGGCATTGCAACTGGCATCGCAACCCAGTGCTCCACAATGTGGGTCCCAGGATTTTCTCTTTTAATGATATAAAAATAGGTAAAGATAGATTAGTAATTTTCCTGACTCCCATAGATAATAATTAATAAGTCTGATAATCAAACCTAGGCAGGCTGGCTTTGGAGGTATGTGTTTGTTTGTTGTAAGTATTTATTGGAAAGGCAGAGTTGCAGAGAGAGGGGGACAGAGATCTTCATCTGCTGGTTTACTGTGCAAATGACCACAACAGTTGGGGCTAGCCAGGCTGAAGCCAAGCAATTCCATCTAGATCTCTCACTTGGGCTATCTGCTGCTGCTTTCCCAGGTACAAAGTAGTAGTTAGCTGGATCAGAAGCAGATGGGCCAGGACTCAAACTCAAGACTTGGACCTTATAGGTGGCTCTGTAACCTGCTATATCACACTGCCGGCTCTTGTTTTTTGGTGTTTTAATTCTTATCCATTTGAAATGCAGAGAGAGAGAGAGATTTGTCTCTAATATATTAGTTGACTCTCCAAATGATTGCAACTGGTGGACCTGGACCAGGCCATAGTCAGAAGCTTTGAATTTCATACAAGTTCCCATGCAAGTGGCAGAGACGCAAGCCCTGGAGCCATCACTTGATGCTTCCCAGGGTGCACATTAGTGGGAAGCTGGAATTGGGAACAGAGCTGGGACTTGTACCTGGGCACTCTGATGTGAGATACAGGTGTCACCCTAACCTTAACCACTAGGTAAAACACCTGCCCTTGGAGCTCCTGGTTGTTTTTGTTTAACATTTGTATTTATTTGTTTGAGAGGTAAGAGTTACAGACAGAGGGAGAGACAGAAAGGTCCTCATCTGCTGGTTCACTCCCCAGATGGCAGCAAAGGCCAAGCTGTGGCAGTCCAGAACCAGGAGCTTCTTCTGGGTCTCCCATGTGGGTGGAAGGGCCATCTTCCACTGCTTTCCCAAGCCATTGAAGAGAGATCAGAAGAGCAGCAGCCAGGACATGAACTGGGGACATAAGGGATGCCAGAACCACAGGTGGAGGCTTAACTTAGTACACCACAGCGCCAGCCCCGCTCCTGTTTTTATTTTATTTTAATTTTTAAAAAATTTATTAATGTATTTGAAAGACTCCCCAAATTTGACTCCCCAAATGGCCAGAGCTGGGAGACAGAAGCTTCATCAGCATCTCCCAAGAACTTGGGCCATCTTCCTCTGTTTTCCAGGTGAATTAATAGGGAGCTAGATCTAAAGTGGAGCAGCTGGGACTTGAACGAGCACCCATATGGGATGCTGGCTAAGCAGGTGGCAGCTTTACCTGCTGTGCCACAATACCAGCCCTGGAGCTCCTGTTTTTAACTATATCTTACACTACCAATCCCTAGTTTCTTAAATTGTGAGGAAGCAGAGAGAGATTTACTGTAGTTATTTTGAAGCTTGTATCTAAGACTTAGCATTGTATTTGGCACATTATAGCACTCAGATACGGCTGCTGTTATTGTCATTATGTTGTTTACTGTCTTTTGCAGAACATGGTTATTTCTTTTTAATTGTTGCGAATGCTAAATCCTGCCGTGTTTGTTTTCTGGACCCTGTGGCAGTTTTAACTTTTCAGCACATTATAAGAGGCCAGTAAAGGAATTAATCTTTTTTCCCAGAGGAAGCTCATAGCTCCAGCTTGAGAACAAAGCACAGATTTCCATGTTCTGCACTTCAGTGAGGGGTTCATTTGCTCATGCATTCATTCTTTTTAAAAAGGATTGATTTGTAAGGCAGAATCATAGAGAGGTATTTTTAATCCTCTGATTCACTAGGCAAATGGATGCAACAGCATGGCTTGGCTGAGGCAAAGAGCAAGAATTCCATCTAGGGCTCTTAACGTGGGTGACAGGGACCCAGGCACCGAGGCCATCATTCACTGCCTTTGTAAGTCCAAGAAGCTGGATCAGAAATGGAGCAGCTAGGATTCAAACTTGCACTCTGACATGGGATATTGCCGTCACATGGTTCATTCCCCAAATGGTTGTGCCACAGTGCCACCCCCTGGTGTCCATTAAAGAGTCGGGGAGCCAAGTGTAATGTGAGTGCGGGAAACTGCCAGGATATCTGACCCACTAGGGTATCTACCAGCACCCGAGGCACCTAGACACCCTGAACAGGAAAGAAAAAATACTGTGATATCTTCAGCTTTCTGATACTTACTAGAATAAGTGTGTATACGATCTTAAAGTAACCCAACTTTCGTATTTTTTTCAGGGTTCTTTAACGTTACGCATGAAGTTTTTTTGTTTTGCTCTAGGTTTTGTACAAGTAGATGATGGCAGGAAGATTGTGTTTGTCCCAGGGTGCTCCATACCACTAACCATAGTAAAATCCGATGGAGGTTATACCTATGATACATCTGACCTTGCTGCTATCAAACAAAGACTGTTTGAGGAAAAAGCAGATATGATCATTTATGTGGTGGACAGTGGACAAGTAAGTACGTCTGTAGATATGTATGTTTCCATGTTGTCTGACGGAAGCTGAAGCAGTATTGTGAGGTTGGGGTTAGTGGCATAAATGTTCCCTGAATGCTGCAATTCAGAACATTGTATGAAATTGCAGAAAGAACAGGGTGTAGACACAGCCAGACCTAGACACTTCTCAGCTTTCTAGATTGTCTCTAAAAGCTGGAAAAGATTTCTCTCTGCTCCTCACTGATGGTTCCTATCAGTATTGTTGAGAAACCCAAAATTTATTGTGGTTGTTGATGTCAGTCAGCTCTTAATTCAGTTGCTTTTCAAACCTCTGAATATGGAAAGCATGACAACGATCTTGCTCTTAATGTTTGTTACGTATAAGGAATAAAAGAGGAGCTTTTTTTTTTTTTTTTTTTAAGATTTATTTATTTATTTGAAAGAGTTAGAGGCAGAGGTATAGAGAGATCTTCCATGCACTGGTTCGCTCCCCAAATGGCCTCAATGGCCAGAGCTGGGCCTGTCCAAAGCCAGGGACTAGGAACTTCTTCCAGGTCTCCCACATGGGTGCAAAGAGTTGGGCCATCCTCCAGTGCTTTCCCAGGCACATTAGCAGGAAGCTGGACCGAGGTGGAGCAGCTGAGACTCAAACTGGTGTCCATGTGGGATGCTGGCACTGCAGATGGCATCTTAACCTGGTGTACCACAGTGCTGGCCCCGAAAGAAGAGCCGTCATAATAACATTTGCCTCACAAGATTTGTGAGTGATTTGAATTTTGCACATCCTCATTCCTGAGCAAAGAAGCCTTAAGTCATCATCGTCATCTTTTGTTATTGGAAAACTAGCAAATAGCTCTCTGTTTCTGTTTCTTTGTAGGCTCTGCATTTCCAAGCAATATTTGCTGCTGCTCAGATGATTGGTTGGTATGACCCTAAAGTTACTCGAGTGTCCCATGCTGGATTTGGTGTGGTGCTAGGGGAGGACAAGTAAGTCTTGAAAATCTAAAGATGGTAACAGTGTGTGTGATCCTCATATTTAGGTGAAGTCCCTACAGTTCATGGAAATGGTCAAATGTGTGCTCTGAATTTACCAGTAGTGTGCAAACAGTAATACTAAGAGTTTTAATTTTTGATTTATTAGTGACAGAGCTCTGATCTGCTGTGTCACTCCTCAGATACCCACAAGGTTGGGCTGCACTGTGCCGAAGCTGAGAGCCAGGAACCCAGTCCAGGTCTTCCATATGAATGTCAGGGGCCAACCCCTTGAATCATCACCTTTTGCTTCTTGGGGGTGCACATCAGGAAGAAGCAGGAGTATTTTCATTAAATGTTAACATATTCTGCCCTCTGCTTCTATGTTTTTGTTTGAAGTATTTTTTTGTTATTTGGTTTTTGTTTGAGAAGCAGAGAGAATGAGAAATGCCCACAACCATCAGGTCTGGGCTGGCTGAAGCTGGGAGCTGAGAACTCACTTTAGGTCTCTCTGTGTTAGTGGGAGGAACCCGACTACTCAGCCATCACTGCAGCCTCATGGAATCTGCAGTTCTCCAAAATGCTTTCCAGAGTGTGGCTCCCAAGGCAGTGCCTGTCAGTGCTTCCAGATTGTCATTTCAGTAGATCTGAATGGCTCCTGGTTTTTAAGCCTCTCAGCTGATTTTGATACAAATCTGAGGTTGGGTTACTATGGAATAAGAGGAATCACTACATAGAGAAATGTAAATCAAATTCCAGTAAAGATTTTCCTGATTTTTAAATGATTCTAGACACAAACATAGATGTTACTAGGGGTTTGAATGGGAGGATAAAACTGCTGACCCAGATGTTGTATTCCAGGCGAGTTAACAAAGTAACAAATGTCACCTTTATTTCTGTCAGGAAACACATGAATATTAATGGTTAACATGTTATAGAGGGTGCTGTTAGAGCTGAAGCATGGATGCCTTGAGTTTAGTGGTGCAGGTGTTAACACTAGGTTATCAGGTGAAACCTGTGCCATAGAGATTTGAAACAGGCATATATTAGAGTTTGTGGTAAAGTCCCTCAGACTTCCCTATTCACAGATCTCTGAGTTGAAAAGTATGTTTTAGTTCTTGATTGAGGCCTTTAAATGTTTTTAGGAAGAAGTTTAAAACGCGATCAGGTGAAACAGTACGCCTTGTAGACCTTCTGGAAGAAGGTCTAAAACGATCCATGGACAAATTGAAGGAAAAGGAAAGAGATAAGGTAATTGGAACCTTATTGGCATAATGTGTACCAAGCATTGTGTTGTGGGTTTTCATTTTTGTTTTCCTTGAAGGAACTGACAATTAAAAGAAGTCAGTGCGTCTAGAGCTAGCTTATGTGCAGCTTTTTTGCATTGTAACTTTGGGTCTTGGTTTGATAGGTTGTTTTGGCTGTAGTTCCATTTAGAGACTATAGTTAGTCTCCCTATACCTTTTCATGATGATCGATGGTAGTGATGACAAGGGTTTGGAATTTCATCTTGGTCCAGGAGAGATGTATTTGTACAAGGCAGAGCAAGGGGGCAAGTGGGCTCCAGTCTTCAGTGTGCAGTGACGAATCTTGGACGTGCCTACCTCTTGTTCGTGAGCGGTTGCACAGATCCTTGCTAAGGTAGGCTTGGCTTGGACTGCTTAACATCTGGCAGAGGCACACAGTGCGCTTCAGAGCTGTCTCCAGGTTTCTCAAGTGTCTTTGTGCCCACCACTCTTCTTCCACCAGGCAGACAATTACGGTGTTGTGCTGCATGGGACTGGGGAGAAATGGAATGGGAATTCCTGCAGTCACCAGTGCTGCCGTGTTAGATCACACCCAGAGTCACAGCCTGCCAGAACCACTGCAGCACAGGGCTTGGGCATCGACTCACATTGTTGTGGGTGCCTGAGTTCACTGCCACCCAACAGGTGATGTTGGCCAGGATGTACGTCCACTGAACTGCAGCTGTGAGCCTCCATTTGGCACTAGGGCATGTCCACAGTCTCTGTCTGCAGGCATTAGGGTGAGGACAGGGGTCAATACAGGTTTTATCAGCATGGCACTGAGTTCTCGGAGACAGTCCTATGCGCACTTTCATGTCTGTCTTCCAGTGGTTGAAGTTTTCTTCTTCCAAACTGGGAGACAGTTCTAGAAAGCAATCCCCTGCTCCCCAGGCTGACACTTAGCTGGACTGCACTTGAGCCTTTGAAATACTAGGCTTTCTGCTGTCTCAAGGATGTTTATCTTGTCTGCAGATGGCTGGTTGTGGGACAGGCCAAAATGAACGCATCCCAGCAGATGTGCAGGTTTCCACCAGGTACCAGGACAGATGAATATCTGTGGGCACTGGCCTAAGAAGGGAGACTTTGGGCTTTTATCAGGTGCCGAGTCTCACTGCAGTAAGCCTTGTTCTGAGCTTCACTGCAAAATTCTATAAGCTCGTTTTCCTGCTCTGCATCCAGTGGACTGAGTCTTTCTCTGCTGTCTTCTGGAAGTGGGGGCAGTGTGCTAGAAGCAGACCATCAGACATGTAGCCAGAGGCTCATGGTGCCTGTATGGTTTAGCTAATCAGTTTCTCATTGAAAGTCTTCTTCCACCAAGCCAAGATACGTGGTCTCTACACACATGCTGTTGGAGCTCTGGGAAGGGTCATTCGGTCAAGTCTTTCCTCCCTGCCCTTTTCCATGGTCTTGTCTTCTTACTGGAGTAAAACCAGCTACTGTGGTCTTTCCTGACTTTCTTGGCTTTTGTGAGGGTGGCTTTCTGTGTGGAGAGGTTTGCCAGAGCGTCTTCCTCAGCTGCCATGTTGCTGTGTTCCCCCAGAATGTCGCTGCTTTGAGACTGTCCGTTGACCGCAGTTTCTCTGTATTCTTCTAAATAACAGATTCTTCAAAGAATAATATTTGAGAATAGAACATGTGTCAGTGAGAGGATGTGGTACATAGTAAACTGTGAGCATATTCAAAGAGGTTGAGACAAGGGTGTTATTAAAGGCAAAAATGAGGCCTGCATCTGTTACTGTGAAATAATAGTTCTTGGCTACAAAGGTTGGTAGCAAGGATGACACCAGCCCAAGGTTGAACAGACAGATCTCTCTGCAAAGTGTTTTTGTTTAAGGTGGTTCTGGCAGTCTTTAAGACAGTTTCTATCAGGCAGTCATGGGTGAGACTCTTTCCTCATAACCTCCCAGTTTGTTTTTTTCATGGGGTTGACATGACCCTAACATTTTGATCTGACAGCTTTCACAATCTGTATTTTACCCAACCTCTCAACAGTTGCTTTTGGTGAAGAGTTAGTCTACTTTCATGATTGGAACACAGATCAGTCCGTCCTTGAGGTCTGATGCTTCACAGTGCATGACCACATAGTAGTGAATCAGTGTATGTTTCCTTCTTTAACTCTGGATACTGTGTTGACTTCGATTATTTTCGTAATCATAATTTGTTAGGTTTTATTGTGTTTTATGTCCTATGACCTCAGTGTTTATCATGTGAAGTTTTTGATATAAATTAATAAATTGTGTTTTGGGTTTCATGTCTACTGAATAGATTGGAAAAAATTTACACTAACACTTGACATTTCACAAGTCACGGTTCTGTTGTACACGGCTGGTAAGCTTTATATTCTCATTGCTTCAGTGCATGATACTTCAGTGTCAGTGTTTGTTAAGGCTTATTGATAGAAAGCACTGTTTGCTGTTTTCTTCCGTAGTCATCTGCTAGGAGACACCAGGATACAGGCAGTGGTCACTAAGCAATGAAGTATTATCTTTTTTCCCCAAGGTTTTAACTGCAGAGGAATTGCAGGCTGCTCAGACATCCGTTGCCTATGGCTGTATCAAATATGCTGACCTTTCTCATAACCGCTTGAATGACTACATCTTCTCCTTTGACAAAATGCTAGACGACAGAGGAAACACAGCTGCTTACTTGTTGTATGCCTTCACTAGAATCAGGTAATTGTGGATAGACACTTTTATTATTTATTTGAGAAGTAGAGTTACAGACACAGAGGGAGAGACAGAGAGAAAGATCTTCTTCTGGTTCACTCCCCAAAGGACCGCAGTGGCCAGAGCTGAGCCATTTCGAAGGTAGGAGCTTCTTTGTCTCCCACGTGGGTACAGGGGCCCAAAGACTTGGGTCATCTTCCACTGCTTTCCCAAGCCATAGTAGAGTGCTGAATCGGAAGAGGAGCAGCTCAGGCACAAACCGACACCCATATGGGATCCCGGTGCTGCAGGCGGAAGCTTAGCCTAGTGTGCCACTGCACCATGGGCCCCACACTTTTATTTTGAATCAGAGTTACACTTAGTTGCTCTGCACTGGTCTTTTCTGAGTTGTTTTGCTGTGTACAAGCGTCTTTGGAAATATGTCCTGTTTTAGAATCCCAACTGGAACATGGATTCATAGGCCTGTTCCTCTTCTCCCTGGCAGAAAATCTCCTAAGCCTCTTGGTTTGAGTAGTAACTTGAGAGGACGGGAGCTGTAAGGCGGGGAGACACTTCCACAGAGTGAGCTCCCGCTGCTGATTAACTCCCCAGATGGCCACAGCAGCAGTGTGTCAAGCCAAGAGCTGGGAATTCAGTCTCCCACAAGGGTAGCCTGGAATCTAGTTATTTGAGCCGTAACTGCTACCTCCAGGAATATGCCTTAGGAGCCTTGAGACGAGTTTGAGCTGAGAATTGAACACAGGTACACCTGTGTGGGACAAGAGTGTGTGAACCACCATCTTCACTTAGAGGCTAAATGCCTTCATTTTTAAAAAAATTTATTTGAGGGGCTGGCAATATGCTGTAGCAGGTAAAGCCACTGCCCATGATGCCAGCATCCCTTATGGGCATCGGTTTGAGTCCCAGCTGCTCCACTTCCAAACCAGCTCCCTGCTAAAGCACCTGGGAAAGCAGCAGAGGATGGCTCAAGTCCTTGGGCCCATGTGCCCATGCGGGAGACCTGGAAGAAGCTCCCGGCTTTGCCCTAGCCTGGCCATGGCCATAGTGGCCATTTGGGAAGTGAACCAGCAAACAGAGGATTCTCTAAATCTACTTCTCAAATAAATTTTTAAAAAAATTTATATGTAACACTTACAGAGGAAGGGCTAATATTAGAATGGTGTTTGCTTACCCCCTAGAATAATCATTCCCATTTTTGATATATTTTAGACCAGATTGTTAGCTTTACCTAATATGTATCCTGTAATAAAATTATACTTCCTCTATTTTATAAAAATTTAACAGTAATTACAGACTTACCAGGTACTTCTTACATGTTTTGTGAGAGGAGAAGAATGAGCCTAACAAAAGGGAGTGACAGTAGCTGCCTGATTTTGCAGGTCCATTGCGCGTCTGGCCAATATTGATGAAGAGATGCTCCAGAAGGCTGCACGTGAAACTAAAATCATTTTGGACCATGAGAAGGAATGGAAACTGGGCCGGTGCATTTTACGGTTCCCTGAGATTTTACAGAAGATTTTGGATGACTTGTTTCTCCACACACTGTGCGATTATATCTATGAGCTTGCAACTACTTTCACAGAGTTCTACGATAGCTGCTACTGTGTGGAAAAAGACAGACAGACTGGTGAGTGTCTCTTAGTGGCAATATAGTGAATGGGGCACCATTAAGGCATTTGAATTGCATTGGGGCAGTTTTCTAATTGGCTTTTTTCATGGGAATCTCACAGCACAGTGATCTGTGTCATGTATAGCAGTAAATTTGAGCTAGCAGTGGATTCTTGTCCATTTAGTGTCTTTTGCTAACCTTGGTTGCATGGGATGGCACCCTATAACTTCCAAGGAAACAATGTTTCCAAAAACAGCAGTGTCTGAGGTTACAAAATGTTTCTTGATAATGAAACTTGATAAATGAAATTCTTGATAATGAAAACTATCCTTGTAAAATTGTTTTCTTGGGCTGTTTCTTGCCATGTTACATAGTGAAGGAAGTAGACTGATTAGTGTGTTATAGGCAGGTGGGCATCTGTGGCATAGTGGGAAGAAAGCCTTTACTGTTGACATATGGAAATTATTCATATTACTGAGTTATTGTGTGATATTTTGATGCACAGGTACAGTGTATTCTGATCAGCTCAGGGTGATTAGCGTATTTATCACCCCAGACAATTCTCAGTTCTTTGTCTTGGATCATTCAAAATCCTCTTTACTCATTCTTAGAATACATGATTAGTGTCAAATATGATGATCCTGGTGCGCTACAGAGCATTGCCAGTTAGTCCCTGTCCCTAGCTGCACCCCTGTACCCATCTCTCTCCTTACAAGGCTCTGATAACCACTATTCTGTTCTCTATGTCTCACCTTTTTAACTTAACACATACAAATGAGAACATGGGATATTTGTCATTCTGTGCCGCCTTTTATTTAACATAACTGCGACTCCATGCATGTTGCTACCAGGGACAGGATTTTATTTTTTTAATGGCTGAACAGTATACAATTGTGTACATGCCTCCGTCTTTGCATTCACTCCTTGAGGGACAGCTTAGGTGATTGCATGTTTTGATTGTTGTAAATAGTGATGGAGTAAATGTGAGTCCAAGTGTCACTTCAACATCCTGATTTCATTTCTTTTGGATAAATATCCAGTACTGGGACTGCTGGGTCATATGGAAATTCTATTTCTACTTTTTTAAGGACCCTCCGTACTGTTTTTCATATGGCTATACTAATCTGCATTTGCATTGGCAGTGTATGAGAGATTGCCTTTGTCCCTGTCTCACTCCATTTGGAGAAATCTCTGTTCATGTTAGTCACCCAGAATTTTAATCAGATGTTTAGATTTTTCAGTGTTGCAATTCTTTATATATTCTACATATCAGTCCCTTATTGGACGACTGATTGCTTTTATTTTCTCCCATTCTGTCATTTATCTCTGTGTCCGTGTTGTTTCCTTGGCTACGTAGGTTTTTACTTTGGTTTAATCCCATGTTTTCAGTTTTGTTGGCTGTGCTTTTCAGGTCAAATCCAAAAAATCTTTGCCCAGACTGGTTTCCTGAAGTGGTTCTCCTACGTTTCCAATACTAGTGTTATAGGTTTGGATCTCAGACTTAAGTGTTTGTTGTACTCTAGATGTTTTTTATATATGGTGAGAAAGGTTTGTTTCTCTGGACATGCAGTTTTACCACAGTAAAGTATTCATGAATTTGCTTATCCCAGTGTATATCTTAGTGCGTTTGTCAAAAATCATTTGGTTGTGAATATTTTGATGTATTCATGGAATTGTTTCAGTGGTCTCTGTATCTTTTCTCTCCAGAACCACATAGTATATTATGAAGTAAAGCATGATTGAATTGCACGGTGAATTAGGGATATTAAATTTCTTGTAAGCTGTTGTAAATGGTGTTGCTTTTTAGATTTCTTTCCCAGTGGTTTCTTTATTGTATGTAAACAATACAGGTTTCTGTATGTTTTTTTATATTCTGTACCATTTCTGGATTCATTTATCTGTTTTTAAGTTTTTTAAGTTTTTATTAATGAATGCACTTTTTCATAGATACAGCTTTTGGAATTCTTTCCCCCATACCCACCCTCCCATCCCATTTCCCTCTCCTGTCTGCTTCTTCATTATGGTTGATTTTTAGTTTGATTTTATATACAAGAGGACCAACTCCAGGTTAAGTATAGATTTCAATAGTTTGCACCCACGCACACACACAACATGCAGAGTACAATTTGAGAACAAGATTTGCAGTCAGTTCTCATAGTACAACTCATTAAAGATGGAGGTGCTAATGGGAAGTGTACAGTGACTGCTCTTGTTCCTTTAACAATTAACACTCTTATTTATGACGTCAGTGATCACCCAAGGCTACAGCCATGGTCTGCCAAGGCTGTGGAAGCCTTCTGTGACCATAGACTCCATCGGTATTTGGACATGGCCACAAGCAAAGTGGATGTTCTCTCCTCCCTTCAGAGAAGAGTACATCCTTCTTTGATGGCCCTTTCTTTCCACTGAGGTCTCACCGAGATCCTCTGTGTAGGATATTTTTTGCCACAGAGTGTTGGCTTTCAACCCTGAAATTTCCCAGCACCATTTGTTAAAGAGACTGTGGCTGCTCCAGAGGTTGGTTTCAGCTCCTTTATCATGGGCCTTTCAGCCAGACCAGGAAGCTCTAAGGGTTTAATCTGAGGTCAGAGTGTTATTTACAGCGAATGTCATTCTAGGGGTCCGCTGTGTGGACTGCTTCCCATATTGGACTTTCCTTCCTTTTTAATTCTATTATTACCAAGTACTTGATGTTACTTATATGATCACTTTTACACTTAAGCCTATCTATATGTTGACTTTAACATTTAATATGATCACTTTAACAGTTAAGATGTCATTTATACCACTGATTTTTATAGGTTTGGAGTCCCATGTCAAGTTTTTAGGCTGTACCCTTAGAAGTGAGTCTGCAGGACTGTATGCAAAACTATACTGCTTTACAGTTATAGACTACCTCCTCCCTCTCTTATTCCCCCTGTTATTTTTAACTGGGATCTTTTCCAATTGACTTAAAATACATATGTAACTCTGTTACATAAAGAGATCAACATATAGTATGAAGAAGGGAAAAGGAAAAGAAAGAAAACGGGGGGAAAAGGATATACAAAATAAAAAGTAACTATAATATACTGTCCCTCGACAGTCAAGTCAAGGATTATTCAAGTCATTGATTCTAAAAGTGACAGTGTCACTTCTAGAGCTTTCATTTTAGGAGCACTATTAATTCCGAAATCAGGGAGAACATATGGTATTTGTCTCTTTGGGACTGGGTTATTTCACTAAGTATGAGGTTTTCCAGCTTGCTCCATTTTGTTGCAAATGACTGGATTACATCCTTTTTTACTGCCATGTAGTATTCCATAGTGTACATATCCCACAATTTCTTTGTCCAGTCTTTGGTTGATGGGCGTTTGGATTGCTTCCATGTCTTAGCTATTGTGAATTGAGCTGCAGTAAACATGGAGGTGCAGATAGCTGTTTTGTTTATTGATTTCATTTCCATTGGGTAAATTCCCAGGAGTGGGATGGCTGGGTCATATGGTAGGACTATATTGATTTTTTAGGTCTCTCCATACTGTTTTCCATAGTGGCTTTACAAGTTTACATTCCCATCAACAGTGGGTTAGGGTGTCCTTTTCCCCACATCGTCTCCGGCATTTGTTGTTTGTTGATTTCTATATGACGGCCACTCTAACTGGGGCGAGGTGAAACCTCATTGAGGTTTTGATTTACATTTTCCTGGTGGCAAGAGATCCTAAATATTTTTTTCATGTGTCTGTTGGCCATTTGGATTTCCTCTTTTGAAAAATGCCTTTTCAAGTCCTTGGCCCATCTCTTAACTGGGTTGTTTTGTTACTGTGGAGTTTTTTGATCTCTTTGTAGATGCTGGTTATTAAGCCTTTATTGGTTGCATAGTTTGCAAATAATTTCTCCCATTCTGACTGTTTTCTTTTGCTGTACAGAAGCTTCTCAATTGAGGTAATCCCATTTGTTCATTTTGGCTTTGACCACCTGTGCCTCTGGGGTCTTTCCCAGGAAATCTTTGCATGTGCCAACGTCTTGAAGGGTTTCCTCAATGATCTTTGTTAATTGGATGGTGTTGTGGCATAGATTTAGATCTTTAATCCATGTTGAGTGGATTTTTGTGTTGGGTGTAAGGCCGGGGTATTGCTTCATACTTGTACATGTGGACATCCAGTTTTCCCAGCACCATTTGTTATAGAGACTTTGGCTGCTCCAGAGATTGGTTTTAGCTCCTTTATCAAATACAAGTTGGTTGTAGGTGTTTAGATTGATTTCTAGGGTTTCCGCTCTGTTCCAGTGGTCTATCCATCTGTTTTTGTACTAGTACCAGGCTATTTTGATTATAACTGCCCTTTAGTATGTCTTGAAGTCTGGTATTGTGATGCCTCCAGCTTTGTTTTTTGTTGTATAAGATTGCTTTAGCTATTCGAGGTCTCCTGTTCCTCCATATGAATTTCAGCATCATTTATTCTAGATCTGAGAAGAATATCTTTGGTATTTTTATTGGTATAGTATTGAACCTGTAAATTGCTTTTGGAAGAATGAATATTTTGATGATATTGAATCGTCCGATTCATAGCATGGCAGATTTTTTTTTTTTTAATCTATTTCTTTAATGTTTTGTGATTCTCATCATAGAGCTCTTGGACCTCCTTGGTTAAATTTGTTCCAAGGTGCTTGATTGTTTTTGTGGCTATTGTGAATGGGATTGCTATGAGTTCCAGTAGTCTTTCAGTGGAGTCTTTTGGATCCCCTATATATAGAATCATGTCATCTGCAAAGAAAGATAATTTGACTTCCTCCTTCCCAATTTATATCACTTTGATTTCCTTTTCATGCCTAATGGCTCTGGCTAAAACCTCTAGGACTATATTGAATAGCAGTGGTGAGAGTGGGCATCCCTGTCTGGTACCAGATCTCTGTGGGAA
Organism: Lepus europaeus; assembly: GCF_033115175.1. NCBI lineage: Eukaryota > Metazoa > Chordata > Mammalia > Lagomorpha > Leporidae > Lepus > Lepus europaeus. The sequence goes on along the minus strand of NC_084830.1, from coordinate 112,192,083 downwards.
TGCCTCCAACTCTGCCACATTCCATAGGATGCTGACCGTGGTTTTTTCATAAATTGCCTTGATTGTGTTGAGGAATGTTCCTTCTAAACCCAATTTGCTCAAGAGTTTTCCTTATGACGGGGTGTTGTATTTTGTCAAATGCTTTCTCTGCATCTATTGATAATCATAAGATTTTTGTTCCTCAATTTGTTAATGTGATGTATCACATTGATTTTTGAATGTTGAACCACCCCTGCATACCAGGGATAAATCCCACTGTTTCTGGGTGAATGATCTGTCTGATGTGTAGTTGGATTCGATTGGCCAGGATTTTGTTGAGGATTTTTGCATCAGTGCTCATCAGGGAGAATGATCTATAGTTTTCTTTTTCTGCTGTATCTTTTCCAGATTTAGGACTAAAATATATTGGCTTCATAGAAAAGAATTTGGGAGGATTCCCTCTTTTTCGATTGTTCTGAATAGTTTGAGAAGAATGGGAGTTAGTTCTTCTTTAAATGTGTGGTAGAATTCAGCAGTGAATCCATCTGGTCCTGGGCTTTTCTTTGTTGCGAAGGCCTTTATTACTGTTTCAATTTCTGTCTCGGTTAGGGGTCTGTTTAGGTTTTCTATGTCTGCATGGCTCAGTTTAGGTAACTTGTATGTGTCCAGGAATCTATCCATTTCTGATAGATTTCCCTGTTTGCTGGCATACAACTCTTTGTAGTAATTTCTAGTGATTCTTTTTATTTTTGTTGTGGCTTGTTACGTTTCCATTATCATCTCTAATTTTATTGATTTGAGTCTTTTTTTTGTTCATTGGGCCAATGGTGTTTCAATTTTGTGCATTTTTTCAAAAAAAACAGCTTTTCCTTTTGCTGATCTTTTGTATTGTTTTTTTGGTTTCAATTTTGTTGATTAATTTTAATTATTTGTTTTCTTCTACTGTATATGGGTTTGGGTTGCTGGTGTTTTTCTAGATCCTTGAGGTGCATAGAGTTCATCTATTTGGTGCCTTTGCAGTTTCTTGTTGTAGCACCAATTAGTGTAAACATTCCTCTTAACACTGCTTTTGCTGTATCCCACAAAGTTTGGTAAGTTGTACTGTCATTTTCATTTGTTTCTAGAAATGTTCTGATTTCTTCTATGACCCACTGCTCATTCAGAAACATGTTCATTCTCCATGTGTTTGCACATGATGCAGAGATTCTTCAGTTGTTCATATCCAGCTTCAGGGCAGTGTGGTCTGAGAAGATGCATGGTGTGATTTCAAGTTATTTGAATTTGCTGAGACTCCCTTTATGATGTAGCATATGATCAATCCTAGAGAGAGTTCCATGCACCAGGGAGAGATGTGTACTCTCTGGCCATGGAGTGGAAGGCTCCGTAGATAATCTGCTAGGTCTATTTGGTCTATAGTGTTCATGAGCTTTGTTGTTTGCTTGTTGATTTTCTGTCTGATCAGTCCATAGCTGAAGTCCCCGGTGACTGTTATATTTGAGTCGATGTCTTCCTTTAAATCCCTTAATAATTCTTTCAGATAGCCAGGTGCCCTTTAATTAGGTGCATATACATTTATAATAGTCTCATCTTCATGTTGAATTGTTCCTTTAATCATTATATAGTTCCTTCTTTGTCCCTCTTAATAGTTTTTGTGGTAAAGTCTAGTTTGTCTGATATTAGGATGGCCATACCAGCTCTTTTATGCTTTCTGTTAGCATGGAATATTTTTTTTCTCCTTTTCACTTTAAGTCTGCATGTGTCTTTATTGGTAAGGTGTGTTTCTTGTAGGCAGAAGATAGATGGATTTACTTTGTTAATCCATTCAGCTAGTCTGTGTCTTTGACCTGGGGAGTTGAGACCATTTACATTCATTGTGACTATTGTTAAATACCGTCTTTTCCCTGCCATGTTTCCTTAAGTAGAGCTGTTTATGTATTTTGGATTTTGTTTGTACTTTTTGAGTCATTTTCTACTTTCGCTTTCTTTTGTAGTGAAGTTCCTGTTTCTGAGTTTCTGCTGTAGCATTCCATCCCCTTGAGCCAGTGTTGTAGGGCTGGGCGTGAAGATACAAATTTTCTGTTTGTCATGGAAAATCTTTATTTCTCCTTCATTCATAAATGATAGCTTTGCAGGGTACAGTATTCTGGATTGACAGTTTTTTTTTGTTTTTTTTTTTCCTTTTTAAACTTTAAGAATATCTTGCCATTGTCTCCTTGCCTTTAGGGTTTGCAATGAGAAGTCTGGGGTGAGTCTAATTGGATTACCTCTGAATGTGATTTGTCCTTTGTCTCAGGCACATTTTAAGATCTGCTCTTTGTGTTTCACTGAGCTGTGTTGCCACAGTGTGTGTGATGAATTCCTTTTGTGGCGCTGTCTGTTGTGCGTTCTGTTTATTTCCTGTACTTGGATGTCTTTTTCAGTTTGCCTATTCTGGAAGGTTTCTGATATTACTTCATTAAGAAGGCCTTCTAATCCATTCTTTTTCTATACCTTCCAGGACTCCTATGATCAGTACGTTCCATGACTTGATAGAATCTTGTAAATCTCCAACTGTGATTTTTAATTTTCCAATTTCTTATTCTTGTGTTTGGTCTGTGTTATTTGCAGAAGTTTGTCTTCTATTTGTGATGTTCACTCTTCGATTTCATTTGTTCGATTTCTGAGAGATAGCATGGCATTTTTTATTTGGTCAGGTGAATTTTTCATTTGTAGTATCTCATTGTGGCTTCTCTTTGGAATCTCAATTTCTTGGGAATGCTTTTCATTGATCTTGAATCTGTTTCTGATTGCTTCTTTCTGGCATGACTGCAATAATGGAGGCTGAAGAAGAAATTGAAGATTTAGATTGTTCCACTGGCATGTTCATGGGTTCTTCCTTGTTATTATTTGGAATTTTTTTCTTTGGCATTTCTGCTTGGTTTGTGATTGGCTGTCTTTTTAAATCGATTTCCCTCTGCTATGAGCTGCTATGTGTCTGTTCCGGTTGCCAGTGTAAGCAAGCAACTACACCTCCTGGAGCTTTGTTTAGTTCCGAGTACTTAAGGAGGCATGTACCTGGGCTTTGAAGTACTAAGTCGTGCCTGCTGGGGGCTAGTCTCCCTGCTCCTTTGTTTGCCAAAAAGTGCTTGGGCTTTTGGTGTTCACTTTTATTTGTTGCTGTGCAGCTTGTGTGATGGGTGGGAGGGGGGATCACTCGGAATTGTTGTGATCCTTGTTCCCGGGTTGAGTGTGTGGTGAGGTGACCCCACAATTGATGGGTTCGTGTGTGGGAGGCTGCACTTGAAAATGTAAACAATCAATATGGCCTCCCCTCCTGCACCCGCAGCTCCAGTTGGGGGGAGGGGGGAGACATCCACGGATTGTGGCATGTTCAACTTCTCTGCCCGTCCCCCAGAATGTCTCCCTCCCCCCACTTAGAGCACCAAGTGCCGTTCACTAAATCTCCCCACTCATCCGTGTCTGCATCTCCTGGGACACTGAGGGAGCGGCGATTGTCTCTTCCTCGCTGGGTCTCCGTGCCATTCCCTTTCTGTACTTTGAGCACGTCTGTGGACCCGGGTGCTGCTGGTAAATTCCTGGGCCACTCTGTGCAAACTTTTTGTGATTCCACTTCCTGCTTGTATCCCTTCTACTCATTCATTATCCATTTTTCCCTGTGCAATTTGGAACATCCCGCTGCTGCATCACCATCTTCCCCAAACTTCTCATTTTTCTATTTGTATATTTTTAAATATTTGTTTTATTTGAAAGGCAGAGTTACCAAGAGAGGGCACTCTTCCATCCTCTGGTTATTTCCCAAGTGGCTGCAATAGCTTGGAGCTTTATCCAGGTCTCTCATATGGATGCAGGGGCCCAAGCGCATGGGGCATCTTTGGCTGATTTTTCCGGGCACCATAGCAAGGAGCTGGATGGGAAGCTGAGCAGCTGGGAATTCAACAGGCCGATATGGGACACTGGTGTTGGAGATGATGGCTTAACATGCTTTACAGCGTCACTGGCCCCTATTTATTTGAAAGACAGAGTTAGAATTAGAAAGAAGGGGGGAGAGAGAGCGCTTCCATCTGCTGGTCACTTCCCAAATGGCTGCAAGGAGACTGAAGCCAGGAGCTTCCTCCAGGTCTCTCCCATGGATACAGGGGCCCAAGCATTTGGGCCATCCCCACTGCTTTCTCAGGTGTACTTGCAGGGAGCTGGATTAGAAGTGAAGGAGCCCGGACTCAAACCCAACGCCCATATGGAATGCCCGTGTTGTGCTGCACCACCCCCGTTAACTTTCATCTTAAGGTTTTTTGGTGGAATCTTGGGTTTTTCCACTTAAAAATTATGTCATCAGTACACAGGGATAATTTGATGTTCTCCTTTTAGATTCGGATCCTCTTTATTTCTTTACCTTATCGCTCTGGCTAAGACTTACACTTAGAAAACATAGCACTGTGAGCAAAGTTTGTACATCCTAGAATGTGTTATTCCTGATCTTAGAGTCAATGGTTTCAGCTTTTCTTCATTCAGAATTATGTTTGTTGTTGTTTTGTTGTAAATAGCCTTAATTGTATTGAGATGTGTTCTTTCTGCATCTGGTTTGTTGAGAGGTAAGGCAGGAGTTGTAGGGCAACGTTAACATGACTGCATCCTGTACCAAGTGCCTGGTTTGAGTTCTGGCTTCACCACTATTGATAGAGCTTTCTGCTAATGCTCACCCTGGGAGGTAGCAGGAGGTCGCTCAAGTACTTGGGTTCCTGTCTCCACTTGGGAGACTGAATGAAATTTCTGGCTTCAGCCAAGTCTGCCCCAGCTGATGTGGGCATTTGGGGAGTGAAGCAGTAGATGGGAGATGTCCCCAACTCTATTGCCCTGCCTTTTTTTAGAAAATTAAATAAAGGTTTATGTGTGCATATATTTCGCAGAGTTAGAGATCTTCCCTCTGCTGGGTCAATCTTCAGATGTCTGCAAGACCAGGGAAGTGGAGCAGCCAGTAATTGAACTGTGTGCATGTGTGATGTTGGCTGCTTAACTCACTACCCCACAATCTGGTCTTTCTGCCTTTTAATAAAACTGATGCTGGCTAAACATGAGACAGCAAATTTGCAGAAGAGAGTTTGATGAAAGTGATCAGGTTCATTCAAGAAACCAGCATCTTGGGGGTGGGGGGAGCAGCAAGGAGCAGGCAGACCTCTGGTCCACAAGGGTGTGCTTCTCCCAGCTTGCACATTAGCAGGACTTTCCAACAGAGAAGGAGGCAGTGTGGTAAACAGAGAGTCGGGAACACAGGTACAGTGGTTACCTTCACCTTGCAGTCAGCAATCCAGGTCTCTTGTCCAGCTGAGGAGGTTGGGACCAATTGATTTGCCACTTGAGCCAGCTTTCTAAAGACCAGTGTGTGGAATTCTCAGGGAGTCATTAATTATCTGTTAAGCAGACATTCTAATCAGTCACAAGCTCAGCAGTTAGTAAAAACACATTTTGGTCTAAAAGGATGAATTTGATTTTTGATCAGATGGTTTTTGTCCTTCATAAATCCCACTGGTTAATGGCATACAATCTTTTTGATGTGTGTCTTTAAGATTGTTTGCCACTATTCTGTTGGAAATTTTTGCATCTGTGTTCCTCAGAGACATTGATTGGCTTAGGTCCTTGAGTCTGGTTTTGTTTTCTGGGTCATGCTGGGCTTGTATAATTGACTAATTTTTTTTTTTTTTTAAGATTTATTTATTTGAAAGGCATAGTGGCAGAGAAAGGCGGAGGGGGGAGGGCGGTTTCCATCCACTGGTTCACTCCACAAATGACCGTGGCTGGGGGCTTCTTCTGGGTCTCCTATGTGAGTACAGGGGCCCAATTGCTTGGGCCAGCTTCCTCTGCTTTCCTAGGCCATAGCAGAGAGCTGGATTGAAAGTGGAGCACCCAAGACTCGAACCGGTGCGTAGGTGGTGGCTTTATGCCCTATGCCACATCACTGGTCCCTTTAAAAAAAAAAAAAAAGATTTATTTGAACCTCAGAGTTATACAGGAGAGGCAGATTGAGAGACCTTCTATCTGCTGGTTCACTCCCCAGTTGGTTGCAGCGGCCGGAGCTGCGCTGCTCTGAAGCCAGGAGTTTCCTCTGGGTTGTCCCACATGGATGCAGGGGCCCAAGCACTTGGACTGTCTTCTACTGCTTTCCCAGGCCATGGCAGAGAGCTGGATTGGAAGATGAACAGCCAGGACTTGAACTGGCGCCCATAAGGGATGCCTGCACTGCCGGTGGCGGTTTTACCTGCTACCCTACAGGGCTGGCCCATTGGTTAGGTTTTGATAGAAGTCAGCAGTAAAGCTATGCAGTCCTGAGCGCTGCTGCTGGGGAGACTTTGTTAGTGGTTCTTATTATTCACAATTGGTCTGTTCAGATTTTGTATTGTCGTGGTTCAGTTTTGATAGGCTATAGTTACCCAGAAATGTATCTGTTTCTTTTAGGCTCTCTCTTGGTGTATGATCTTTTGAATTGTGCTGCTATTTGGGTCCTCTCTTTTTTAGTCAAGGTAGAAGTGTCAGTTTTGTTGACTTTTTTTGGGGGGAGCGGGGGTTAGAGTTTGTTCTTTTCTGGTTCCTTGAGAGGCATCATTAGTGTACCAGTATACACACTTAGTGGTACAACCGTCTATCCCGTCAGGGTTCCCTTCACTGTGTCATGTGAGTTTTTAGTATTCTAGATGTTTATATGGCACAAGAAATGGTGTGTATTGCTAAGGTTTGACTCTTATGTGTCTACCCTCCTTTTCTTTTGCTGTATTCATGATGGTAGTTAACATTTCATTTCAAGTGTAAAAATTCCCTTAATATTTTCATACTGGTTGCTCCGGTGGTAATGGATTCTGTTTTTCCTTGCCTTGAAATTTCACTTTTTTTTTTTTAAAGACATTTATTTGAGAGGTAGACCTATGGACTGAGGGAGTGACAGAAAGATCTTCCTTCTGCTGATTCACTCCCCAGCTGAGCCTATCTGAAGGCAAGAGCTTTTTCCCTGTCTGCCATGCAGGGGCCCAAGCAGCTTGACCATCTTACTCTGCTTTCCCAGGCCAGTAGCAAGGAACTTTACTGAAAGGGGAGCAACCAGAACACGAACCAATGCCCATATGGGATGCTGGCTCCATAGCGCCGGTCCCCTCTGCTTTACTTTTCAGGAACCACTTTGCTAGGGTACTCTGGGTTGACAATTTTAATACATTATCCCATTCTCTGCAGCTTCTGCCAAGAGATCTGTTGTCTGTCCAATGAGAATTCTTACACATGCTTTGACAATTTGTAGAAGTCTTTGTGTCTATTTTTGAGTATCTTTTTCAGCTGTTAATTCGTTAAATGGGTTGTTAGTGGCCGGTGCCGCAGCTCACTTGGCTAATCCTATGCCTGGGGCTCCGGATTCTGTCCCGGCTGCTCCTCTTCCAGGCCAGCTCTCTGCTGTGGCCCAGGAAGGCAGTGGAGGGTGAACCAATGGAAAAAGGAAGACCTTTCAATCTGTCTGTCAAAAAAAAAAAAAATGGGTTGTTAGTGCCTTTCCCTTTCTTTTGTGTGATACCCATACCGTAGACATCACTTACTTAACGGCATCTCTTAAAATACTGTTTCTGTTACTTTGGTTATTTCAGAAGTAGTCTTTAGCTCTGTCCTGCTTGATCTAGGTTGAGATTTTTAACTATTTATGATTTCTTTTTGGTTGGTAGAATTTTCTTATACAGAAACTTAGCATATATTACCATCAACTCTTAAACAGACTGAATTCAAATCTTCCATACTTATCAGGTTGGTAGTTCATTCTCAGCATAAAACAGTTGTGACTTCTAGAATTTCTGTATTGCCACTGTACACCACTGGAGGAGGACAGCATGTTCATGCATACATAGAATTCGTTTATAAAGGGGCTGCTGAAACCAACGATGAAGCAGTTTCATTGAATTATGCGCCTATATTGAGGTCCTTTTTTTTCCCTTAAGATTTATATGATGAGGCCCATATTGTTCTGTAGGAGGTAAAGGTACTGCCTGGGACACCAACATCTCATATCAGTGCTAATTCACGTCCCAGTGGTCTGGGAATGCAGCGGATGGCAGCCCAAGTGCTTGGGGCCCTGCCACCCACTTGAGTGACCCAGATTAAGTTCAGCCTGCATTAGCTATGGCCATTGTGACCGCTTGGGTAGTGAACAAGCAGATGGAAGATGTCTCTGTCACATTGCATTTCAAATAAATCTTTGAAAAATTTATTAGCAAGAGTGACAGAAAGAGCTTGCACCCACTAGCTAACTCCCCAAATGGCCTCAACACCCAGAACAGAGTTAGGCCCAGCCAGCAGCCCCTGTGGTACATTTTTGATACATGCTACCTTTGTGTTGTACTTTTCTAAAGAATTTGAGCATGTTGTGTTGGATAAAATATCGTAACCTTTCTTTATGGTAAAAAATGTTAAAAATATGTTCTTACAGCATCATTGTCTATAGTCACCCTGCTGGTGAGTAGAACACCAGCAAGTCTTTGTCCTAACAATATGCCTATTACATCTTCCTCCTCCCCTCTGGGAGTTTCCGGATTGTGTGGTATTTGTCTATGCCGGGCTTAACTGCAGTGACCTCTACTTGCATTCATCTTTTTGCAGACAGCTCATTTGTCCCTTTGTTCCTGGCAGTTTAACATTCCATTGTGTTTCATACCATTTTCTTTACCTACCAAAGACCTCTTTTAAAATATCTTTTAAGACCCATGAGCAACAGAAAAAGTCCTACAATACTCTCATGGGCTCTTCAGCCAGATCCGAATGCCTTAAGGGCTGATTCTGAGGCCAGAGTGTTGTTTAGGACGTCTGCCATTCTATGAGTCTGCTGTGTATGCCACTTCCCATGCTGGATCTTTCTCTCCCTTTTTGATTCTATCAGTTAGTATTAGCAGACACTTGTCTTGTTTGTGTGATCCCTTTGATTCTTAGACCTATCAGAGCCATCGAATGTGAACTGAAATTGATCACTTGGACTAGTGAGATGGCATTGGTACATGCCACCTTGATGGGATTGTAAAGTCCTAAAAGTCACTGCATAAGTTTAGTTTACCCTTATCTTTGAAGATCTATTCATGTAAAAGGCAGAGTGAGCCTCCTTCCATCCACCTGCCTTTGAAAATAGGTAATGTTTACAGCACATAGATCCTCACACAGGTTGAGAGAATTCCGCTCTCCTGTGATATTGCTAGTTGCAGTTATTTTCCTTGCATACTATGAAAGTCTTCCCCCCAGTGGTGGTGTTTGTTCTTGCTAGTTTGAGCATCATTCCCAAGACTGTTACTCCTTTGAATCTACCTGCCACGGCTTTGGTCTTCAAGTCATTCTTCAACCCCAGTAATCGTTTTCCCTTTATCAGCTTGTCTTCCAGCCACTTTTCATGGATTCCCCTGTAGATGACAGTTGTACATGTCGGTTACATTACTGGCTTTCTATGCAATTAGGACTAAGGGTTTTCCCCTATGTTCATTTTCAAAGTTCTAAGCAACTTTTTTCTCTGGTCTTGTGGAGACTCAGATTTCAGCACTAGAGGGCACTCTCCATCCCAGGCTTGTTGCAAATCTGGTGTGGGCTGTGAATGAAGGATTTGGGCAGGTGTCTAAAAGGAGATTATCTGTTCCTGGGCCTCTGTGTTGTACTGCCTAAGTTCGGTTTAGAAGTGGGTAGACACTAGACCCAGGCCATGGGCCGTTGAGGGATACAGGTATTGGAGCTCCAGCAAAGAGTTTTTTAAATCACAGATCTGACACGCTAAGGTATGGACTTCTCCTTCCAAGTAAGGGTCCAGTCCTCTCTGTTCATCTTTTATGCATCTTTTCTTATTATGCAGTGAACACCAGATAAATACAGTTTTACTCCCTTCGTTTCCCAAGAGCTAAGAAGCTAGGAGAAACTTTGGATAACAGTCACTAGAGAACATTATGTCAGTACTAGGGTCTGTTTTATGATTTCTCTCTGCTCCACTTCTCATTCAAGATGTGATGCTCAGTTGTTACTAGTTCCCTCCACTGGAATGGACCTAGGCTGCAAAGGTTATGGGATTCTCCCGGGCTCACTGGACTTTATGGATCCTCACTAAAGCCTAAAGACCCAAAACATTGCTGAATCTAAAATCTAGAAGGAACACATTCTTTACCTTTTTATTTTTTGAGCTCCTCATTATTGTCTTTTTCCTGTCTTTTCAGGGAAGGTATTGAAGGTGAACATGTGGCGGATGCTGCTGTGTGAAGCGGTAGCTGCTGTTATGTCCAAGGGCTTTGATATCCTGGGAATAAAACCTGTCCAGCGGATGTGAGCCTCCATAGGCTTCACCACTGCTGCAAATGTACAAAGTGGCTGTTAGCCCTATGTTTTTTTTTACAAGTAGTAAAGAAAATTTATCAACTACACCAAATGTGGTTTGTCATATAAATCCACTTGCAGCTTTTCTCTGCTAGCTACAGTAAAGTTCCTGGGTTTGGCCTTTACTGACCTTTATTATTCTTTCCTACACATTTCAAGTGACAAATCTAAGGCTCCACCCCCATATAACTATCATGCCTTGGTTTGCTTAGGAACAAAAGGAAGATCCTACCTTTCCTGCCCCTTCAGAATACCTCTCAGCGACTCATTGGTCCTACTTACAAGGGGAAAACAAGCAAAGCGTGACTAGTAACAACGGGACTGCCCTCCAAGTCTCCAACTGCTCAGCATTCCTTCTCTGGGCTTCTCCACAGTGTGTCACTTAATGAAATTCAGATTGCTGGTTGGGGGGGAGAGGCTTATAGCTTTGAGTTAATACAATCTGCCTACATGAGTTTAGAAAGGTTTTGAATTCTCACTTCACTTATAAAGATATCCAAGCTCAGTAAAGCCTGCAATTTACAAACAAACCAGTGTACTTATCACAGCTCAGGCTGATGGAAACTGCTCCCTCCCCCCAACAAAGGTGGAACGTTTTCTCAGCCTCCTTACTGCAAAGACCATCTACCAAGACAACTTGCATTCCTGCATTCAGTGAGATATACATGAAAATCAAGCCAGTGTCATGAATAGTACTGCCAAACGAGATCTTTAGTTTCCAAAGACCCTGTTTCAGGTCTTCCATCCTCTAGTTTGCTCCCATATGGCTGCAGTGGATAGAGCTGATCTGAAGCCAGGAGATGCTGCTTATCTCGCTTGGGAATGCAGAGACCACAGTCGGAGGCTTAGCCCGCTGTGCCACACTGTCAGCTCCAGTAGTTTTGAACACACCACCAACATGGGAGAAATTCTCAAACCAAGAGCCCCACCTTTCCCAGTATTCGCCCATAGAGCTCAATCCTAACACTCTTCGCCCTGGCAGTGCAGGGCACTAGTCTGTACATGTCTCTGTCAACACTGTCAGGGAAAGTCGAGCAAGCACATTCACACCACTGGTGTGGAAAATGTGTTTTAAAAACCCAACCACCGTGGCGCCGGCACACAGGGTTCTAGTCCCTGTCAGGGCACCGGAATCTATCCCAGTTGTGCCTCTTCCAGGCCAGCTTTCTGCTATGGCCTGGGAGTGCAGTGGAGGATGGCCCAAGTCGTTGGGCCCTTCAACTACATGGGAGACCAGGAGAAGCACCTGGCGTCGGATCAGCGCAATGTGGCGGCCATTGTGGGGTGAACCAATGGAAAAGGAAGACCTTTCTCTCCGTCTCTCACTGTCCACTCTGCCCGTCAAAAAAAAAAAAAAAAACCAAACCCACCCGCAGTGGCAGCTGCTGTGACCCAATGAGATAAGCTACAGCTTGTGACCCCACCAACCTGCAGTGGAGTCCCAGTCCCATTGCTGGCTGTTCCACTTCCAGTGTAGCTTCCTGCTAATGTACCTGAGAAAGCAGAGGATGCCCTAAGTTCCTAGAGTCCCTGCCACCCACCTGGGAGACCTGCATGGAACTCCTGGCTCCTGGCTTTGGCCAGGCTCTGCCCAAATGCTGCAAAGCAGGGCTAAGAAAAAAATGGAAGCTATCTCCAGTCTCTTCCCCGCCCCCTCCCCTAATCACTTTGCCTTTCTAGTAAATGAATAAATCTTATTTAAACAAATTCCGGCCAGATGAACCCTACCTGAGGCCAGTTTAAGAGGATATAGAGGGACTGGCACTGTGGACACAGGGTTAACACCCTGGCCTGAAGCGCCGGCATCCCATTTGGGCACCAGTTCTGGTCCCAGCTGTTCCTCTTCTGATCCAGCTCTCTGCTATGGCTTAGGAAAGCAGTACAAGATGGCCCAATTCCTTGGGCCCCTGCAGCCACGTGGGAGACCCGGAAGAAGCTCCTGGATTTGGATTGGCTCAGCTCCAGCTGTTGTAGCCATCTGGGGAGTGAACCAGTGGATGGAAGACCTCTCTGTCTACTTCTCTCTGTAACTCTTCTAATAAATAATAAATAAAAAATAAAATAAATTTAAAAAGAGGATATAGAGAGGCCAGTGCTTTGTCACAGTGAGTTGAAGCCCCGGTCTGTAGCACTGGTATCCCATATGGGTGCCAGTTCTAGTCTTGGCTGCTCCACTTCTGACCCTGCTCTCCGCTATGGCCTAGTAAAGCAGAAGAGAGCCCAAGTTCTTGGGGCACTGCACCTGCATGGGAGACCCGGAGGAAGCTCCTGGCTCCTGGCATTGCAGTCATTTGGGGAATGAAACAGCAAATCGAAGACCTCTTTCTCCCTCTGCCTTTCAAATAAATAAATCTTTATAAACAAAAGACAGTTTCTTGGCATTAGCTAACTGCCTCTCTGACAGAATCAAGGCAAATGAAGACACAGAATATATTCCAAATGAACAAAGGAAATCTCAAACTGACCCAAAGAAGAGTCCTCTGTCTTACCCAACAGAAAATCAGGTTAATAACAATAAATGAAGACAGGAGAGCAACAACCTGAGAGAGATTGAGAGATTCAGCTAAGAGTAACTTTTTTAAAGTACCCAACAGAAACTCACGTATCCTAAGAATATTGTACCTAAACTATAAAGTCCACAAATGGGTTCAACAGGTGATTCAGGCGTAAGAAATGATCAGTGAACTTGTAAATAGAACAATATATAACATCCAATCTGAGGAGCAAGAGAAAAACATGACGATAGCTTCAGACATGTATGGGGCACCATAAGGAATATGACATACCCATTACTGGTAAGTCCAAAAAGAGAGGGACAGAAAATGTACTCAAACAATGGCAGAAAATCCCCCAGGTCTTGGCAAGGCCACACAAAGCCCATAGGACAACAAGTAAGATGAATCCCAAGATGCATCATCATCAGAAGTTGCAGACAGTATAGAAAGCAGTCAGGGAAAATGAACCATCACCAGTAGGGGACCTCGGCCCCCATGACTATCAGCGGGTCTCTTAGCAGAAACCTGCAGGCCTGAGTCAAGTGTGATGATATTTTCCAAGTCAGGAAAGACTGCCGCCCAGGAATTCTGCATCTGGCAGTGCTACTTTTCAGAAATTCAACAGTGGTAAAAACATACCCAGACCAACCAAATCTGAGAGTGTATCACCACTAGATTTGTGTTATAGAAACTGATAAAGGAAGTTCTGCAAGTATAAGCAGGACACAACTGAGTAACAAAAATACATCAAGTTATAAAATGCATTGGTATAAGCAAGATTCAAAACACCCTACTACTATTACAGTGAGTACATCCTAGCCTCATATAAAGTTCAATAGGCCATACTGTAAAAAAAAACAATTTGCTAAGGGTTGCATATTATGCACAGATGTAGAGTGACATCAAAAACAAAACAGGTGTAGTTCAGTAGATTCAGCCACTCTTTTGGACACCAACATCTTGTACCACAGTGTTTGAATCCCGCCTCACCCTTCCAACCCAGAATCCTGCTCCTGAGCCTGGGAAGCGGCAGATGATGGCTCAAGTAGTTGGGTCCCTGCCACCATGTATGTGGGAGACCTAGATGGAGTTCCTGGCTTCTGACACACTCCTGGGCTAGCCCCAGCTGTTGAGGACATTTCAGGGAGTCAGCCAGGGGCAAGAAGTATGCTCTCTCACTCTTGCTCTCCTCTCCCTCTCAAATAAGCAACATTGATTAAACATTTTGTTAAAAATGTAAAAGACGGAGATAGGTGTTCAGCCTTGTAGCTGAGATGTCCTCATTCTGTATCAGACTGCCTGCATTTCAGGACTGGGTCTGGGTCTGGCTCCAGATTCCAGCTTCCTGCTAATGCACACCACGGGAGGATGCAAGTCCCTGCCACACACATTGGAGACCTGGATTGATTTCTAGGTTCCCACATTCAAGCTGGCCTCAGCCTCAGGCCTTTGGGAAGTGAATCAGCGAAGGGGAGGACTCAATATCAATAGCAGTACCTCTCCCTCCCTTCCTCCCTAGTTTTACAAAAAAAAAAAAAAAAAAAGTGAAAACAAGACAAAGGAGATTATAAAGGAGAAATGAATCATTGCAAACTAGGAAGTATTAATATATTTAAATAGAGACTGTAATACAATAATGGTAATGGACATCAACATTCTGCTTCAGCATCAGATATGGCATCCACAGAGAAAATCCATCCAGAAACATGGGAGTTAAACTACACTTAGACCCAAGGTACCTACCATTCCTTTGCAGGACTTTCCATCAACTGCTACAGGATACACAAGCTTTTTATTAGCCCCAGAAACATTCAAGACACAGTAAAAGTTAGATCACAAAAGAAGTCAACAATAAATATTAAAAATCTGAAGTCACCAGGCTGGCACTGTGGCACAGCAAGTTAAGCACCTGCTTGTAATGCTCACACCTCATATAGGAGTGCTAGTCCCAACTACTCTGCTTCCAATCCAGATTCCTGCTAATGTGCCTAGGAAAGCAGTGGACAATGGCCCAAGTACATGGGCCCCTGCCACTCACATGGGAGACCCAGACATAGTTCTGGGCATAGGACTTCAGCCTGGCCCATCCCCAGTCATTGTGCTATCTGGGGAATGAACCAGCAGACCAAAGATAGATCTCTTTCCTCCTCCCCCTCACTTTAAGTCAATCTTTAAAATCCTTAATATATATTTTTTTTTAATCTGAAATCAGGGTCCAGTGCTGTGCAATAGCGGGTACAGCCACTGCCTGCAGTGCCGGCATCCCATATGGGCACCTTGTTCAAGTTCTGGTTATTCCACTTCTGATCCAGCTCTCTGCTAGGGCCTGGGAATGCAGTAGGGGACGGCCCAAGAGCTTGGCAGACCTCGAAGAAACTCTAGGCTCCTGGCTTCACATCAGCTCAGCTTCAGCCATTGTGGCCATTTGGGGAGTGATTCAGTGGGTGGAAGACCTCTCTCTCTCTCTACCTTTCAGGTAAATAAATAAATCAAAAAAATTGTGAGATCATCAAATATCCATTCTGACCATATCAGAATGAAACTAGAGATTAATAGTAAGAGGAAATTTAGACTTTACAGAAATATGTGGAAAATAAACATGTTTCAGAATGACCAGTATTTCTAAGAAAATAATCAAGAAAAAAATCAAAAACTTTTGTTAAATAAATAACAATGCGATTACTACAAAGCAGAATCTAGCGGATCCAGAAAAAGCAATAGGAGACATATTTACAATAATGAATGACCAATAAAAAAAAAAAAACTAGAACCAGAAAATTTTCAAATTAATAACCTAACAATGTAACTCAAAACAAAAAATAAAGTGCAAAAAGTTTAAAAAAAAATTGAACAGATATAAGCAAAATAGAGACTAAAGAATATAAAATGTCAACAATGAAAAGAACTCCTTCATATGTGAAATCTTAGGGAAAAAAAAAAAGTTATTCTCATAGAGATTGAGAATAGAATAAGTTACCAGAATCCGGGGAAAGGTAGGAAAATGGAGTTTGGGAAAAGGTTGGACAGTGAGTACCAAGATACAGTTAGATAGGAGAAGGCACTTCTGGTGTTCTGTTGCATAGTATGGTGACTACAGATACAGTGTATATTGCAAGACAATCAGAAGAAAGGATTTTGAAGCTTTCTACCACGAATAAATTGATAGGGGGCCGGTGCTGTGGTACAGTGGGTTAATACCCTGGCCTGAAGCACCAGCATCCCGTATGGGTGCTGGTTCGAGACCCAGCCGCTCCACTTCCAATCCAGCTCTCTGCTATGGCTGGGAGACCCGGAAGAAACTGAGGAGTGAACCAACAGATGGAAGACCTCTCTCTCTGCCTCTCCTCTCTTTGTGTAACTGACTTTCAAATAAATAAGTAAATCTTTTAAAAAAATAAATTGATAAACATTTGAGGAGGCCGCCCTGATTTGAATGTTACACAACATGCATGTGCAGTGAAACTTCACACGGTACATGGGAAATTACAGGAATATGTAGGACCCATCCTGCATCATAATAGAGGCTTTATATGAGCAACCACAGCCACATCATACTGGATGGGGAAGAGCTGAAAGCATTCCCGCCAAGACCCAGAACCAGACAAGGACGTGCATACCCACTGCTCTTATTCACTGTGGTATTGACTGTGTTGCCTAAAGCAATTAGGCAGGATAAAGAAATTAAAGGCATACAAATAGCAACAGAAAAGTCAAATTATCCCTCTCTGTAGATGGCATGATTCTATGTATAGGAAAACTTAAAGAAAAGGTTTTTACACCTCAAATTCAGTAACCTTGCACAAATACCAGTACAGTTTTTATACACCAACCAAGGAGAGGTAGAGAGGGGTGGAGGGAGAGGTCTTCCAACCGCTGGTTCACTCTGCAGATGGCCACAATGGCTGCAGCTGCGCCAATCTGAAGCCAGGAGCTTCTTCTGGGTCTCCCACATGGGTGCAGGGGCCCAAGGACTTGGGCCATCTTCTACTGCTTTCCCAGTCCAGCATAGAGCTGGACTGGAAGAGGAGCAGCCGGGACTTGAACCGGCACCCATATGGGATGCCAGCACTGCAGGCGGTGGCTTTACCTGCTGCACCACAGCACCGGCCCTGAGAAAGAACTTCTAAGATCAATCCCATCCATAATAACTATGAAAAAAATACCTTAGAATAAATTTATCCAAGAAGGTCAAAGATCTTTATGATGAAAATTACAAAGCATTGAAGAAATAGAAAAAGACACAAAAAAATGGAAAAATCCTCCATGTTCAAGGTTTGGAAGAATCAATACCATCAAAACATCCATACTACCAAAAGTAATTTAATGATTCAGTGCAATACTGCAATACCAATGAAAATATCAACCACATTCTTCTCAGCTCTAGGAAAAATGATGCCAAAATTCATGTGGAAACATAAGAGACCCCCAATAGTAAAAGCAATCCTATACAAAAACAAAGCCAGAAGCATCACAATACCAGATTTCAAGATATACTACAGGGCATTTATAATCAAAATAGCCAGATACTATTACAAAAAACAGACTAATGGAACAGAATAGAAACGCAAGAAATCAACCCATGCATCTGCAACCAACTTATCTTTAATAAAAGAGCTAAAATCAATCCATAGAGCAAGAAAAGTCTCTTCAGCAACTGGTGCTGGGAAAACTGGATCTCTGCATGCCGAATTTTGAAACAAGATCCCTATATTACACCTTACACAAAAATCTACTCAAAATGGGTCAAACACCCAATACCATCCAAGTACCAGAGAATATTGGGGAAACTCTGCAATACACTGGCATAGGCAAAGACTTCTTGGAAAAGATCCCAAAAACACAGGCATTCAAAGCCAAAATTGACAAATGGAACTACATCAAGCTGAGAAGCTTCCGTATGGCAAAACAAACATTCAGCAAAGTGAAGAGGCAACTGACAGAATGTAAGAAAATATTTGAAAACTACACAACTGATAGAGCATTAATATCCAGAATCTATAAAAAGCTCAAGAAACACTACAACAAACACTCCAGTTAATAAATGGACAAAAGACTTGAACAAGCATTTTTAAGAGAAAATTCAAATGGCCAACAGACATGAAAAAAGTCCCAGGATCACTAACCATCAGAGAAATCCAAGTCAAAAGTACAATGAGGTTTGACCTCACCCCAGTTAGAATGACTCTCATACAGAAATCAACAAACAATGTATGCTGGCAAGGATGTGGGGGGAAAGGTACCTTAATCCACTGTTGGTGGGAATGTAAAGTAGTACAGCATGGTGATACCTCAGAAAGCTGAAAAGAGATTATTATATGGCCCAACAATCACACTCCTGGGAATTTGCCCAGATGAAAAGGAATCAGCCTATAGAAGAGTTATCCGTACCCCCATGTTTACTGCAGCTTAATTCACAATAGATGAGATATGTAATCAACCCAGATGTCCATCAACTGATAACTGGATAAAGAAATTGTGATGTATTATATAAAATGCCTACACACACACACACACACATATAGATATATATATGCCACTCCCAAAAAGACAAATCCCATGTTTTCCCTGATCTGTGGTTACTAATAGAGTACTAAAAGATGTAATGTACAGGACTGGAATTTGCATCTTGAGGTCCAGTGACTGTTTACAGCCCTTGTCTCCACTGTTAAGGAACAGTGGTTTTTTTCTTACTATTTGTTGAATTCTTTACTTAGTGTACTAGGGTTACTCTTATGAGTATCACTAAGTTCCTAAATCTGTGTATGTGATATACATTAAAGTTGTTCACCTTAAAATTAAGAAACTAAAATATTTTGAAAAAGAACCACCCTGAATGTCAACATAAGACTACTGAAATCTAAGTGATGCTAGGTTTATAGTATATTAATAGAAATAAAAGTGCTATATTGATCAAGTAAAAAAAAATTATGTGGTATTATGCACACAATGGAATATTACTAAGACATAAGAAAAATTAAATCTTGGGAATGAGTCCCTGAATAAAATACCAAATGGATAAGTTACAAAAGAAAAAACAGATTTACTGGACTTCATTAAAAACAGTTCTGAAACAAAGGATTAAAGGAATTAATAAACAAAGGAATTAATAAAGAAGAAAAAAGCTATATAATGGCAAGAAGTATTTGCCAAACATCTATCTCATAGGGATCTATTGCCTGGAATATGTAAAGATCATTTACAGCTCAACAACAATACCGGTAATCTAATTAAAAACAGAATGAAGACGTAGGAATTTAGCCTAGAAGTTAAGATGCTGGACACATTTGTGTCCATATTCAAATACCTGGGTTCAATACCCAGCTCTGTCTTCTGATACAGACCCTTGGAGGCATTGGTAATGGCAAAGTTATTTCATTCCTACCACCCTGTGTGGGAGATCTAGATTGAATTCCTGAGTACTGGCTTCAACCCAGCCTAGTCCAGCAGTTGCAGGCATTTGGTAGGTGAAACAGTGGATGGGCATTCTCATTCTCATTGTAAGTGAGCAAAGAACTTGAGTACAAAGATTTCCAAAGAAGGTACATAAATATCCAAATTTCCATATGAAAAGATGCTCAACATCTTAATTGTAAGGCAGATCAAAATCAAAACCATAATGACATCTCTCTCCAAATTTACCAGGAGGTGGTATGCAAGGATGCTTCAATTTTCGAAAGTCAATCAATGTAATACATCACATTAATAAATTGAGAAACAAAAATCATATGATTATTTCAATAGATGCAGAGAAAGCATTCAACAAAATACAACACACTTTCATGATGAAAACTCTAAGCAAATTGGGGTTAGAAGGAACATTCCTCAACACAATTAAGGCAGTGTATGATAAACCAATGGCCAGCATCATATTGAATGGGGAAAAGTTGGAGGCATTTCCATTGAAAACTGGTACCAGACAGGGATGCCCACTCTCACCATTGCTGTTCAATATAGTCCTAGAAGTGTTAGCCAGGGCCATCAGGCAAGAAAAAGAAATTAAAGGGATACAAATGGGAAAGGAGGAAGTTAAACTATCCTTATTTGCAGATGACATGATACTATAGATAGGGGAACCAATAAACTCCTATAAGAGGCTATTGGAACTCACAGAAGAGTTTGGTAAAGTAGCAGGATACAAAGTCAATGCTCAGAAATCAACAGCCTTCGTATACACAGATAATGCCAGGGCCGAGGAAGAACTTCTAAGATCAATCCCATTCACAATAGCCACAAAAACAATAAAGTACCTTGGAATAAATTTAACCAAGGATGTCAAAGACCTCTATGATGAAAATTAAAAAACACTAAAGAAAGAAATAGAAGATGACACAAAAAAATGGAAAAACCTGCCATGCTCATGGATTGGAAGAATCAGTATCATCAAAATGTCCATTCTCCCAAAAGCAATTTACAAGTTCAATGCAATACCAATCAAAATACCAAAGTCATTCTTCAAAGACCTAGAAAAAACGATGCTGAAACTCATATGGACAAACAGGAGACAGAGAATAGCTAAAGCAATCCTTTATAATAAAAACAAGGCCGGAGACATCACAATTCCAGACTTCAAGACATACTACAGGGCCGTTATAATCAAAACAGCCTGGTACTGGTACAAAAACAGATGGATAGACCAATGGAACAGAATAGAAATACCGGAGATCAATCCAAACATCTATAACCAACTCATATTCGACAAAGGACCTAAAACCAACCCCTGGAACAAGGACAGCCTCTTCAACAAATGGTGCTGGGAAAACTGGATGTCCACATGTCGAAGTATGAAGCAAGACCCCTATCTTACACCTTATACAAAAATCCACTCAACATGGATCAAAGAACTAGAGATGCGCCACGACACCATCAAACTAATTGAGAGCATAGGGGAAACCCTTCAAGATATTGGAACAGGCGAAGAATTCCTGGAGAAGACCCCAGAGGCACGGGTAATCAGAGATAAAATAAACAAATGGGATTACCTCAAATTGAAGAGTTTCTTTACAGCAAAGGAAACAGTCAGGAAAGTGAAGAGGCAACCAACAGAATGGGAGATGTTATTTGCAAATTACACAACAGATAAAGGATTAACAACTAGAATCTACAAAATGATCAAAAAACACCACAGAATCAAAACAAACAACCCAATAAAAAAATGGGCCAAGGACCTTAACAGACATTTTTCAAAAGAGGAAATCCAAATGGCCAACAGACACATGAAAAAATGCTCAGGATCCCTAGCCATCAGGGAAATGCAGATCAAAACCACAATGAGGTTTCACCTCACCCCGGTTAGAGTGGCTTACATACAGAAATCAACCAACAACAGATGCTGGTGAGGATGTGGGGAAAAAGGGACACTAATCCACTGTTGGTGGGAATGCAAACCAGTAAAGCCACTATGGAAGTCAGTCTGGAGATTCCTCAGAAACCTGAATATAGCACTACCACAGAACCCAGCCATCCCACTCCTTGGAATTTACCCAAATGGAATTAAAGGGGAGAAAAAAAGAGCCATTTGCACCTTGATATTTGTTGCAGCTCAATTCACAATAGCTAAGACCTGGAACCAACCTAAATGTCCATCAACGGATGACTGGGTAAAGAAACTATGGGATATGTACTCTATGGAACACTATACAGCAGTAAAAAAACAATGAAATCCAGGCATTTACAACAAAATGGAGGAAGCTGGAAAACATCATGCTGAGTGAAATAAGCCAGTCCAAAAGGGACAAATATCATATGTTCTCCCTGATTGATGGCAACTAAACGAGCATCTAAAATGATACCCATTGAAGTGAAATGGACACTATAAGAAACAATGACATGATCAGCCCTTGTCTTGACTGTTGAGAAACAACTTACTATTTTATTCCTTTTAGTATTTTTGTTGTTGTGGTTGTTGTTGTTGTTGCTCTGTTTGTTTTACATAAGACCACTCTGTAATCAATGCACAATCATTCTTAGGCGTTTAAAATTAACAGAAAAGTGATCTATGTTAAACATAGGAGTGGGAATAAGAGAGGGAGGAGATATATAGGTTGGCACATGCTCACTCGGACTTACCTCCAATGGTGGAACTAGAAATGTGCCAGGGGATTTCAAATCAATCTTACCAAGGAGGCAGGTACCATGCCAGCGCACTTGGTAAAGTGATAAGTATAAATACACAACCAATCAAAAAGATAGGGTATGTGTCGAAGAGATTTCACAAATAAGACCAGTGTAAGCAAATAATGAAGGATAGAATTAAAAGGGAGAGAACGATCCTGCGGGGGAAGCAGGACACACAGCAGACTCATAGAATGACAAACGCCCAAAACAGCACTCCTGCCTCAGAATCAACCCTTGGGGCATTCGGATCTGGCTAAAAGGTCCATGAGAGTCTCACAGGCATGGAAAGCCCTGACATGGTGGCAAAAAACAATCTAAATGAAAGATCCTGGTGAACAAGACCCCAGCAGAAGGAACAGGCCATCAAGGAGAGAGGCGCCTTTCTCTGAAGGGAGGAAGGAACCTCCACTGTGACACGGCCTTGACTAAACAAGTTCAGAGTCGGTGAACTCAAGGGGCTTCCATAGCCTAGACAGCTCATAGCAAGAGTCTCGGGTGATTGCTGACGTCATAAATAAGAGTGCCAATTGTTAAATCAACAACGGGAGTCACTGGGTACATGCTCCCCACGTAGGATCTCTGTCCTTAATGTGTTTTACTATGAAACTTAAAAACGCTACTAGTCGAACAATACCCTATACCTTGTGTGGTTGTGTGAGTGTAGCCTGTTGAAATCCTTGCTTAGTATATACTAAGTTGATCTTCAGTATATGAAGGTAATTGAAAATGAAACTCGATAAAGGGCGGGATGGGAGAGGGAGAGGGGAGGGCCACAGGAGGGAGGGAGGTTGGGGGGGGAAGCCACAACAATACAAAAGTTGCACTTTGTAAATTCACATTTATGAAATAAAAAAATTAAAAAAAATTTACCAGGAGGTATATAATCAAAACAAAAAAAAAAAAGTGGGAAACAAGAAGCGTTTAGGCAAGCACTATACAACACAGTGGTCTGGGCAAAGGTTTTTGGGGTTTGACTCCAAAAGCACAGGCAACAAAAGCAAAAATTGAGAAATAGGATTACATCAAATTAAAGCTTCTGCATAGCAAAGGAAACAATCAACAGAGTGAAGAGACAACAAACAGAACAAAATAAAGTATCTGCCCATCAGAAAGGGTAACACCAGAACATAGGGTTGGTGCTGTGGCATAGCAGGTGAAACCATCACCTGTGGTGCCAGTATCCCATAATGGCACTGGTTCAAGTCCTGGCAGTTCCTTTTCTGCTCCAGCTCCCTGTTAATGTACCTGAGAAAGCAGGGGAAGATGGCCCTAGTGTTTTTGGCCCCTCCACTCATGTGGGGAATCTGGAAGAAACTGCAGGCTTCCGATGAGCCCAGCTCCAGCTGCTGTGGCTATCTGGGGGAGTGAACCAGTGGATGGGTGGAAGATCTTGCTCTCCCTCTGTCTCTCTGTGTGTAACTCTGCCTTTCAAATAAATAAATATTTACAAAAAATATCCAGAATATACAATGAACTGCAACAACTCAATATCAAATCACCCAATTTAAACACATTCTAGTGATTTGAACAGACATTTCTTAAAATATACAAATGACCAACAAGTATATGTAAAAAAGATCAATATCACTTATCATTAGGAATGTGCAAATCAAAAACAGCAGGTCACTTCACCCCAGTTACTTTGGTTATTATCAAAAAAACAAAAAGTAACAAATATAGGTGAGGATGCACAGAAAGGGGAACTCTTACATTCTTGATGGGAAAGTAAATTAGAACTTCTGAAGATCATACAGGGGAAAAAAAAACTCAAAAAACTAGAAATTGAACCACGATATGTTTTGGCAATTCCTCCTACTGGGTATGCATTAAAAGGAGAAGAGGGAGTTTTCAAGATGGTGGAATAGGGAGAGAGCTTACTGCTCTCGTCTAGGGGAAGGTAGTTTTTAAAAGGGGAGGAGTGCAATCTCAGGGAAGAGTTATGGAGAAGACTGCAGAGGAAACTCCACACAAATTAGGGGAACACTGTGGACCTACTTGGAGGGTGTAGACATGCACAGCTCAGGACCCCAGCAGCCCAGAGCCCCAGCACCACCACTGGAGAGTGAGGCGAGACCAGACTACAGCAGCCCAAGACACTGGCAATAAAGCTGAGGGAAGAGCATACTGTGAGTGGCTTGGAGCCCCATGATGGATAGTGTACCTGCCAACCTAGCTGAAAAAGGGGGGAGGGCACGTTTCTCTATCCCTGACCACCCAACAAAAGCATCCTAGCCGAAAGGGCACAGGCTCCATTTTGGACATATTTAACAGTTGCACCTGCTTATGTTCTTGTTCACAGCAATCAGCTGAGACACCTGAGTCTGGCTGGGAAAATTGACAGGGGGCTGGGTGCTCCAGACTGTGGGAGCCTTGTGTTCTGGACTTTGAAATCACTGGCTGATGGGAGGGTGCAAGGTGTATCTGGGTCTTTGGGCAGTGATCGGGTGGCTCCACACACTTGGGTCTCCCTTTTTACCTGGTATGGGTCATGGCTGTGGGATCCATTCTCCCACCAAGGACTGCACGGATCCTTTGTGTGGGTGTTTCTTATGGCAGTGTGGACAAATATTATATCCACTGGGCTAGTGCCCAGGCACTGGTCTCCTTGGAGGAGAGGGGGTGAGCATGAGACCACACCAGAGCTGAACAAACCTCCCCGCTGATTAAAAAAAAAAAAAAATTACCACTCCCAACTTGGATGTTGCCGTGGTCACTCCCCTCACCCCAGAGAACTGAACAGAGCTTCCTGACCACACCCAACACATCCTTCTGGGTATTAACTGAAAGGTGCCCACTCCACTAAGTCACAGGTGCATAGCCCAAAGACAAAGACTTCATGGGCAAACAAAAAAACCAAGTATCTCCATAAATGCCTAATAATAAATGCAGCAATTCAAGAAACAAGAATAAGGAAGGCAACATGATACCCTCATAAAAACACACAACACTTCAATACCAGAATGGGAAGATAAAGTAATTGAGGCAATGCTAGAAATGGAATTCAAAACCGTAATTATATGATTACTTAGAAGAAATCAAAAGCTAATTGAAAAACTAAAAAATCCATACATGATATTAAAAATTTTTCCCATGGGCCAGCACACGGCTCACTTGGCTAATCCTCTGCCTGCAGCGCCAGCACCTCAGGTTCTAGTCCCAGTTGGGGCTCCGAATTCTGTCCCGGTTGCTCCTCTTCCAGTCCAGCTCTCTGCTGTGGCCCAGGAAGGCAGTGGAGGATGGCCCAAGTACTTGGGTCCTGAACCCACATGGGAGACCAGGAGGAAGCACCTGGCTCCTGGCTTTGGATCAGTGCAGCGTGCCAGCTGCAGTGTGCTGGCCGAAGGGGCCTTTTGGGGAGTGAACCAACAGAAAAGGAAGACCTTTCTCTCTCTCTCTCTCACTGTCTAATCTGCCTGTCAGAAAAAAAAATTTTTCCCATGAAATTGAGATTTTAAAGAGAAATCAAAACAATATTGGAAATGAAGAATTCAATAGAAAAAATAGAAACATGTGGTAGAAAGCCTTAACAGACTTTGTGTGGCAGAAGAAATATCCGAGTTAGAAAACAAATCTCTAGAACTTTTACAGTCAGACCAAAAAGAAAAAAAAAAAAAGGCAGAAGAAAGGACAAAACTCAAACAGTGTTGGAGATTCATGGGATACTATCAAATGGCTCAACAAATGGGTCTTAGAAGTTTCTGAAGACATGGAAAGAGAATGGATTAGAAGACCTTTTAATGAAATAATTACAGAAAATTTCTCTACTTTGGAAAAAGAAAGGGACGTGCAAGTATAGGAAGCACATAGAATTCCTAGTAGACAAGACCAGCAATGATCTTCACCACAACACAGTGTAGTAAAACTCTCCACAGTAAAAAATGTGCACAAGAGAAACATCAGATTATTTTCAGAGGATCTCCATTTAGGCTCACAGCTGACTTCTCATCAGAAACCCTACAGGCCACAAGAGAATGAGGAGTCAGTCTTAAGAGAAAACAGCTATCAACCAAGAATACTGTACCCTGCAAAGCTCTCATTTATGAATGAATGTCATAACAAGCAGAAATTCAAAGAATCTGTCACCACTTGTCCAGCCTTATATAAGATGCTTTAGGATGTGCTGCACACAGAAACACAGAAACATGGCTTCACTAGGAAAGAAGGTGAAAGAAGAAAATCCCAGTGAAAGTACAAAGGAAATTCAAAGTACAAAGAAAGGAATATTTATGGGAAAATAGCAGGGCCAAGTTGTTACTTACCAATAGTTACCTTGAAGGTAAATGGCCTCAATATTCCCATTAAAAGATACAGACTGGCTGAATGGATTTTTTAAAAAAAGAGCCATCTCTTTGCTGCCTACAAGAAACATCTCACCAACAAAGATATGCACAGTCTGAAAGTGAAAAGATGGAAAAAGATATCCCATGCTAATTGAAGGCAAAAAAGAGGTAGTTTAGTCATCCTAATATCTGACAAAACAGATGAAAAAAAAAAAGAGGGGAAATAAGCAATGATTAAGCAATCAATTCAATAGGAAGATGTGACTATTATAAATGCATATGCACTTAAGTTATTAGTTCTAGGGTATCTGGCTATTTAATGGCTCTAAAGGGAGACATAGACTCCAATACAGTAGTAATGGGGAACTTCAATACCCCACTTTCAGCGATGGACAGATCAACCAGACAGAAAATCAGCAAAGAAACAACAGAGTTAATCTAGACCAAATAGACTAATGAATATCCACAGACTTTTCATCCTACAGTTGCAGAATATATTCATTTCACCAGTGCATGGAACTATCTCTATGAAAGACCACATGCTAGGCCATAAAGAAAATTTCCACAAATACAAAAAAAATTGAAATCATACCATGCATCTTCTCAGACCACGATGGAATGAAGCTGGAAATCAACAACTCAGGAATCTCTAGAATGTATGCCAACATATGGAGACTGAAAAAACATGCTCCTGAATGAACAGTGGATCATTGAAGAAACCAAAAGAGAAATAAAAGAATTTCTGAAAACAAATGAAGATAACAATACAGCATGTCAGAACTTATGGGATACAGCAAAAGCAGTGTTAAGAGGAAAGTTTATAGCAATTGGTGCCTACATCAAGTAATTGGGAAAACACCAAATAAATGAGCTATCAATTCATGTCAAGGATCTAGAAAAAAAAAAGCCAAATCCAAACTAGTGGCAGAAAAGAAATAATTAAAATTAGACAACAAAATTGAAACAAAATACTTACAAAATATAAGCAAAATAAAGAGCTGGTTTTCTGAAAAAGTAAACAAAATTGACACACCACTGGCTCAACTAACCAAAAAAAAAAAAAAAAAAGGGGGAGAAGACGACTCAAATCAATAAAATTAGAGATGAAAAAGGAAATATAACAGATACCACAGATATAAAAAGAATCATCAGAAATTACTACAAAGAGCTGTATACCAACATAGCAGGAAAACCCAAAGAAATGAATAGATTCCTGGACACATGCAACCTACCTAAACTGAACCATTAACACAGAAAACCTAAACCAATAACCAAGATGGAAATGTAGTCAGTAACAAAGACCCTCCCAACAAAGAAAAGCCCAAGACCGAATGGCTTCACTGTTGAATTCTGACATTTAAAGGAAAACCAACTCCAATTCCTCTCAAGCTATTCAAAAACAATTTAAAGAGAGGAAATCCTCCCAAACTCCTCTCAGACTCCTGTGAATCCAGCATCACCTTAATTCCAAAACCTGAAAAAGATACAACAGAAAATGAGAACTACAACCAATTTCCCTTATGAGATTAGATGCAAAAATCCTCACAAATTTTCTAGTCAATCGAATCCAACAAGACATCAGAAAGATTATTCACCTGGACCAAATGGGATTTATCCCTGGTATGCAGGGATGGTGCTACATTCACAACCCAATCAATGTGATACATTACATTAACAAATTAAAGAACAAAAACCCTATGATTATCTCAATAGATGCAGAGAAAGCATGTGATCAAATACAACATCCTTATATTATAAAAGCCTTAAGCAAAGTGGGTATAGAAGGAACATTCCTCAACACGATCAAGTCAATTTATGACAAACCCACAGCCAGCATCCTATGGAATAGGGAATAGTTAGAAGCATTCCCACAGAGATATGGAACCAGACAAGGATGTCCACTCTCACCACTGTGAAGTCCTAGAAGTTTTAACTGGAGCCAAATCAAAGAGATATAAATTAGGAAGGAGGAAGTCGAACTATCACTATTTGCATATGACACAATTCTATATATAAGGGATATAAAACATTCCACCAAGACAGTATTTGAATTTATAGAAGAATTTGTAAAATCGACAAAAATCACTAGCCTTCGTATACACAGACAATGCCGTGGATGAGAAAGAACTTCTAAGATCAATCTCATTCAAAATAGCTATGAAAAAAAATCAAATATCTTGGAATAAATTTAACCAAGGATGTCAAAGATCTCTACAATGAGAATTACAAAACATTAAAGAAAGAAACAGAAGACACAAAAAAATAGAAAAATTTTCCATATTCATGGATTGGAAGAATCAGTTTCAAAATGTCCATACACCAAAATCAATTTACAGATTCAATGCAATACCAGCCAAAACATCATGGATATTCTTCTCAAATAGAGAAAAAAAATGATGCTGAAATTAATCTAGAAATACAGGAGACCCTGAATAGCTAAAGCAATCTTATACAACAAAAACAAAGCCAGAGGCATCACAATACCAGATTTTAAGACCTATTATAGGGAAGTTATAATCGAAACAGCCTGGTATAGGTACAAAATAGATGGACAGACCAAAGGAACAGAATAAAAATGCAAGCAATCAACATCTACAACCAAATTATCTTTGACAGAAGAACAAAAATCAATCGCTGGTTTCCAAAGAGGAAATCCAAATGGCCAACAGAGGAATGAAAAAATGTTCAGGATCACTAGCTGTCAGGGAAATCCAAATCAAAACCACAAGGAGGTTTCATCTCACCCCAGTTAGAATGGCTATTAAAAAAAAATACATTTAATTTATTTACTTATTTGAAAGTCAGAGTTACACAGAGAGAGAAGGAGAGGCAGAGAGAGAGGTCTTCCATCTTCTGGTTCACTCCCCAGATGGCCGCAACGGCCGGAGCTGTACTGATCCAAAGCTGTACTGATCCAAAGCTAGGAGCTTCTTTCAGGTCTTCCCATGTAGGCGCAGGGGCCCAAGGACTTGGGCCTTCTACTGCTTTCCCAGGCCATAGCAGAGAGCTGGATAGGAAGTGGAGTAGCCAGGACTCGAACTGGTGCCCATATAGGATGCCAGCACTGCAGGCGGCAGCTTAAGCTGCTACGCCACAGAGCTGGTCCCTAGAATGGCTTTCATACAGAAATCAACAAACAACAAAATGCTGGTGAGGATGTGGGGGAAAAGGCACACTAATCCACTGTTGGTGGGAATGCAAACTAGTAAAGCCACTATGGAAGACAGTTTGGAGGTACCTCAGAAATCTAAATATAGCTCTACCATCTGACCCAGCCATCCCATTCCTTGGATTTTACCCAAGGGAAATTAAATCAGCAAATAAAAGAGCTATCTGCACCTCCATGTTTAGTGCAGCTCAATTCATAATAGTTAAGACAGGGAATCTACCTAAATGCCCATCAATGGAAGACTAGATAAAGAAATAATGGGACATATACTCTATGGAATACTACACAGCAGTAAAAAAAAAAATGAATTCCGTTCATTTGCAACAAAATAGAGAAATCTGGAAAACATACTGAGTGAAATAAGCCAGTCCCAACGGGACAAATATCGTATGTTCTCCCTGATCTCTGACAACTAACTGAGCACCTAAAAGGAAACCTGTAGAAGTGGAATTGATACTATGAGAAGCAATGACTTGATCAGCCCTTGTCCTGACTGTTGAGGAACAGCTTACTCGTTTATTCTTTTAAGTATTTTCTTTTTCTACTTAATACCATCGGTTGAACTCTTCACTTAACACTGAATTATCCTTAGATGTTTAAATCCAATTGAAAATTGATCCCTATTAAGAATAAGACTAGAAATGAGAGGGAGGAGATGTACAGTTCGGCACACATTCCCTCAGACTTACCCCTAAAGGGTAAAGTTAAAAACTAGCCATGGGACTCCAAATCCCATTAAGTTGGCACGTACCAATGCCACCTTACTAGTTAAAGTGATCAGTTTTAAGTTCATAATTGATCATAAAGATAGGAGTGTCAAAGGGATCACATAAATAAGACCAACTGTATGCTACTAATAATAAAATTAAAAAGGAGAGAATGATCCAACATGGGAAGCAGGCCACACAGCAGACTCATAGAATGACAAATGCCCTAAAGAGCACTCTGGCTTCAGAATCAGTCCTTAAGGCATTTGGATCTGGCTAAAAAGCCCATAAGAGCATTTCAGGCATGAAAGCCAAGACACTGTGGCAAAAAAATGCCCTACATGAAAGATCTCTGTGAGTGAGATCCTGGTGGAAAGAATGGGCCATCAAAGGAGGAGGTACCTTTCTCTGAAGAGAGGAGAGAACTTCCACTTTGCTTATGGCCTTGTCTAAACAATGTCAGAGGCTGCGGACTCAAGAGGGTTCCACAGCCTTGGCAGCTCATGACAAGAGCCTCGGGGGATCATGGACATCATAAATAAGAGTGTCAATTGGTTTGTTTTTTTTTTTTTTTTGACAGGCAGAGTGGACAGAGAGAGAGACAGAGAGAAAGGTCTTCCTTTTGCCGTTGGTTCACCCTCCAATGGCTGCTGCGGCCGACGCACCACGCTGTTCCGATGGCAGGAGCCAGGTGCTTCTCCTGGTCTCCCATGGGGTGCAGGGCCCAAGCACTTGGGCCATCCTCCACTGCACTCCCTGGCCACAGCAGAGAGTTGGCCTGGAAGAGGGGCAACCGGGACAGGACCGGCGCCCCGACCGGGACTAGAACCCAGTGTGCCGGCGCCGCAAGGCGGAGGATTAGCCTAGTGAGCCGTTGCGCCGGCCAAGAGTATCAATTGTTAAATCAACAACGGGAGTCACTGTACACTTGCTCCCCATGTAGGATCTCTGTCCTTAATGAATTGTATTACGAGAATTAATGGTAAAACTAGTCTTCAGATAGTACTTTTTATTTTGTGTGTCTGTGTGGGTATAAACTGTTGAAATCTTTACTTAGTATATAGTTGATCTTCTGTATGTAATTAAAACTGAATCTTGCCGGCGCCACGGCTCACTAGGCTAATCCTCCGCCTTGCAGCGCCGGCACACCGGGTTCTAGTCCCGGTCGGGGTGCCGGATTCTGTCCCGGTTGCCCCTCTTCCAGGCCAGCTCTCTGCTGTGGCCAGGGAGTGCAGTGGAGGATGGCCCAAGTGCTTGGGCCCTGCACCCCATGGGAGACCAGGATAGGCACCTGGCTCCTGCCATCGGATCAGCGTGGTGCGCCGGCCGCAGCGCGCCAGCCGCGGCGGCCGTTGGAGGGTGAACCAACGGCAAAGGAAGACCTTTCTCTCTTTCTCTCTCACTGTCCACTCTGCCTGTCAAAAAAAAAAAATGAATCTTAAGAATGGGATGGGAGAGGGAGTAGGAGGTGGGACGGTTTAGGGTGGGAGGGTAGGTAAGGGGGGAAGAACTGCGATAATACAAAAGCTGTACCTATGATATTTATATTTACTAAATAAAAGCTTTCTGAAAAAACATGCATCACTGCAGCAAGGTCAGATTCTTCAACAAATGGTGCTGGAGAAATTGCATCTCCACGTGCCAGCGAATGAAGCAAGATCCCTACACTACACCTGACACAAAATTCCACTCAAAACTGATTCAAGACTTCAATCTATGACCCAATACCATCCAATTATTAGAAAACATTGGGGAAACCCTGCAAGACATTGGCATAGGGAAGGACTTCTTGGAAAAGACCCAAGAGGCACAGGAAATCAAAGCCCAAATTTTTTGTTGTTTTTTTAAAGCCAAAATTGACACTGGGGTTACATCAAATTCAGAAGCTTCTGCACTGCAAAAGAAACATTCAGCGAAGTGATGAGGCAATCTCCTGAATGGTAGAAATTATGTGCAAACTAAACAACTGATAATTAATACCCAGAATATATAAAGAGATCAAGAAACTCCACAACCACAAAACAATCCCATTAAGAAATGGGCAAAGGACTTAAACAGAAATTTTTCGACAGGGGAAATACAAATGGCCAACAGACACATGAAAAAAATGCTCAGGATCACTAGCCATCAGGGAAATGCAAATCAAAACCACATTGAGGCTGGCGCCACGGCTCAATAGGCTAAACCTCCACCTAACGGCGCCAGCACACCAGGTTCTAGTCCCAGTCGGGGCACTGGATTTTTTCCCGGTTGCCCCTCTTCCAGGCCAGTTCTCTGCTGTGGCCTGGGAGTGCAGTGGAGGATGGCCCAGGTGCTTGGGCCCTGCACCCGCATGGAAGACCAGGATAAGCACCTGGCTCCTGGCTTCGGATCAGCGCAATGCGCTGGCCACAGTGCACTGGCTGCGGCGGCCGTTGGAGGGTGAACCAATGGCAAAAGGAAGATCTTTCTCTCTCTCACTGTCCACTCTGCCTGAAAACAAACAAACAAAAACACATTGAGGTTTCACCTCACCCCCATTAGATTGGCTTTCATACAGAAATCAACAGACAACCAATGCTGATGATGTTGTGGGATAAAAGGTACCCTAATCCACTATTAGTGGCAATGGAAACTGGTACAGTCACTGTGTAAGACAGTATAGAGATCTCACAAATCTGAATACGGACCTACCGTATGACCCAGCCATTCTACTCCTGGGAATTTACCCAAGGGAAATGAAATCAACATATCAAAGAGTTATCTGTACCCCATGATTATTGCAGCTCAATTTACAATAGCTAATAATAGAATCAACCTAAATGTCCATCAACTTAAGACTGGATTTAAAAATTATGGGATATGTGCACCATGGAATACTACACAGTGGCAAAAAAAATCCTATTATTTGCAACAAAATGGATGAAAACGGAAAACATCATACTTAATGAAAAAATCAATCCCAAAAGGACAAATACTATATATTCTCTCTGATCTGTGATAACTAATAGAGCACCTAAAAGGTCATCTATAGAAGTGAATTTTTTTTTTTTTTTGACAGGCAGAGTTAGACAGTGAGAGAGACAGAGAGAAAGTTCTTCCTTTTCCGTTGGTTCATACCCCAGATGGCTGCTACGGCCGGTGTGCTGCGGTTGGCGCACTACACCAATCCAAAGCCTGGAGCCAGGCGCCTCCTCCTGGTCTCCCATGTGGTTGCAGGGCCCAAGAATTTGGGTCGTCCTCCACTGCCTTCCCGAGCCACAGCAGAGAGCTGGAATGGAGGAGGATTGACCGAGACAGAATCCAGTGCCCCAACCGGGACTAGAACCCGGGGTGCTGGCGCTGCAGGCGGAGGATTAGCCAAGTGAGCTGCGGCGCCAGCCAAAATTGACACTTTTAAAAGCAATGACTGGGGCCGGTGCCACGGCTCACTTTATTTAATCCTCCACATGTGGCGCCAGCATCCCATATGGGCGCAGAGTTCTAGTCCCGGTTGCCCCTCTTCCAGTCCAGCTCTCTGCTGTGGCCCAGGAGTGCAGTGGAGGATGGCCCAAGTGCTTGGGCCCTGTACCCGCATGGGAAACCAGGAGGAAGCACCTGGCTCCTGGCTTTGGTCAGCACAGTGCCGGCCATAGTGGCCATTTGGGGGATGAACCAATGGAAGGAAGACATTTCTCTCTGCCTGTAACTCTACCTGTCAATTCATAATGGGAGTAGGAGAAGGAGGAAGAGGAGGGTGAGTACAGTGGGAAGAATATGTTGCTAAAGTTGTATTTATTAAACTCATTAAGTTTGTATTCCTTAAACAAAAGGTTTCTGGAGGGGAAAAAAAGAAGAAATCATTATAGCAAGGCATCTACACTTGCATGTTAATTGCAGCATTTTTCACAATAGCCAATATGGGGTCAACCTCGGTGCCCATCAATGGATAAATGGCTAAAGAAAATGTGGCACTGAAAGATACCATGGGAAAAAAAAGACCTAAATGAAAGATCTCTGTGAGTGAGATCCCAGTGGAAAGAACGGGGCCATCAAAGGAGGAGGTACCTTTCTCTGAAGGGAGGAGAGAACTTCCACTTTGACTATGACCCTATCGGAATAAGATCAAAGTCAGCGAACTCTAAAGGCTTCCATAGCCCTGGCAACTCATGACTAGAGCCTAGGGAGATTACTGATGCCATGAACAGGAGTGTCAAATTGTTAAATCAGCAACAGGAGTCACTGTGTACTTACATCCCATGTGGGATCTGTCCTTAATGTGTTGTCTAATGTGCAGTGATGCTATAACTAGTACTGAAACAGTATTTTTACACTTTGTGTTTCTGCGTGGGTACAAACTGATGACATCTTTACTAATTATATACTGAATCGATCTTCTGTATATAAAGATAGTTGGAAATGAAAAAAAAAAACCTGGTGTTAAATTGGAAATGGCATAGAAAATTAATTTTAAAAAAATATTATGTAGGATCTCTGTCTTTAATGTGCTGTACACTCTTATTTAATGCTATAACTAGTACTCCAACAGTATTTTTTTTCACTTTGTGTTTCTATATGGGGGCAAACTGTTGAATTCGTTACCTAATATATACTAAACTGATCTTCTGTATATAAAGAGAATTGAAAATGAATCATGATGTGATTGGAAGGGGAGAGGGAGCGGGAAAGGGGAGGGTTGTGGGTGGGAGGGAAGTTTTGGGAGGGGGAAGCCATTGTAACCCATAAGCTGTACTTTGGAAATTTATATTCATTAAATAAAAGTTTAATAAAAAAAAATAAACTGGCATGTGCTGTCAGCATATGTTACAGACTTGATCCCAGAGACTTAGAGAAGAAAAGGAGACAGCTCACCAGCAACTCTTTATATGGATTTTATGTTGAAATGATAATATTTGTGATTTACTGGGTTGAATAAAATAGGTTATTATGTTCCATTAAAAAAAAATGTGGCACTGATTCATACAACCAAGTTTTGCTCAGCCTTAAAGCATGAAGACATGTTTGGCAGGGACATGAGAGAGCCTGATGGACCTTATGTTAAAGTACAGTAAGTTAGGCACAGGGAGGCAAATCCCACGTGTTCTATGAATCACAGAGAAGTGGAGAAAAGGGCAATGTCTACAAATGCCCAGAGAGGGTGGAGGGAGGGTGGAGAGGGCAGCTCAAAGGCACAGGGTTCAGCTAGAGTGGAGGACTCACCTTGAGCACTGCAGGATAGTCATGACTAACTACCAACAATTAATTCAATATTTCCAAAGAGCTAATGGAGGAGATCGACTTTTTCCAACATAAAGAAATTAAAACTATACTAGGTGACCTGACAACTGTCCTGATCAGATCGATACACATTTTGTGCATGTATTGAGATGTCACCCTGTCCCCCATAAACATGTATAATTAGTTTGTGTCCATTAAAAATAACATTTTTAGAAAAGCATTAGAGAAGATGTGGAGAGACTGGAGCTGTCAGCCGTGCTGCTAGGAATGTGACATGTAGCTACTGTGGGAAGCAGCCTGTGATTTCTCAGACTGACACTGAGTGATCAGAGACTCAACAATCAGACTTGAGGTTGGCCAAGTCTTCAGGCCTCAGACTGAAACACTGAGTTATCAGTCACTGAAGAATCGGACTGTGAGGCTGGCTAAGTCCTCCTGGACTGTTGTAGCGGGACTGCAGCTTATAAACAGCACACGGCTTTTCTCTCTCCTGGTTCCAGGCTACGTATTCCCAGATCAAAGTGTTGACAGATGAGTTTGTGGAGAGGGCTTGGTTTTGGCTCACAGGTGGTGCCTTTCAGCCACGCCATCACACAGCGGAGGGGCCGGCCGGCTCCCTGTGGCCTGTTTTAATGAGGACGGCAGAGCCCTTGTGACCCAGGCATCTCCTGGAGGCCCTGCCTCTCCACATCATCACATTGGGGATTATTAATCTGGAGCGGCAGAGACAGCAACATTCAGACTGTTGAGTCAGGGTGAACCTGAGAATGACAATGTTTTGTCCACTCCTGACCCCAGTTTCCTGCTTTGCACATCCTCCAAGTGGACGGTGCTTGTTCATGTACTTGGTTCCCTGCCACCTGCATGGGAGACCAAGATCGAGGTTCTGCTTCCAGCCTGGCCCAGCCTGTTACAGCAGGCATTTGGGGGACTGAACCAGTAGATGGCAGTCTCTGTCTTTAGAAACACAACAAAACAAAAACACAACTCCTTTCCGTGAGGCAGGCTTTTAGTTTAGTGAAGATGCCCATGTCACGTATCACAGTGCCTGGGTTCAATACTGCGACTCTCTACTCCAGCTTCCTCCGAATACAGCGGTGATGGCTCCAGTAATTGGGTCCCTGCTCCCCGCACCTCCCCCCGCCCCCCCGGCACCCTCCTGTGCCTATTGAGGACATTTAGGAAGTGAACCAGTGGATGGGGGCTTCATCTCTGCTGCTGGAATTTAGACCTCCTCCCCTATGTTGCAATGTACATTATTAACTATAGCCACCTTCTTGTGCAATAGAACACCAGAACCTGTTCCTATCCAACTGTAACATTCCACCATTCTCAAACCTCTCCTTATACACCTGCCACCTCCCTCCTCTGCCCAGCCGCTGGTAACCACTGGGCTATCCCTACCTTCTGTGTGACCAACTTTTGTCTTTCTACATCTGGCTTATTTTACTCAGCTTGTTTCCTCTAGGTTCATTCATGTTGTTCCAAGTGACAAGACTTCCATTTTTTATGGCTGAATAGTATTCTATTACATAAAAATACCACACTTTATCCATCCATCTGTGGATGGACACTTAAATTGATTCTGTATCTTGGCTACTGGGGATAGTGCTGAAACACACACATGGGTGCAGATGCTGCCACCAGGAGTGTGGGAGTTAGGTAAAGGGTGGCGGCACTGGAACACAGGTAGACAATCTACATTCTCTTTACCTTGCTTTCCAGAGAAGCTTAGAGGAATGCTTATCTTGCCACACGGCTTTTAGAGGGGGCCACAAACAGGGACCAACTACAGCTGCAAGCAATGTGTCCGAGTCACATCTGCACGGCCTCAGGGAATGTTGCTCATTGCAGTTCTCTGCCATGGAGAGATGACTACCAGTCTCTAGCCTACGCAGTATGAAGAGGAATCTTGCTTGCATCACATGACAAGGAGGGTCTTCCTCTCGCCTCTTGCTACATCCTAGAGACATCACTAACCCTGACTGTAAAACCCTAAGAAACTGCTTCTCAGGGAGGAACTACACCTTCCTGCTGCCTTCTCTACTTGTCCTGAGCAAGTAAAGCTTTCCCCAGAACAACTCCCACTCAAGGCTGATGATCTACTGAAACTTCAAGCTATTGGCTCCCCTGTGCTAACAAACTGGTGAACATAGACGGCATCTCCTCTAGCCTAGGATCAGGGTGACCAGCACCCAGGAGTGAAGCAACTAGCCGTGGCAGCTCATCTAGGACCAACTTGCTCTCATGGAATGGCTGTGTCAGCATGGGACGTGTCACTGGGTGCCCAGCGGTCCCGAGTTGCCGGCTTGGAGCTCCAAGAGGTACAGCGACCATCTGGTCCCCTTTTTATCCAGCACCTCACAGCATCAAGTGGAGAGTAATCTGGGATTGCTGCTCCCTAAGTGTCTAAGAACTGCTCAATGAGAAAGCCAGTACAAGAAGTGCACGATCAGGAAAGAACCGGGGACTATCAATGACAGCCTTTTCTGGGATGCTGGAATCAAAGTGTGGGATTTGGGCTCCTGGGCTTGTTCTCTCCTTCATCGTGTTTATCTTCATCTACTTCAAAGGCAACAAAGATTTTGCACTCACTGGCTCCATTCCCAAACAACCTACAGCAACCAGAGCTGGGCCAGGAGCCAGGACTTCCATCCAACCCTCTCATGTGAGTACCAGGGGCCCAAGCATTGAGCCATCATCTGCTGCCTCCCAGAATGCATCAGCAGCATAAGGGGAAGTAGAGATACCAGGCCCCAGCCCAGGCGCTCCAGTATGGAATGCGGGCATCCCAGGCAGTGGTTTCCCCCAGTCCGCCACAACAGCTGCCCACACAGAGTCAGGTTTTGCTCTGGGAGAAGGAGGATCATAAAAGCAGCGGTCCAAGAAATCCCTGGGCCAAATTTCTGGGTTCCTTCAAATTTCCTTCCCAGTTCACAGGTACGGTATCATCTTGTTCGGGTTTGGAAATCTCCCTAGGGAATGGATAGACAGGAAAGGGAAGTTCATGCTTTAGAACTGAAAAACACTGGTGTGTTTCTTCATCTCTTCACTTCCTTCTGTATTGTGTCTGGAATTTTTTTCTTCCTTATCCTCCTACTTCATAATGGCTTGTGAACTTTGCTGTCCAGTTGGGGAAGATCCTCTCTCTGGGGCTAGTGTTGTGGTGTAGCTGGCTAAGCTGCTGCCTGGGACACCAGCATCCCATATGGGCTCCAGTTTATACTCTGGGTGCTCTACTTTTGACCCAGCTCCCTGCTGCTGTCCCAAGTACTTGGGCTCTGCAACCACGTGGGAGATGCGGATGAATCTCCTGGCTTGGGCCAGGCCATTACAGCTATTTGGAATATGAACAGTAGATGAAGCTCTCTGTCTGTCCCACTCTGAAATTCAGTCTTTCAAATAAATAAATCTTTAAATAAAAACCCTCTTCCATCTTGTATCCTAGAAACCCGCTACTGGGCTTCGATGAACTTCCTCCTGGGGTGCCACCCTCATTTCGGTGGGACGTGCTGTTTTCTGTGCCCTCATCTGGTTCTTCGTAGGACTCGGGATGAAGAGAGAAAAAAAAACGAAGAAATAGAGTCCTTCTGAAAGCCCCTTAATTGAACAAAGTAGTCTCTCAGAGGATTTACAGCCCCTCCCCATCCTAGTCCCTACTGTCTACAGGAGCTGCTCAGCCAGCACTGTATCCACCCTTCCTCATGGCACCACTGGCACTGCCTGGCATGGGACTAGCCCTAAGCCCTGGGGAGGTGGCGTCCCCCTCTTCCAGGTTCCAGGTGGTAAGAGGGGATGGCCATTGTGTGTGCCACTCACTACCTCTCGCTGGTTGAATCAGAGGGCACGCCTCAACAGCCTCAGACCCGGTCCTAGGAATTCTTGCCGCTGCTGAGCGGTATGTTGACAACTCACACCCAACCTGGGCAGATATTCAAACCTTCCAGACCACCCTTCTTACAGCAGAGGAAACGTCAGCTGTGCTGGCAAAGGCCACCAGGTGACAACCAGCCCCAAGCTGAGACCCCAGTGTAACAAAGGGCCCAAAGATCAGTGCATCGCAGCAATGCACTGCTGAAGGGTACATAAGTAGCAAGCCCCCACCCCCAAATGGAAGTAATCTGAGATGTGGAAGGAAATCCTACCACCTTCCTAGAGAGGCCGAGTGTCTAACACAACAAACTTCTTGGAACCCTGTAGCCCAGGGAAGTCGGGTAGTTCTGAGCACCGACACTGTACCTCAAAAAGCTTTGGGCAACAAGAGAAACCTTCATAAATTGGCCCTGAGCCCCAAAACCAATCCCTTTCAGCGGGTAGAAACTGCCTTGAAGGTTTTCCATAGCTGAAATGTAGCAGAATAGGAGGACACCTACATGCAGACAGGTGACTTCATTTGGTCAGTGCTTTCCAGGATCGTCCAGGCAACCTGGGAGGATGAGGGAGGCCACCATGGGTGGGTAACCATGGCCCCCAACGTGGGCCCAACAAAAGCCCACTAGCAAAAAGAGGTAAACAAGATTGATTGGATTAAGATGACAGCAGGGAGGGAGCTTACTGCCCCAGTCTAGGAGACAATGGTTTAAACAAGTGGAAAGTGCAGTCTCGGGGAAGAGTTAGGGAGAAAACAGCAGAAGAAACTCCAACAAATTAGAGGGACACTGTGGACCTATGTGGAGAGAGTGGACGCACACAGCTCAGGGCCCCAGCAGCAGAGAGCTCTGCACCATCTCTGGAGTGAGGCGAGACCAGTCTGCAACAGCCCAAGCCACTGATGATAAAGCTGCGGGTGTGGGCCCAGCTTGGAGCCCTGTGAACAGTGTACCTACAAAACTAGAGGAGAAAAAAGGGGGGGGCACATTTCTCTCACCCTGATCACCCTGCAACAGCATCCTGTAATGAGGCAATTGTCTAAATACTGATGGAGTTTCTGGATTCAAGCGGCTTCCATAGCCTGGACAGCTCATGTCAAGACCTGGGGTGATCACAAATATCATACGTTAAGAGTGTTACATCAACAGGAGTCACTGTGCACTAACTTCCCATGCAGGACCTCTGTCCTCAAAGAGTTGCACTATGAGAGTTAACAGTAAAACTTGTTCTCAAAGACTTGTTTAGTGTAGTAACTGGGAGAAGATATTCTTATGTCTCAAGTTTGTTATGCCTAAGTGTCCAGCTCCATTGCTTGTTTTCTTAGGTGCTTCTTTAATCAATGATAAAACTTGTTCTCATGGACTCACTTTCTTTTAATGTATTAAGTGGAGGATATTCTTATGTCTCATTAGTTATGTCTAAGTGCTAAGATGTATAATTCTTGGGTGCTTCTTTAAAATTAAGTTTCTATAAAATTAACTTTGAGATGCAATGACTTTGAACAGCCCTTATCTCAACTTCTGAGCAAGTTTTTATGTGTGTGTGTGCAAATTGTTGAACTCTTTACTTAGTACAGAGTTGGTCTACTGTGTGTAAAGTTAAATGAAAATGGATCTTAGTGGAGAATGGGACTGGGAATGGGAAAGGAGGGTGGTGGTGGTGGGGGGCATGATTGGAAGAATCACAATATTCCTAAAGTTGTGCTTATGAAATACATGCAGTTTGTATTCCTTAAATAAAAGGTTTCTTGGGGGGGAGGGGGGGGAGGACCACTACCTAGCTTACGACCTCACCAGCATACATACTGCAAACAGCAAGGGTGGCTAAGCCATTCCCAGACAGAAAGGATTCAGGGAAAACCAAAATCCCTTCCATACCCCCTTGATAGAAGCTTGGGTAGCCTCCCAGTTACTAACATAAAATCTCCATCTCCTCCCAAGATGCTCGGGTAACCCTAGAGATTGAAGGGAGAACATTGAGCTTTCGTTTGACATCAGAGCCACATTCCCTGGGTGAACTACTAAGCAGGGCTGCAACAGTGGATGTAATATTAAACGAATTTCAGGGAAAGGAGTTACACAGAGCTTTCCAGAGCCTGTGTCCTCTCAAGTGCATTTTCAAGTTCTGATTCATATATCCCCAGGTGCCATATCCAACTCTGCGAATGGGTTTGCTAAGTTTTGGGCTGCTGTGTATTCAAGTCAAGATTTGGTAGAAGTGAACATCTCAGAGCCATGGGGCACAACCAGAAACCTTGGCTCTATTACTCGAGGTACCTAAGGATCTCAGAACAGTTCCAGAAAGGATTTTGATAGAGAACAATGGACCGAGGGTTGGGTGGGATGGGCTGTTAACATTCAGCCTGTCAGAGTCATGCTAAAGGAGACTCATCAACAGCCCAGGCCAAGCAGCATCCTCTGAAACCTGAACAGCTGGAGTATTACCATTTTTATGTCCTTTTTAAATTTGTTTCTGGGGGCAGGGAGAGGGAGAAAAGAATACTTCATTCCCTGGATCATTCTTCAAATGCTCACAACGGCTCTTGAAATGCTCTCTCGGCAAGGATGAATTCAGGACCCAGGAACTCCATGTGGGTCTACCAGGTGGGTGGCAGGGATCCAACTACTTTATCTATTACTCGCTTCCTCTCAGGGTGCACACTAGCAGGAAGCTGGAATTGGGAGCAGAGCTGGGACTTGAACCCAGGCACTCTGGTATGGGATGAGACCTCCCGAAGAGTATTGTAACCACTACACCAAATGCCTTCCCCTCCCTAGCTGTAAGCACCCTTTGGTCAAGGATCCATTTTGTAATTCCCCCACCCTATTAAGAGACCCAGTCTGACACATATAGGTTTGTGCAGAACTTCAGGGCTGTGACGGAAGCAGATCAGGATATCTACTCCATACTACCCAATCGCTGCATTCCGAGGGTCAACTTGCCAAAGGATATCAGGTATTATGCTGTATCACACTTGAAAGATGCATTGTTTTGCATTCCCTTAGTCCCATGAACCATTTACCACACAGTGGGAGGATCGAAAAGCTCACCAGAAATTGCAGGGTTGTCAGACGGTCCTACCAGAAGGATTTAAAAAATGTTCTATATGGGGCCGGTGCTGTGGAGTAGCGTGTAAAAAGTGTTCTGTAATTTTGGGGGACAATTCAAGTAGACAACAAAGGAGGAGGAAGAGCCTTGCAATCTGTGGACAATTTTTGCATTGTTAGCCCCTCAAAGGAGGCTTGTGATTACACCACCGCTGAAACCTTGAATTATCTTGTAGAAAGGGAGAAAAGATACCAAATAAAGCAGCACACATTTTTAAAAAGTATTTAAAAACCTTTATTTCGAAAGGCAGAGCGACAGATACTTCCATCTACTGGTTCACTCTCCAAACGCAACATCCACGGCTAGGCCAAGGCAAAGCCAGGAGCCAAGAACTCCATCTGGGTTTCCAGTGAGGGTGGCACAGGAACCCCCGGTACTTGGGCCATCACCTGCTGCCTCTCAGCTACCTTAGTAGGAAATTGGATCAGAAGTGTGGTGCACCCTGGACTTCAACCAGGCACCCTAGTTTGGGATGCTGGTGTCCCCACAGGAAGCTCCACCTGCTGCACCACACTGCCTGCTCTGAGGTACCCATTTCTCAACCTGCCATGAACAATCTAGGCTTTGTAATGTACCAAGGAATATGGAGCCTGCCCCAAGATTGCAAATTGGAAATCTGCAACTTGTCTCCACCAAGACGGAGAAACAATTGTGGGAGTTTCTGACATTTAGGTATTTCGTTTGGGGCCAACAGCAAAACTCTTGAGACCTATTAAGAGGAGAGGACATAGAACCCTTCAAATGGGATGGAAAATGTCATCAGACCTCTAGAAAACTCAAGAAGCTTCTGCTGAATGCCCTGGCTTTCTAATACCTGATGCAGCAAAGCCCCTTGACCTACATGTAGGCAAAAGACATGCAGTCATCGCGGGGAGGGGTTTAACCCAGATGCTGGATCCTAAGACCAGTGGCTCAGTTTTCTAAACAGATACAGCAGCCCAGGAAAGGCTACCCTGCCTGTGGGTGGTTGCAGCTCCCGTTTGCTGATTGGGGAAGTGGAAAAGCTGAGTACAGGCAATCCCTCCCTGACTGGACCCTATACCAGGTGGCAGGTGTTCTGGAAACCTGAGGGTCCAACTGGTTGACTGGCGGCCAGATGCTGCAGCACAAACTTAGTTGCTGAGTTCTCCAAATACCACTTTTAAACTTGCCACACTACTGCATGCGTCTCAGGACCCCTCGCATGTGACTGCTCTGAACCAATGGGCCTTGCAACCTCAGGTCAAAGCCATCTCACAAGTGAACTTTTGCCTAACAAAGAAGTGTGCAGATGGTAGCAGTTTTCTATCAATGGCCAACAGAGGGCAGGATATGCAATCACATCTTTACCTGCATGGAATGCCACTTAAAGTTTCCAGGGACATCCAGACCAGAAGCAGGAATAACCCTAACTAGGGCACTGGAATAGACAAGACTTTAGTAGTCTGCACTGACTCCAACTATGCCTTCTCAGAGGCTCATGCTCACGGGGCCAACCTGCAAAGACAGAGGGCTCCTAAATGCTAATAACAAAGACATTTAATACGGCAAACAAAGACAAAACTCTCCAACTGCTATAGGCTGTAGAAAAACCTGGAAAAATAAAGAGGACATGCAAAGGGGCATTCCAAAGTGACACAAGACAAGAACCAGGCAGCAGCTGCTGCTTCAAAGTGGGGCTGATGCTGTGGCATAGGAGGTAAAGCCACTGCCTGCAATGCTGGCATCTTGTATCAGCGCCAGTTCAAGTCCTGGCTGCTCCACTTCTCATCCAGCTCTCTGCTATACCCTAGGAAAGCAGTGGAAATGGCCCAAGTCCTTGGGCGTCTGTATGCATGTGGGAGACCCAGACGAAGTTCCTGGCCCCTCGCTTCAGATCAGCATAGCTCCAGGCAGTGTGGCCATTTGGGGAGTGAACTAATGGATGGAAGCTCTCTCTCTGCCTCTGCCTGTTTCTGCCTTTCAAATAACTACATAAATCTTAAATAAAGTGGGCAGCCCTCACAAAGCACACTCCAGTTACCCGACACCTGCCCAGCCCCATTCTAACTTTGAGCCTCGTTGCTCACAGGAAGCTCAGCAAGAGGATGTCCAAAAAGGCATGAGAGTCTGGATAATAGACCATAGGAAAATTGTGGATAACCCAGAATCTAGTATGCCCGTGATTCTACCATAATGGTACAGAGATATGTCTAACTAGCTACTTAAGGTCATCGAAACCCCAGAGATGATGACATAGGCAGTTGCAGCAGTGGTAAAGCCATGGCTCAGGGGGTCTGCATACCACACCAGAGTGCCTGGTTTCTAGTCCCTGATCTGCTTGTCAAACAGTTTCCTGCTAATGTGTACCCTGGAAGGCAGCAGGCCATGGCTCAAGTCCTTGGGTCCCTGCTACCACATGGGAGACCTGGACTGAGTTCCAGAGCCCAATTTTGGCCTGGCCCAGCCCTGGCTATTGCTCTCTGCCTTTAGGATGAAAATAACCACTCTTGGCCCTTCTCTCCTGTGCTCTCTTGGCCTCTCTTGGCTTCTCTCCTCCTCTCTTCTCTCCTTGCTAGCTCCTCTCCTCTGTTTCTCTTATACTCCCTTTCTCTTTTCTTTTTCCTTTGCCGCCCCTTCACTCCGGTCTGTTGGGTGTTCCCCAGTAAACCCTTCCCCTTACTCC
The DNA here is from genome assembly GCF_033115175.1 of Lepus europaeus. NCBI lineage: Eukaryota > Metazoa > Chordata > Mammalia > Lagomorpha > Leporidae > Lepus > Lepus europaeus. Next base: position 112,147,165 of record NC_084830.1, on the reverse strand, counting down.
GGTGTCTGGTGTGTTTTGCGACAACATTACTATATAACATTGGTGCCGTGACTCGGATAGCCTTACGCTGGTGATCCAGCGCCCCCCAGTGACTTTGCTCTCCCTTTGGGGACCTCTGAGCTGCTCTGGGGTCCTAGATTTCTGCCAGTCACAAAGCACACCTCCAGTACTCTTTCCAAGCCACTGAACACTCTGCAATCTCCATCCACACATCGGCCTTCCCAATTTTGAGCTAAGACACGGAATGGGAAGCCCTCACGACGACTTCTATTTGAGTGGTGGTCTACTGTCAGATACTCGCCTGACTCTCGTAAAGGTCGCAGCACTGGACTCTAGCCACCACTCTTACTTCTACTTAAGGCCTTTAGCCTCTACGGACAGTGTCCAGGCAACAGTGGATGCGAGTGACGACTCCATCTCTGTTTGCCTCTTTACAGGCTAGGCCCTGGGCTCCAGTGGGCGCTTGGGTGACGACCCCGCCTTCTGCTCCCATATCCTCTCGCTAGTCAGACAGCTGGGATGCAAGGACGCTTGCAATCCACGGGTCTGACTCTACAGGTAGCAATGGGAACTTTTCTCTAACCGCGTTCCGTCTGATGGTCCCTCTCAAATTGGCCCCAGCCCTCAGAAAGCGGCCCCTCCGTGGTGGTGCATTTGGCCCTGAGGGATCGGAAGTTGGAGTAGTTTGACCCTGATAACATCTTTATCACTTCCGTGAGTGTTTGGGAAAATGGAAGGAGATTCCATACGTTCAAGCCTTTTCCTATCTTTGAACTAAACCTTCCCTGTGTACTTCTTGCTCTCCCGCTCAAGTCCTGAAATCGGACAACACCCCCTAAAATTCACACTAAAATGTGGCCCCTTAAAGTTCCATAGAAATGCTAGCTGGGGTGCCACATGTACTACCAGAATTTGGGGTGCCTTACGATTTCACCACAGGCTTATTACTAAATCCCCGATATTAATAAGCCCAAGAGGGTTCTTGCCTAATATTTAGAGAAGAATTCTAAATACCGGCACAGATAAACGAGGCAGCATGGTACGTTTTAAGCTTTTATTTAGTGAGAAAGGTGCTTAGGAGAGTAAGCTTTATTTAGGAGAGAAGTAATTAGGGGTTCATACCGAGCACCAGGAGCCAGCCACGTGGAAGAGCATCTAGGCTTGGAAGCCTAGAGCACATGGCCTGAATGGCCATGCGCCCTGGAGGCGTGGGGCTACAGCAAGCCCCTTCCTAGCTAGACGCCAGGAAAAAAGAGCAGGGCTGGGCACACTGTGCCCCAGGCTTTTAACCCACTCCAAAGAGGAGTGGTGAATTAACCTGATTGGCTGGTGGGCACCCCGGTACGGCCAGGTAGGGGAATGAGGCCACACAAGGGCGTGGCAAAGGCATCAGGTAGGAGCATGAGGTCACACAGGGGCATGGTCTTCCAGTTCACAAATTAGATCAACTCCAACCTGTATGCCTGCCTACTTCACTTCTGGTCTCCACTAGGGGTCAGAGGCCTGAGCAGTAAACCTCCAACCTAGAGGTTTTCTACCTCTAACCTTGGTACGACCACTACCACAACCTCCTTTGATCCTGCAGATCAACCTCCCCCTTATTGCTCCAATCTACAGGCACCGGCTCAGCCGCTGAAGTTCGAGCGCCATTATCTCCCATGCGGCAGCTGTGTCCTCACCTCCCCCTCCTGCCAAATTCCAGGGGGCAGTGTCAACCTGTTCTGTCCCATCTCAAGCCCATTGCTCATCTATTCCTCAAAGCCGTTCTCTGCTCGCGTGTACTTCCTCCCTAGCTCCTACCCCCACTCACAGCATCTCCCCCCTCCCACCTAGAAATTCAGACTTTATCTTAGAACCAGTTCTGGCCCAAAGTCTACTATCTCTGTCTTATTGGTTTGGGAATGGTGGTTTCTATGGTCTCCAACTGGTCTTTTGCCCCTCTCTTGTCCCAATCTTAGAATAGCAAGGGAATGGTAGTCCCATTCTTTTGGGCTCCCTGCTTATTGAGAAACAAATTAGGTATCCCACCCTTCTGATGGCTCCTTTTCTTTTATCATGAGCAAGGCAAACAGGAAAATCAGGTTTCCTGCATGGACCTGGCCTACTGTAACTAATTTTTCTTTGAATCTAGAAAGATCACTACCTTTAAAAATATTGCTTTGTAACTTGTTGGACTTATTTTGCAATTTATTTTAACAGGTTTCCTGGTAATCAGTACTCAATGAAACAGCAATGGGTAATTAGTACTTGTTTTAGATGAATACAATTTTAATTTTAATTAAATTCAGATAGATATATCAGCATCTTAAGTCATTTAAGTGTAACTGCTGATTTAAATTGGGTAAAGGTGAATAAAATTAATCTAAATGTAAACTTTTATACTCAGCATGTTATATTCTATAAAAACTATTTGGGTTAGTTTATTAACTGTCTATAAAAATAGTTCAACACTGTTTAAAGTAACTCAGGGTAAAATTTGATGTGTTACCTTAATCTTAATTTGGAGATTTTTAACAGGTTATTTCAAAATGTAAATCAAGGACATTGGCAGATGGAAAACATCTCAAGTATAGTAATCTATCCCTCTTTACTGTAAAATTAAAATCTGATTCTCTGTTAAAGCAATGTGTTAAAGTAATCCATTATATTCTCTTGATGTCAAACTAATTGTTTAAAAACAGCTGAAATTTTCATTAAGAGCTATGGGTTATTTAAATATGTGCTTATTTTCAAACATTTAAATAATTACCTTGTAACTATGATCAAATTTGGTCTATATTATGTCATTGATTTTAAGGAATCTTATTTCAACCAGATATTTTGGATTCTGAGCCTTCTTAACATTTGACAGGCATTCAAAAAATCAAAAATCAAAGTTTCAAAAAATTTGTACTCTAAAATTTCCAGTAAATTTTGGACTTGGGCCCAAACTGGAAAAGCCAAACTGAAAAAAAATCGAAGGACTGATGTCTCTCATCTTGTAGAGACACCAACTAATCAGGCTATTTGGATTATATTCTAAGTACTGTCAAGATACGAACTGGTGCTAAATTTTAAGTTTCTAGAATATAAAATGCTATTGATATGTCTGAATTAAAAAGTCTAATCATCTTGTGTTACTAGACATGATAGTTATCTTAATGAGAAAGCCCCAGAGGCCTAAAGAGTTAAATGCTTTGTAAAATCCTACAGATGCTTTCAAAAATACTGTGTGCAGTAAGCAAATGCCTCCTTGAGTTTATAATGAGTTTATAATTTTAAATGTGGCAACTTAAAGTCTTTTGTCATGCACAGTTTTATATGTCAATTTGCTGCTCTTAAAACTAAAGCATTGTTGGTTCTGTGTTTAGCTGTCCTATAGGTTCCAATGGACTTTTTCCAGCCACATCTATTGTATTGAGTACTTTGGGACGGCTCTGTAAACAGATGAAGCCAATAATGTATTAACAGTACCAACTGAGAGAAAGTATGGTTAACTGAGGTTACTAAAAACAAAAGTAATTCAAATCAATTGGTAATTTACAAACAGGAGTTAGATTCTTGAAAAGCTATTAAAACTGCTACATTGGTCTATTATGTTATGTTATATGTGTATACATATTGTACGTCTACAAGGGAAAATTTAAGTTTTATTTTCATTGACTTAAATAAGAATGCCCATAAATTTAAGCTGCTAAAATTAATCAAGGATACATTTTAATTCATGTGACCTAAATCTCTGTATTTAATGTTTTAAATTTGTTGGTGAAAAGAAACTAAAAACATTACATATGCTTGTGCTTAAATTTGCTGGTTAAACAAGCTACATCATGTTAGATATTTAAGAGATGTTTCCAAATATATGTATTCTTAATATTTATGCAAGGCATTGGACCTTCTGGTAAATGGTTTTTTTTTTTTTTTTTTTTTTGACAGGCAGAGTGGATAGTGAGAGAGAGAGAGAGACAGAGAGAAAGGTCTTCCTTTTGCCGTTGGTTCACCCTCCAATGGCCACTGCAGCCGGCGCATCTCGCTGATCCGAAGCCAGGAGCCAGGTGCTTCTCCTGGTCTCCCATGCGGGTGCAGGGCCCAAGCACTTGGGCCATCCTCCACTGCCTTCCCGGGCCATAGCAGAGAGCTGGCCTGGAAGAGGGGCAACTGGGACAGAATCTGGCACCTGACCGGGACTAGAACCCGGTGTGCCGGCACCGCAAGGTGGAGGATTAGCCTGTTAAGCCACGGCGCCGGCCAAATGTTTTCTTAAGTTGTTAGCTAATGGGTAAAACTGCTAAGTTTTCATGTGATATTGCTATTGTCAGTAAGCGATCTGGGATTTGCTCCCTCATTTCTCTATTCTAAGTCCAACTTGTTCTCTCATTTCTCTATTCTCTTCGAGGTAGGAAACTAATTCTATTCTGAAGGACTCTCCAAGGTGTACAATTTGATTTTTAGATCTTATAAAAGTGATGGCTAACATTTTCTGTAATAGTATAGCCAAAATGAAAGCTTAGTTGTAACTTCACAGCTAGATTTACTTCACCATCATCGAAGTAAACAGGGAAAACCTCCCTTTCAGACCAAACAAAGGGAAAGTTTTAAAGTGAGAATGTTAGGTAGGAAGTCAGTTATGAGCTTATGTGTAACAGGCCTAAAGAGAAGACATCTATGTCCAGCATATGCATCTGCATCTCAAAGTCCTCCCCATAATGTTTCAGGGGCAGCCTGGCCCTCCTATCCTGCCCTGCCCCCTTCTGCCTGACAATCTTCCACAATCTCCCAGGTGCAGCCTAGTATCTGCATCTCAAACACCCTGCTCCCTTCCTCCTGTCTGATAACATTTGCATCCATAAAGTCCTTTGTTTCAGACCTTCAAGAGAAGTTTTTCTATTTATATCCAAAAAGCCCTTTGTTCCAAGAGGAGCAGAGGTGGGGAAGCTCTGGCTTCTCCTTAAAAACCCCCAGCCTCAACTGGACTGTGCGCTCAGCTCTCTGCATCTTTGCTGAGCCGCTCGCCTGGCCTGGTCAGGTGTAATCTCTCCACTCAACATGTAACCTCCCTCCTTCCTCCTCCCCAGTCTCTCAGGCTCTGTCTGGAGAGGTGCCCATACATCCTTAGATGTCCCTTCCTAATAAACCTTGCTATTTTACCTCCCACTACTCTGTCTCACGCCTGAATTCTTTCTTGCGCAAAGACAAGAACCCTGCAATTTCTCCGGTAACAAGAATGTAATTTTCCTCATGGGCATTGTCTACCTTACAAAAACTACTACAGGGCTGGGGCCGTGGCTTAACAGGCTAATCCTCCACCTTGCGGCACTGGCACCCCGGGTTCTAGTCCCGGTTGGGGCGCCGGATTCTATCCTGGTTGCCCCTCTTCCAGGGCAGCTCTCTGCTATGGCCCAAGTCCTTGGGCCCTGCACCCGCATGGGAGACCAGGAGAAGCACCTGGCTCCTGGCTTCGGATCAGCAAGATGCACCAGCTGCAGCGGCCATTGGAGGGTAAACCAGCGGCAAAAAGGAAGACCTTTCTGTCTCTCTCTATCCACTCTGCCTGTCAAAAAAAAAAAAAAACAAAAAACAAAAAACCTACTACATAACATGCCTGTGACTGTAGGCTTCTAGTTTAGGCCACCAAAATTAGAGATGGGACTTGAGCACCCCCTTGACTTGCATCCACATCCACTGGTCTGCTTTAACAAAAACCAGGAGGAAAAGAAAAGCGAGGCATCAGAAGCCATGAGTGGCCGGCCTATTAAATATAGCTTTGTACAGTGATCTGCCCTCAAGGAGACCCAACAGGCCAGTCCACAGCAGTGGCTTTCAACGTGGCAAGCCTGGGCTTCAGCAGAAGTCAGCTTGTGAAGAGCCCTGGCAGCTCTGCCAGCCAAGCTGGATCACTGGAAATGGAACTGCCCTGGAGTCGAAGGACGCCCAGGTCAGAGCCACAGATCTTATTGGCTCTAAGCTGAAAAGCCCTTCACTCAGCCCAGCTTCCAAAGTGACTACTGCAACTGAGGAGATAGCCAAATAGGGTCAGTAACTTTGCAGGCAGAACTGTGTATTTCCTGCTGGAGTTGCCACCCGCCTTTACCTGGCCAGCTCTCCTGTAAGACTCCTGCTAAAAGTAAATATTAAAATATTATAGAAAAGGGTTTAAAAAGTTTAACTGCTGGCAGTAGATATCCCTTAAGATAACTGTCTCCACCCGCCTGCAGAATAACCTTGGGAAACTGCCTTGTGTAACTGCTCTGTGTAACTGTCTCACTCGATATGAAGCACTTCTGAAAATTTACCTGCTAAAAAACTAGGAAGTTTCAAGAAATGTCAGTTAGTTTCTGGGAAACTGCAACTTAGCAGATAACAGGGAATAGCAGTTTGGAAACCCCCCTTGTGCAATGGTTAAGATAAGTAAAACTGATGTGTACTGAGATAAGCAGGAATGCTGTATACTAAGATAAGTGAAATTACTGTAAACAAAAACCCCCTTCCTCTCTGTATTCACTTGCTTAAGATAATTTTGTGGTTTTTGCCTTTAAATACTGCCTGTAACCCTCGTCCAGTACCTCACTCTCTCAGGAGGGAGGGGTCCGTTTTGCGCAAAATGTAAATAAAGCCGCCTCTTGCATTTGCATCGTCTGGTCTGAGGATTTTTGAGTCTGGGGTCGCGATCTAAAGGACCCAGCGGGGATTAGGGTCCTTCAGATAATGCTTGCAGATGTCCGAAAAGAGCTGCAGTAAGTTTCTGTAACTTAGTGACCATTGTATAAACTTATCCCCTCCCAACACGGGTGCCAAATGTACTCTAGATTAGCGGGCAGAACATTTTGGGGCTTTTCCAGGAAAGACCATCACCCCTTCCCTCGCCCTTCAAAATAGCTAATCACCAAACACTCTGCATACATGTTAATCAGGTGGCTATTGTCTTTAAAAACTGCCTGTAACCCCTGCTGGGGCTCTCTCCACCGCCTGTGGTGCTGGGGAGCCCATTTGCGCAAATGTTCAATAAACCGCCTCCTGTTCTTTGCATCGTCTGCCCTGAGGTCTGGGTCTCTGGGGTTGCCATCCTGACGACCACGAAATTGGGGTCGTTCACTCCTCCCAGGCCAGGTAGGTAATGGAAGTCTCTTCCCCAAGGAGGCTCACACCTCCCTTAGGATGTACCCCATGTGAAGAGATAGATAGGTTTGGGCCTCTTAACTTACAAGGCCTAAAGCCCACCAGATTATTATCAAGCCCCTTCTGTCAGGTTCTATTTGCCTCTCAATCAGAAAACTTAATTGTAGCTTAGACAGCACCTTTCTTAGCTCCACTAATAATGACTCTGACCTTTGTTCTAGACCCTGTCTAGCGCACTTGGGCCTCATTCCTTCGTAATCATAACCTCTACTCTACCACCAATGGCTCTACTCCCAAACTGTGTGTACTGATGGTCCTCTTGCCCACTTAATATTGTATGATTGCTCAGAATTTCTCTACAGAAAAACCCCTCTACCCATAACGCATGAGTGGCTTTTCTCCCAGTCTTGGCTGGAACCAGCTTTAAGCCACATCCATCAAACTGTCCTCGTAAGGGTCCAGAGACACCCCCCCATTTCCTCTCCTCTATAAAATCCTCTCATTACCTGATTAACACTACTCTTAGGATCATTGGTTACTATTCTCACCCTTTTATACTACAGTGTTTAAGTGTCTACAGCAGGTTATAATGGAACAAACTAAGGCCTTCAGCAACCAGGCGGTCAACCAAATGCTGCTACAAGGATATACTTGACTCCCTACCCAGGAGACAGCAGCTTGAAACATTGCCCCATGCCAGTGAGGAGTACCTCATCGCCCCATGTCAGCAGGAAGTAGCTCTAAAGACAGATCATCATCCCTCTACCCCCCCTGGACTTTTGGGACTAATGTAACCCCATACAAATCCTGCTTTATAAAAAAGTGGAGAATGTTAGGAAACTGGTGCAGTTTTAGCCAGGTGGCCACATGGCCCAGCTACCTGAGCCAGGCTCCACCCCCATCCTAATGGGATTCACTGCTCCTGCTTCCCTGCCCACCCTCAGGCAAAGTTTTAAAAGGGCCTGTTCCTGAACACGTGTGCTCTTGGCCCTTCTCTCCTGCGCTCTCTTGGCTTCTCTCCTCCCCTCTTCTCTCCTTGCTAGCTCCTCTCCTCTGTTTCTTATACTCTCTCTTTTCTTTTTCCTTAGCTGCCCTTCACTCCGGTCTGTAGGGTGTTCCCCAATAAACCTTTCTCTTTAAAAGAAAAAAAAAAGTAAATAAATAACCCAAGATAAAGGAACTGATAGCTGAAAGTCAGCAAAAAAAAAAAAAAAAAAAAAAAAAAAAAGTACCCACTGCCATCAAAGAAATATGCAGACCAGACCTCCCATACCCCTGCTGGCCCAAGTAGTGCAGGCAGGGGGTTACCCTTCCCAGCAAAGATTGGTAGGTTGGTTCCACAGTTAGGCCTACAGCCCCAGGGGGATTCAAATACCTCCTAATGTTGGTAGACACCTCCACTGGCTGGTTAGAAGCCTTCCTTTGCCTAACTGAAGAGGCTGGAGAAGATATTAACAGTCTGCTAAGAGACATTATCTCCAGGTTTAATCTGCTTAAGATTGTACAGTGGCTGGCGCTGTGGCTTAACAGGCTAATCCTCCACCTTGCAGCACCGGCACACGGGTTCTAGTCCCGGTCGGGGTGCCGGATTCTGTCCCGGTTGCCTCTCTTCCAGGCCAGCTCTCTGCTATGGCCCAGGAAGGCAGTGGAGGATGGCCCAAGTGCTTGGGCCCTGCACCCGAATGGGAGACCAGGAAAAGCACCTGGCTCCTGGCTTCGGATCAGCACGATGCGCCGGCCGCAGCGGCCATTGGAGGGTGAACCAACGGCAAAAGGAAGACCTTTCTCTCTCTATCCACTCTGTCAAAAAAAAAAAAAAAAAGATTGTACAGTGATAATGGGTTGACTTTGGTTTCAATGGCGAAAGCTGGACTATCCCAGTTTTTAGGGCTAGGCTGGAAATTACATGCTACTTCTAGACTCCAGTTGTCTAGTGTGACTGAAACAATTGTATCCTAAAGGCAACCTTAGCTGAACTTCATCAGGGAACTCCTGACAATTGGTTAAATCTCCTTCCTACCCACTGCCTTAATTACCTTAACTTGCACTAGAGTCATGCCAAAATAACAATTAAGCCTTAGTCTATGCGAGTTAGTGTATAGGAGACTCTTGCCCACTGCTACTGAACCTCTGACATGTCAAAACATGGAAGCAGAGAGAATACAACCAGGGCAGATAGTGACTGCTCTGGACCAGTGTACGCCCTCCCACCATTTCCTATGCTTGTTACAGGTACATGAAGCTTTCCTGGAGTAACCCTGACTTGAGGCCGACTATCTGGTGAGACCTTAAGTGAATGGTCTGTGTCTGCTAACAATATCTATTCCATATTCCGATTTCATGGCCTCTGGATGTCTACCCAGTCATGGGAATGCTACACCGGAGGGCAGCACTAGCTTCACCTTTCAAAATGATATCAGATTATTTTATGCCAACAATGTTGGCATCTTAGAGGAAATAACACCTATTCCTTCAAAAAGACAAATTTAAAAACTGGCATGGAAAGAAAATTTAATAGCCCCATATGTATTGAGAACATTAAACTCACTTCAGGTATTCCTCCTGAGGTAACTCAAGTCTTCAATAGTTTCATTTGTGAATTCTACCCAACTTTTACAGCAATAACTGCATGGTATTACATACTTTAACAACACTGGCAAGGATAACTTTCTAATTCATTTTAAGAAATACTGAGGCTGGTGCTGTGGTGTAGCAGGTAAAGCCACCACCTGCAGTGCCGGCATCCCATCCCATATGGGTGGCGATTCAAGTCCTGGCTGCTCCACTTCCCATCCAGCTCTCTGCACAGCCTGGGAATGCACCAGCGGATGGCCCAAGTCCTTGGGGCCCTGCACCTGCATCAGAGACCTGGAGGAAACTCCTGGCTTCAGATAGGTACAGCTCTGGCCATTGCAGCCATCTGAGGAGTGAACCAGCAGATGGAAGACTTCTCTCTGCCTCTCTAACTCTGCCTTTTGAGCAAATAAATTAATCTTAAAAAAGAAACATTACTCTTCCCATTATTTCCCTGTTTTTATTCTGTCCAACACTGTTTTGCTCACGTTGAGGTTATGTCATTAAACAAATTTAGAGTTGTTATGAAATCAGGCCTTGTGATGTGTGGTACATGTGTTCTATGCAGCTACTTTGAGTCCTGAGTCAGTGAACAGTTTCCAAGGAGAAAGCCAGGGTTATGTTCCTGCTAGCCTGATTAACTGATAACTGACTGTGGTGTCTTTGTCTGAAGACTCCTTATTTCCCACTATTGATTCGGTAACAAACTCTCAGCCAGCAGCATCCTAACACGCTCTTTCGGCCGTATCTCACACAAGTAGTTTCTCCTAAGACTCATCACTGCTTTCTTGTACCATGAACGCTTCATGACCATTAGAGACCCATTCAATGGCGAAATCACCAAGGCAAAGCACAAAAATGAAAAGCATAGCACTAGGTAGGTCACGGAGAACAGCGTTCACAGCTTTGGAGCCGAAACCCTCCGGCAGGACATCAGCTTGTTCTGCCTCAGCTGGGAGCCTGTTCACTGTATGCTCCCAATCTTCCCGGCTCTGTGCACGTCCGGGAATGACCGCACAAACTCCAAGAGCAGTGACTGCGGGCTACACGGGATCTTTTGCCAAGTTGGCAACTTGGCAAATACGAAGTGCTCAGATAACGAGGTTTCATTTTATCCCGCGAGTAATGGTTTGGGGGGGTGGGGGGGAAGGAGTCCCTCTGGTCTGTTATTTTCTCCAGTGAGCCTGTGCAGCCCCAAAATTCAGATTCAGTTCTCTCTCTCTCTCTCATAATAAACGAAACACTGCCAGGCAGCCAGCCCACGGTTCCTGCCCAATGCAACCACACTGTTACCATTCTTATCAATTGCCTTGGCGATTCCTCCTGCTGTTCTCACAGCTTTCCAGTAACCAGGAGGCCCAAACAGAAATGTCGTCTCTTACCACGTGTGAGGCCAGAAGTCCACGAGCAAGCCGCTGTTGGACCCCTCTCGCTCCCAAGGCCCGAGGGGGCGCTCTTGCCCAGCTTCTTGCAGCTCCTGCTAGCTCCCGGCATTCCTCGACCTTGCAGCACCACCATTCCACTTTCGGCCTCTGTTGGCGTCTCCCTCTGTCTCTTACCAGTGACACCTGGTGACCATTGGACCCACCTGGATGCTCCCGAGTTCGGCGTGTCAAGACCCTTCTCTTTTAAAAAGTAACGAAATCCTATCTTTCGCAACAAAATGGATGCAATTGGAGACCATTATGCTTACTGAAACAAACCAGTCCCAAAAAGACAAATATGTTTCCCCCGATTTGTGTTAACTAGCTTACCGAGTACTCAAAACCTAACGTCCATGAGCAAAACTCACATTTTGAGATTTAATCATCACTTAGAGCTCTCGTCTCTACCATGGAGGAATAGGGTTTCTCTACTATTTGGTGAATGCTTCATTTAGAAGAGGGTTAAGCTTGTGATTATAAAGCAAGTTGTAAAAATGTAAAGAAAAATAAGGGGGGAGGAGGGTGGAAAGTGTCATGCTCTTTAAATTGCTATGGGAGACGTGAAATCTGTTCCCTTCTTGTAGGTAAAAAGCTTAAAAAGACCCCTCCCCCCCATCCACAGGGTCCCTCCCAGCTTCCGTGGATTGGGGCCCGAATGGAACCTTTGAGGGGCATTTTCCTCACACCTCTCGTCTGTCCCGGTGCTGTGTGTGCAGGGAGCCCTCACCCCTCGCCTCGTCTATCCTGGTCCTGTGTGTGCAGGGAGCCCTCACCCCGAGACCCCTGGGCCATCCCCATTTGCTCCCTGAGACTCTATGAGCCTCAGAGCCCGAGGAAGACCATGTCTTTGCATGAGGCAGACAGAGTGGCCAGAGCAGGAAGCAGCAGTCAGGAGAACGGGCCCTACTTCTAGCTCAGCCACCCACCTTGGGACAAGGTCTATGTTCTCAGGGCCTCGGGTCCCTTATTCCTGAAGCGGGTGTCATGTTCACGTGGAGATCCCAGTGGCGTGTCAGACGCAGTCTGGGAGCAGTGACCCCTCTTTGGTGAAAGCCTGGCTCTTAGTTTCCTGTTGCTCTGAAGCTTGACCAAGAATAAGGGTTGGTTTTGACTCACGGTTTTGAAGACAGGAAAGTTCTAGACTGAACAGCGAGGGCCTCAGACGGGTGGGGACTCCTGGCACAGCCCTAAGACGGTGCAGGGCTTCGCACAAACACAGCAAGCTTGGGTTTCTCCTCCTCTTCTTCCTCTAAAGCCAACAAGGCAATGATAAGGCCCCGCCCTTGTGACTGCATCTAATGCCAATTACCTCCCAAAGGCCCCACCTGGTCCCACCTCGCAGCTCCCTCACAATGGGGATTACATGTTGGGGGCAGGGGTGGGGGGGAGGAACAATCAAATCACAGCAAGTGATTTCACCAAGACTGATTTTCTTTCTGTGTCTGCTTTGGCTGAGTTTACACAGCTGTGGCCAACAAACATGCAGAGAATACTCGGTGCCAGGCTTCTGGCTGGGCCCCAGGCACCTTCTACAGCCTGGGAGGTGTAGTGAGAGGAAGTTAGCAGGATGTCCGGCAACCAGAAGTCTCAATTGTATCTGGAAATATTCAGATCCACTCAGGACTTTTCTAAGAAGCATTTTGAGGCTGTCTTAAGAGCTTTCAAGAAGCCAACTAGTTGTGACTACATCAGGTGAAATAAATAAACTAGGCAAATTAGCTAAGGGTAACTTGCTGGGACACATCAAGGCAATCAAGAGACAAACACCTCCATAACCTTCAGGCAATATGAGTTATCCAGTTCGGTAAGGTAGGCAGGCAGGCTTGGGGTACCAGGAAGGCCAAGCAGAATCTCTCCCTGCAAAGGGAAGGGCAGCCCCCACTCCAGGGCCTCTTCCCTGGGACAGGCATGTGACAGGCCACGGCGACCTCAGTGAACTGGGGAGGAATGCCAGGCCAAGTCTCCTGTGTCAGTGCCTGGCTGTGGCAGAAGCCCCAGGAACCCGATGTAGTGCCCTCTGCAGGTGAGGTGCACAGGGGTGGAGTCTGCTCTGGACCACCTCCTGGGAGACTGGCGTTGTTCCTATCACCACACCCATGCCATCTTCCCTGGCTGAGGACTGGAGGCAGCAATGCCTTCTTTTCCCTACCAGGCAGGCCTTCAACGTCATTTCTACCTTCCCTTGTGAGGACAAGCTGCAACTCGGGAACTCAGCTAAAAGCAGTTCTGTTGGGGTGGGGGTTGTGGAGCAGCAGGTTACGCTGCCACTTGGGATGCCCGCCTCCCAGTTCAGAGAGCCTGGTTTGAGTCCTGTCTCCACTTCCAATCCCGCCTCCTGCTAACGTGCCCCCGGGAGGCAGCAGGTGATGGCTCAAGTGCTTGAGTCCCTGACACTCACATCGGGAGACCTGGATTGAGTTCCAGGATCCTGGCTTCCGTCAGACCCAGCCTTGGCTGTTGTGGGCATTTGGGGAGTGAACCAGCAGGTGGATGATCTCTCCGTGTAGATCTCTCTCTATCACTGTTTCAAAAAAAAATAAAAATAAAATAAAAAAAGAATCGTGTTTCTCCAAACCTACAGAATGTTCACCAAGAATGAACTGTACTATAAATTGGACTTTGGGGGAAATAGTGTTTCTGTTTAAGTTCATCCAACAAATGTGTAACTGCTGGAGTAGGTCGAGCATGGTTGGGGTAGTGAGCACCTTGGAACTGTTTGTCCCTTCTGCTCATTTGCCTTGAACCTTAAGCTGCTCTGAAAAACAAAGTCTACTAAAAAAACAAGGGGACTGTTGAGGGCCCTGCTACCCTTGACCTTCCTGAGCCCCCAGAGCAGCGTACTCCCCTTGGTTGGTTTGTTATAAAGAATTTATCAAACATCAAGGGCAAATTCAGGAGAGAGTTTGAGTCAACTACGAGAGAAACTCTCAGCTTTTCAAAGCATTCTCTTGCTTTTCCCTTCCAAATTCAATATTTACTTTGCTCTCGACTGGAAAAGCAGATCCTCGGTTTTGTGTCCTGGATAGAAGCCATGTAGGTGTTTCCTGTCCAGAGCATTCCCCTGGACAGAGTTTGAGAGAAAAATAGGACCTGTTTTTCCAGAGCTGGAATGCAAATTCATTTTTTTCTACTCTCTCTTATGTTCCCTTCATTTCTGTGGCTACCCAAATTGTTTTAATAATCATTAGGTTCACATCTAATATAGTCACCCTTTCAAAAAAAATATTTAGTTATTTATTTGAAAGAGAGAGAAGTGGCAGGGTGGGGGAGAGAGAGGAGAGAGAGAGAGAGAGAGAGATCTTCTATCTGCCAGTTCACTCCCCAGATGCCACAACAGCTAAGGCTGAACCAGAACAGGTCTCCCACGTAGGTGCAGGGGCCCAAGCTCTTGGGTCATCTTCCACTGCTTTCCCAGACCATTAGCAGGGAACTGGATTGGAAGTGGAGCAGCAAGGACACGAACCAGTGTCTATATGGGCTGCCAGTGTCACCAGAGGCAACTTTGCCTGCGCTGCCACAATGCTAGCCTGCTATAATTGCTCTCTAAATTTTTTTTTCCATCTTGCTACAAAAAAATTTAGACCTTGTTAGAATGGGTGCCAGCATTTTAGTGCAGCCACTTAAGCTGCTGCTTGCAACACCAGCATCTCATATCACAGTGCCGATTTGAGTCCAGGCTACTCCACTTCCAATCCAGCTGCTTGCTAATGTACCTGGGCCACTCATGTGGGAGACGAGGATGGAGTCCCAGGTCTGACCTAGCCCAGCCCTGCCTGTTGGAGTCTTTTGGGGAGTCAGCCAGTGGATGGAAGATCTCTTTTTGTCTCTGCTTCTCTATTTGCTGCTCTGCCTTTCAAATAAAATAAAATAAAATAAAAATAAAAATCTTCAATTACATAAAAAAGAAATTTTACAAACTGATGGAATGAACAAGAAAAATAAAACAAGTCACCCCTAATCCTAATAATCACTTAGCAATACTGTGGTGTTTTATTCCTTCCATAACAGAAAGGGTAGCATTCAGGCCAAGAGGGGCACTGGCTCTAGAGTAGGTGGAGCATCTGAAGCTGACTGAGTTGCCTGGCTTGAGTTTGCTCTTCTGGGGATGTTCCAGGAAAGCTCATCTTGCAGCATGGCACGCAGAGGGTGGCAAGCCAACGCAAACAAAGAATGCTGCACGACACCAGTCTCAGCCTGAGTTTGGAACACACGGCACATGAAGGTGCACGTGGCTAGGGCAGGAAGGGCCACCTGTTCTTCCTTTTCCACATTATGAACATCGAAGCACGCGGCTTCTCAGGCTTGCAGTTTCTGTAGGGAACTCTGCCTTCCCGCTGTCTCCTTTACCTGTACAAGTTAATATAGCCTTCCCGTGAGCAGCTCCCATCTGAGGCTCATCGGCCACACTCCAAATGAACAGACCCCATATCTGCTAATACTTTCATGTGCAGACCCTTGCGTGTATGTGCATTTCTAATGGGAAATAATCATCTTAACCATATCCTCTTTTTTTTTTTTTTTTGGACAGGCAGAGTGGACAGTGAGAGAGAGAGACAGAGAAAGGTCTTCCTTTTCCATTGGTTCACCCCCCAGTGGCCGCTGCGGCTGGCGCACCACGCTGATCTGAAGCCAGGAGCCAGGTGCTTCTCCTGGTCTCCCATGCGGGTGCAGGGCCCAAGGACTTGGGCCATCCTCCACTGCACTCCTGGGCCACAGCAGAGAGCTGGACAGGAAGAGGAGCGACCGGGACAGATTCTGGTGCCCCAACCGGGACTAGAACACAGTGTGCTGGCGCTGCAGGTGGAGGATTAGTCTATTGAGCCACGGCATTGGCTACCATATCCTCTTCAATTTTGGGCATTAGGGACATCATTAATGCCTTTGCATATGGTTTCTATTGAACTTCATTTCATGGAAATATTATAATTTTTATTAATCCTTATTGTTGAACATAGTTTTCTTTATAAATTTAAGCTTTATCAAACAGTATTGTTACTGCTCAAAATTAAGCCCAGGCTGCTCACTGCTCAAAAACCAATCAGTATTTGAGGACAAGAATTGATGCAAGAGAACAAGCTTATTCAAGAAGCCAGAATTCTTAGAGGGAAGGCAGACTTCTCTAGTCCTAAATATGCTATTCCCGAATTTCAAGCTAGCAGGAGGACTTTTAAAAGGAGCAGAAAGGGGAGGTTAATAATAAGAGAAACAAAGGACAGGGCCAGCTGACCGTTGGCCTCCAGCCAGGCGATAAGGGGTCCGCTGGGGACACAGTGGTTACTTCATCCTGCAGTCATTAGTCTAATCCTCCTCTGGTCATGCTGACCAGGGAGGGCCAGATTGTTTCACAACGTCGGCTGCCTTCCCAAGGCCAGCTTCTGGAATTCTCAAGCAAGCATTATTTAGCTGTCTTTACAAGCTCAGCTGTTAGCTTTACTCAGCAGAATGTGAAAGGGAGAAAGGGAGATAAGTTCAGTTTGGTTGCTCTATGGCAGGATGATTCTTGAAGCTAAGTCTGCGCATTGTCACCTTCTAGCAAATACCAGGAAGTGGAATTGGTGACTCAAAATGTTTAGCACATGGGTCGGTGCAGTGAGGCAGTGGGTGAAGCTGCCACTTGCAGTGCTGGTATCCAATATGGGTGCCAGTTGGAGTCCTGGCAGCTCCACTTCCGATCCAGCTCTCTGCTATGGCCTGGGAAGGCTGTGGAAAATGGTCCAAGTGCTTGGATTCCTGCACCCACGTGGGAGACCCAGAAGATCTAGCACCTGGCTTTGGATCAGCACAGCGCTGGCCATTATGGCCATCTTGGGAGTGAACCAGCAGATGGAAGATCTCTCTCTCTCTGCCTCTGCCTCTCTATAACTCTGCCTTTCAAATAAATAAATCTTTAAAAAAAATTCGGCACACGTCACCATTCAGCTCCTTGGGAAAGGGTGCCACACTAGCACACAAAACTCCCACGTCCCTGCACCCCAACAGTGTTAGTGGTAAGTCTGCCAGGTTTGGTTAACACAACATTAATACTAGGAAAATTAATCAGCTTGCAATTTATCGCATCCTAACTCTGTGCAAGAGAAGTGAATGTCCTTGTGTGAAGGAGTTCACAGAATATGGGCTGAATTTTCACCCAGCTTAACCACGGCATTTGGTTGTGGAAAAGCCAATTAATCTTTCCTTACCCCAGCCTTGCCAACTGTGAGGATGATGAGTATTAGGGACCAAGTTGTGTCCCCCGCAAATGCATATGTTTAAGTCCTAGCCCTCCGTGTGACTGTGTTTAGATACAGGGCCCTTCAGGAAGCAGTGAAGGTTACGTGAGGTCATAAAGGCAGAGCCCTGATCCAAAAACCCTGGTGTCGGGCTGGCGCTGTGGCACAGAGGGTTAACGCCCTGGCCTGAAGTGCCGGCATCCCATATGGGTGCCAGTTCGAGACCCAGCTGCTCCACTTCCAATCCAGCTCTCTGCTATGGCCTGGGAGGGCAGTACAGGATGGCCTGGGTGCTTGGGCCCCTGCACCCACATGGGGGATCTGGAAGAAGCTCCTGGCTCCTGGCTTCAGATTTGCACGGCTCCAGCTATAGCGGTGATTGGGGAGTGAACCATCGGATGGAAGACCTCTCTCTCTGCCTCTCCTTCTCTCTGTATAACTCTGACTTTCAAATAAATCTTTAAAAACAAACCAACCTGGTGTCCTAAGAAGAGGAAGAGACACAGGCATCTCTCCCAATGTCCCTGTATTAGTTAGGATTCCTCAGAGGGACACAATCAGTGGACACCTGAGAGGGTACTTATTAGGAAAACTGGTTCATAAGATCACAGAAGCTGACAATCCCCACAACAGGAAATTGCAAGCTGGAGAACCCGGTAGCAAGGCTCAGTCCAAGTCCGGAAGCCTCAGAATCAAGGAAGCCAACAGTGTGGCCAGCAGTTCAAGCCCAAAGGCACAAGAACACCTAAGGTGTTCCTGGTGTGTGTCCCAGAGCCCAAACACTGAAGGACCTGGAGTTCTGACGCCCGGAGCCAGAAGAAGGGCATCCTGCCCTCGGAGTGGAGGGAGGCGGAAGAATGGAGGAAAGCAGAGAGGGACACAGGGAGGCTCCTTGTTCTGCCTTCTGCTTTTCCTTCCAGGACCTGGAGGACTGGATGGTGCTTGAGGAGGGGTCTCCCGTGCTCAGTTCCCTGACTCACCAGCCAGCGCCTCTGAAACCACTCTGAGATCACCCTTTGGGGCAGCCCTCCATCTGTCATCTAGGGCAGGGGTCTGTTTCTACCCTCCTGTAACGTTGTTTCTTTCTGGGACAGGATGCCTTGCAGTGAACCTGACCCCCTCAGCCTGACCCACCAGAACCAGACAGATCCAGTGTGGCTGCCTGAGCCACGATTAGAAAACCTCCGACTTCATTAGAATCTAAGTTCTCTGTTAAAGGATGCCCCCAGCAGTGCCAGAACAGTCCACGGCAATTGTGACAAGTATCAGGAGAGACCATAACAGACAAAAAGAAGGCAGCTCCCTGATTCTGACAATGACAATGCCCCTTTCCAGAAACCCACGAACACTGCTCCTTCTTATTCTTCTTCTTCTTCTTTTTTTTTTTTTTTTTTTTTTTTTTGGACAGGCAGAGTTAGACAGAGAGAGAGAGAGACAGAGAGAAAAGTCTTCCTTCCATTGGTTCACCCTCCAAATGGCCACTAGGGCTGGCGTGCTGCGTCGATCCGAAGCCAGGAGCCAGGTGCTTCTCCTGGTCTCCCATGTGGGTGCAGGGCCCAAGGACTTGGGCCATCCTCCACTGCACTCCCGGGCCACAGCAGAGAGCTGGACTGGAAGAGGAGCAACCAGGACAGAATCCGGCGCCCCGACCGGGACTAGAACCTGGGGTGCTGGCTCCGCAGGCAGAGGATTAGCCCAGTGAGCCACAGTGCCGGCCCACTGCTCCTTCTCAACAGATCCCTGTCCCTCCTTTCTGTTGTGTTGTTGGTCCCCACAGGTTGGGAAGTTGGTTTGTGGGACCACCACTGCGGCACAGCGAGCTAAGCTGCTGCCTGTGATGCCTGCGTGCAATTCTGGAGTGCCAATCCAAGTTCTTGCAGCTCCACTTCCAATACAGCACCCTGCTAATGCACCTGGGAGGGCAGTGGAACTTGGCCCAAGACCTTGGGCCCCTGCTACCCACATGGGAAATCCAGCCGGAGTTCTGGGCTCTTGGCTTCTCTGCCTGACCCAGCCCTGGCTGTTGTGGCCATTAGGGGAGTGAACCAGCAAAGATCCCTTTCTCTCTCTCCCTCCCTCTGTCACTTCACCTTTCAAGTAAATAAATAAATAAATCTCGAAAAAAATTTGGTTTGTGAGCCAGGCTTCTGCTTCTCCATCCTTTGTCCACTGAACAAATCTTGAGCCATTGATACTCAGCTTTGGTTTGGTCACTGGCTTCCCAACACTGAACAGATAAGGGACCTCATTCCCACATCCAAGGGGCTAACAATTCGTGGGTGACAAATGCAGTTAGGTTGGCACCAAGAATGAGCCATGACACCTCTATAGCTGCACGTGCAGAGAGAAAGCCAGGTGAGGGCGCAGCAAGTAGGCAGCTCTCTACAAGCCGCGGACAGAAGCCTTCCCGTAACTAGCCGCAGGTGGCACCCTGATCCTGAACTCCCAGCCTCCACAGCTATGAAAACATTTCACTGCTCAGCACCCTTCTTTGTGGTATTTTGTTCTGGCATCCTAACCAGACTCATATGGTGAGGACAGGCAGTGTGGCATCAGGATTAAGGGCGGAATGTGAGGTTGAACATGGATTTTCGCTCTGGTCTCACTAGTTATTAGCATATGACCTTGGATGTGTTAATTAACTTCTTTCATCTACTTATGGAGGATAAGTAAGAATGTAATCATACATACGTCTATATAGCTGCATATATGTATGTAGTCATCCCATGATATCCACATGGGATGTGGTTCCAGGATTACCCAGAGATAGAATATTCAAGTCTATTATATTTATACAGAACCTGTGTAATTCTCCTGTGCAGTTTAACTCATCTCTAGATGATTTATAATGCCTAAAATGATGGAAATGCTATGTTTATTTTCAAGATTTATTTATTTTATTTGAAAGGCAGAGTTACAGAGAGGCTGAGACAGAAAGAGAAAAAGAGAGAGATCTTCCATCTGCTGGTTCATTCCCCAGATGGCCACAATGGCCAGAGCCTAGCCAATCCAAAGCAAGGAGCCAGGAGCTTCTTCTGGCTCTCCCACTCCAGTACAGGGGCCCAAGGACTTGGTCCAACTTCTACTGCTTTCCCAGGCCATAGCGGAGAGCTGGATCAGAAGTGGAGCAGCCAGGACTCAAACAGGTGCCCATATGGGATACTGGCACTGCAGGCTTTACCAGCTAAACCACAGCGCAGGACCCAAGAAATGCTACATTAATAGTTATTGTATTTTTTACTATTTTTTAATTATTATTTGAAAGTCAGAGTTACACAGAGAGAAAAGAGGCAGAGAGAGAGCGAGAGAGGTCTTCCATCCGCTGGTTCACTTCCCAGTTGGCCACAGCAGCCGGTCTGAAAACAGGAGCCAGAAGCTTCCTCCGGATCTCTCATGTGGGTGCAAGGGCCCAAGCACTTGGGCCATCTTCTACTTCTTTCCCAGGCCATAGCAGAGAGATGGATTGGAAGTGGAGCAGCCGGGTCTCGAACCGGCGCCCATATGAGATGCTGGCACTTTAGGCCAGGGTGTTAACGTGCTGCGCCACAGTGCCAGCCCCAGTTATTGTATTGTTTAGAGAAGAATGACAAGGAAAAGTCTTTTTTTTTTTTTTTTTTTTTTTTGACAGGCAGAGTTAGACAGTGAGAGAGAGAGACAGAGAGAAAGGTCTTCCTTCCGTTCGTTCATCCCCCAAATGGCCGCTATGGCCGGTGCTGTGCTGATCCAAAGCCAGGAGCCAGATGCTTCCTCCTGGTCTCCCATGCAGGTGCAGGGCCCAAGCACTTGGCCCCTCCTCCATTGCCTTCTTGGGCCACAGCAGAGAGCTGGACTGGAAGAGGAGCAGCTGGGACTAGAACCCGGCGCCCATATGGGATGCTGGTGCCACAGGCGGAGGATTAGCCAAGTGAGCCACGGCGCTGGCCTCCAAGGAAAAGTCTTAACATGTTTAATACAGACCTAGTTTTAAAAAAGATTTTTGATCTACAGTTGGTTGAATACACAGACCCAGAACCTACAGATACAGAGGGCTGGCTGTGTATGGTTAATATATGCACAGTGTTCAGAAATGCTGGTCACTACTATGTCTACTACCTCAGTACATCATTGAGCCGACTCTGGGTAGAAACTTAACAAATGGTGGTTACCACTTACAGGCTGCCGAACGTGGCTCAGAAGTCACTTCCTTCTCAGCACCTTTCAGTGGAAGTGGTAGTACCCACTTCGCAGAGTTGCTGTGAGGATTACAGAACATGAAGCACTTAGCTCAGTACCAGGAACAGAAAGGGAACATTTCCTCTCTTAGGACTATTTTAGACACCTATCTTGGCAAAATAATGGTAAATTCCTGGCAAAGCAACAGAGCTTCTTTTGCAATGAATCCTAAAATCAGAGGTTGAATCAGCAAGAGCTGGCCAGATGAAGTCCCCGCCCTTGCCGGCAGTCTTTACTGGCTGTTCTCTTTGTAAAAATGCTCCCTTTGACTCCTTAGCCCTTGTTCACTCTCCTGTTCCTAGATTTGCCTGCCCGACTACAAAAAACATAGGAAAGCTCAGGCTCAAATCAAAGCTCAGGAGATTGAAGTGAAAGGAAGGATTAGAAGAGGGAGCAGGAAATTGTCTTCTTGTGTTCTTGCTCAGTAAATACCGGTTGTCTTTTCAAGAGGTTGTGCGCACAGTTAAAGATACGCCAGCACCCAGCAGCAGACACTCTGTGAACACCTAAGCCCCTCGGCAACAGCTCTGGTTTAATAGTTCTGTTAAGAGATTATCATTATTGACCATCTATTCTAAGACTCCATAATCCCTGCCATAAACTTGCACCTACAGATGGTGCCTAACTTACAATTTTTTTGGCTTCATGATGGTTTGAAAGTGACATGCATTCTGTGGAAATAGTGCTTCAGCTTTTGAATCTGGACATTTTCCTGGGGCAGGGAAATGTTTTACGATCCTCTTTGCTGGTGTTGGCAGTAGTAGTTTTATCTTACGGGGAAACAAGCAGCGCTGTATTCAACAGGCTCGGTGTGTATATACATTTTCAACTTATAGTATTTTTGGTTTACAATGGATTTATCAGGATGTAAGTTGAGGTGTATCTGTGTATTATTATTCCATCAAAGACAGTTAACAATTCACTGGGACCCGTATCTGTGTTTTTTTTTTTTTTTTTTGACAGGCAGAGTGGACAGTGAGAGAGAGACAGAGAGAAAGGTCTTCCTTTTGCCGTTGGTTCACCCTCCAATGGCCGCCGCGGTAGCGCGCTGCGGCCGGCACACCGCGCTGTTCCGATGGCAGGAGCCAGGTGCTTATCCTGGTCTCCCATGGGGTGCAGGACCCAAGGACTTGGGCCATCCTCCACTGCACTCCCTGGCCACAGCAGAGAGCTGGCCTGGAAGAGGGGCAACCGGGACAGGATCGGTGCCCCGACCGGGACTAGAACCCGGTGTGCCGGCGCCGCAAGGCAGAGGATTAGCCTGTTGAGCCACGGCGCCGGCCTCGTATCTGTGTTTTGAAGTACATTTTTTCTCTTCCACTTTCTCTCCCAGTACTTTCCAGGTTCCTTCTAGCCACCCAGATTGCAGGCACTGGCTAACCCCATGGCTTCAGAGTCATCTGTTCTACCTCTTTGTACCTTGTGGACGGAGAGGGACACCACCTGCTGTTCCTTTGCAAGGCACAGAGTGGCACATCAGGACTTGCAGTCACCGAGGAGCGGAGGACTCCTGAGGTCCTGGGTCTCTGAGTCGCTGAAGACAAAGTGCGTATCTCAGTGAGAAGGCTCATTCTTGCCAGGAAGCATAAAGCAGACACTATTTTTAAATGTAGCATGTTTGGGAACTTCCATATATCTTGGCCAATTTCATGTTGAATAAAACAATTCAACTGAGATACTGTGTATAGGCAGGATCATTGTGTTGAAACAGACATATGTTTTAAACAATTTGGATTTTTTATGTTGAGGGCCAGCATTTGCCCTAGCAGTTGAGATGTCAGTTAATATGCCATATCAGAGCACATGAGTTTGATAGCCGGCTCCAGCTTCCAGCTAACAAAACCCTGGAAGGCAGCAGGTGAGGGCTCATGTAATTGGGTTCTTGCCACACATGTGGGAGACCTGGACTGAGTTCCCAGCCCCAGCTTCTGCTCAGCCCTGTCTTGGCCATTGTGGACATTTGGAGAGGGTAACAGCAGTTGGGTTCTCTCTTTTTCACTCCTCATTCCCTCTCTCTACCTCTGCTTCTCTCTGTTACCCTTCCAAACAAATAAATAAAATAAAAATAAATAAATAAAAATGTTTACAGAGTATTTTAAAATTTTCACTAAAACAACTTTTGGCCATCTGACATGTGGGAGCACTTCCAAAGGCAACAGAAATCATCAAAGGGACTAGACTGGGGTCAACTTTATTCTAATTATTTCTTTCTGGAACTCTTTGATTTCTCCCCATCTTCCTAGAAATTCCTAAAGAGGACAGATGTAAAATTAGGCTATAAATTATAAAAACCATAAACTTAGCTTATAAATTAAGCTAAGTTGCATTCAGAGTTGCTTAGGGTTAACAGGAATCATGAGATTGTTTATGAAAGTTTTCTGAGTCTCACGGAACAAAAGTATGAAGTTCCTAGAGAGTTGACGGACTCCACTGGGGGAAAGAATGAGGGTTCTTTGGAGTTCACTGGGGTCAAATGACAAGATCCCAAGTAGAAATGAGCTGTTTCGCTATGTTTGGGATTTCCCTATCTTATTTTTATTTTTTTTAAGATTATTTATTTTGAAAGGTAAAGTTACAGAGAAAGAGGGAGAGACAGAGAGAGGTCTTCCATCCACTGGTTCATTCCCCAATGGCCACAAAGGTGGGGACTAGGCCAATCCGAAGCCAGGAGCCAGGAGCTTCTTTATGGTCTCCCACGTGGGTGCAAGGGCCCAAGCACTTGGGCCACCCTTGGCTGCTTTCCCAGGCACATTAGCTGGATTGGAAATGGAGAAGTCAGGTCTTGAACAGGCACCTATATGGGATGCTGGCACGGCAGGTGGCTGCTTTACCTGCTACACCACAGCACCAGCCCCCAGGGTTTCCCTACTGATCACCAAGTTCAGAAGCAGTGGGAATCAACGGACAATACAAAGAGGGCCATAGATAAAATACTGAGACCATACAGGGGTCAATTAGAGGTCATCTAGTATCACCTAGGGTCACCTTTATGTTTTTACTCCTTGAACAATGTCAGTTTTTTTAAAATAGGGGGGTAGAGAGAGAGAGAGAAAGAGAGAGAGAAACGTGTACTCCCGTCTGCTGGTTCACTCCCCAAGTGCCCACAATGGCAAGGACTGTGCCAGGCTGAAAACAGGAATTCAATCCATGTCTCCCACATGACTACTTGGACAATCACTGCTACCTCCTAGGGTCTGCATTGCTAGGAAGCTATAATCAGGAACTGGAAACAGGTCTCAAACCGAGGCACTCCAATATAAAATAGAATATAGATGTCCCAAGTGAAGGCTTCATCACCAGGCCAAAGCCTGCCCCCTCCCCGCTCCCCGCCAAGCTAGCTTTGACTTTCCTTTCTTGGCTGATGTCAACCCCAAGTGGCCAGCATTAATTATGTTGAAAAATGGTCACATCATATTCAACTGGGTCCTAGCAATTTCACTGCATATGGGGTTATGAGAGGTACAACATTTGCCTTGTTTTAGTTTATTTTGCATGTCCATATTGGCCAAAAATTTCATGGCATGAGTACAGGCAGTGCTTGTAAAATGTAAAATGTAATGAGTTGAAGGGGAGTCAATTAGACTGTTGTATTTTTGTGGCTATTTTAGATCATCTGTAGGGTTTTGTGGATTGTAGTATTTGTATTGCAGGCAAGCCAGCTAGCATCTGATTCTCAGCTTCTTACTCTATAAAATGAAGAATTATAGAATATTTCTAAGGCTTCTAGAAATAAGCCCTTCGCAAAAGTGGTCCACTTAAGGATTTTGAGCATTTACTGAAGGCCACCCACTAATTCCACTGTGGGAGAAGGGAGTGACTCAGCCACACAAAGACAAAGGGCTCCCAGCAGAGGCAATGGCCTAATGTTAGCCAAATGTTTAGCTGTTCTCCAAGGCTCCAAGGCTAGGAGGGAGAAAGTTCTCTTTTTCTACTTTATGTAATGTTACACAGGATATGTGCTTGGGAATCGATTATGAACCAGAATTGAAGTAATGTGTTAATAAGAAGACATATTTTGTTTAGATAAGTAACTTTAAATATTTGTATATTGATCAGTGAGTTTTTTTAGTGGTGTTTGTGTTGGGTACCCTGATCCAGGTAAGCCAGCTTGACATTATGCAGTGGTACTAATGGCAAAAATATGTTCTGTTCACCAGTGATCCCACCCATGTTTCTCAGCTGTCTTCCAGCTAGATAGGACAAGTAAGTCTCATCTGGTTGATAAGAATGAGTAGAAATGATTGTGTCAAAGTCGTGTCCAAAGTTAGGCAGACGTGAGCTCTCCACACCTGCTCTTCCCCACTGATAACAATGGGAGCCCCTTTATTTCTCATGTAACAGCCACAAGATGTTGGTGCCTGATTTACTAAGTGAATGGGAACAGGCATTTGGCACAGGGTTTAAGATGCTGCTTCAAGTCCCAGCTCCTCTGATTCTAATCTTCTGCTAATGTACATCCTGGGAGGCAGCAGATGATAGCTCAAGACTGGAGTCCTTGCCACTCATGTGAGAGATCCCTGACCCAGCCTGGTTGTTGCGGGCATGTGAGGAGTGAACCAACAGATGGAGGATCTCTCTCTCTCTCTCTCTCTCCGTGTGTGTGTGTGTGCATGTGTGTTCATGTGCACGTCTGCTTTTCAAATAAAATGAAGACAAAAATATTTTTTAAAAGAGACAGAGAGAACGGGGATGGGATGATACAGCCTTCCAGCTGGTTTTATTTAAATTATGAATGCTCATGCCTTGGGTGATTTGCTGGAATGGTATATGAGAAAAATAGAACAAAATTCATGTCCAAGTGAACTATAAACAAAAGTACGACTATTTTGTTGCTCTTATTGGCTCTTACAGGGATATGGATCATTATGCCAACTCTCCCATTGGGAAACATCTTGAGCAGATGGAATCTACTGCTAGAAAACTTTGGAATGAAACAGACTCCACTGGTATCTCTGGCCCCAGATGAAAACTTTAGTGGAAGTTTGTTTTTTTGTTTTTTGTTTTTTTTTTTTTGACATCTCAGTCCACTTATGATGCCCATATTTGGCATGAATCCCTGCCCTGTAGCATTTTAAGGGGGTATTCACAGGATAAGTGCAATGTGTTCAGAAGGAATGAAAGTCTTGCTGACTGACAGATGCCCTCAGACAGTATCTCAACAGACAACTTGTAACAAGTGGCTACGCCAGAGGGTACCCAGAGCCAAAGCCAAAAGACAGAAAAGTCTCTATGGGTGTCTTCAGATGCTACCATGGAAAAGGATGCCTCTGGTCAGAAGTGAGTTTGCAAATTTGCCTGTCCTATGCCCTGATCCCAAGGCACGTTTTTGTCTCTCTGGAGCAGGCACTTAGTTTCACATCAGTGGCTGACACTGCCTACCCTGCCTTTCCTATTTCTTGAATGTGTCCCAATTGGTGCCACTGTCCCTGGTGCTGACCAAACTGCATGCCCTGTAGGCCCTTTGTTGCTGTCCATGGTGCTGCACTGTTTTTCCTTCTTCCTTCCTTCCTTCCTTCCTTCCTTCCTTCCTTCCTTCCTTCCTTCCCTCCTTCCTTCCTTTCTTTCTTTCTTTTCTTTCTTCCTTTTTTTCTTTCTAATGCTCAACATGCTACAGATTGGTAGTTTTTAAAGCACAGACTAGAATTCAAGAATAAACTCCTTCTGAAATGTGTTAATAGGATTTGGGGTCCTGACTGAATAATCAACACTTTCTTGCTGATTAATATTAATGGCACAGGTTCTGAGATCTAGCACAGTTGGCGGAGCAGACCAGAGCCAAGTAGACAGCAACTAGAGCACAGCTTGCAAGAGCACTAACCACAGCACGGGGGAGCAGTTAAACGTCGGCAATCCCTGGCTTTATATTTCTTACTTATGATTTCCCATACAGCCTATCAGAAAGTCCTGCGAGTTCTATCTTCTGAGTATCTCTTGGGTTAGGCCCTTCCTCTCACCTCCACCACCAAGTCCAGGATGGCCCAACCATCACCACTCAGGGTCTTCTAATCTGATCACCGCCATTTCTTGCAAGGATCATTTCTTTAAGAGGAAACTTTCATAACGAGGTAAAAATAGAGGTACCTCGAGTAGGTAACTTGTCAATTTGCATGCCCACCAAACTTTCAGAAGGCACAATCTCTAACATCCCTGACTGTATTTAAAAACAAAACCAAAAAAAAGAGTGCATTTTCTTGTATGTAAATTATCCCTCAAAAAAAAATAAATAAAAAAAGTTGACCAAAAGAAATACACAATAAAAGCAGTGAAAGCTTCCAGAGCGCTTAGTCCACAAACGCGGGTTGGGGGTGGGTGTCCGCGAAGCTTCCGAACTGACCTGCGGCAGCTTTCCAGCCGCAGGGGGATGAAGAGACTCAGGGCAAGCTTGCCCGCATACGGACCAGGTCAGGTAAGCTTCCTGAGACCACAGAGCAAGCGAGCGCCACCGCACAGATGGGGGCTACGTTGGTCTCTCCCTCCCTGCCACCGATATGCCTCGGTTCCCGTGGCCCCCCGGGGGGAACGCCAGGGGTCCCCGAGAAGTCGGAAGATGGGGAAGAGCGAAGGGACGGGCCCCAACGGCGCAGGCTGCGTCTGCGCGCCGGGTGGGAGGGGGCTTCCGGGGCTGCAGGGTCGCCCAGGCGGGTGTGATGCAATCACGCCCGTGTGTGCGTCCTAGAACGGCTCCAGAACGCGCGGACTGCGGTAGACCTGGTGCCACCCGCCGCCCACTCCGCCCCCGCCGCCAACCGCTGTCCCCAGCCTTCTTCCCCCAGTCAGGACGACCACCGGAGCCACTTCCTGACAGACGCCCCGAGCTAGCGGCAGCCCCCTACAACCGTCCACCTGTGCGCCCAGGGCGCGCGATGAAGTCGGCGAGCTCGCGCGGGGGCGGCCGCGGGGGCTGGGGCGGCGGCTGGGGCGCGGGGCGCGGCGGTGGGACCAAGGGCAGCAGCAGTGGCGACGGCGGCGGCGGCGGCGGCGGCGGCGGCTCGGGGGGCAAAGGCGGATTCGGGGCGCGGACGCGCGGCTTTGGCGGCGGCGGCCGGGGCCGGGGCCGGGGGCGCGGCGGGGGGGACGGCAGGGACCGCGGCGGTGGCGGGCAGCGGCGCAGCGTGGCCAAAAGCAAGAGCCGCCGCAAGAAGGGCGCGCACGCGGTGTCCGTGGAGCCGCACCGGCACGAAGGCGTGTTCATCTACCGCGGGGCGGAGGACGCGCTGGTCACGCTGAACATGGTGCCCGGCCTCTCTGTGTACGGCGAGAGGCGCGTCACGGTGACCGAGGGCGGCGTGAAGCAGGAGTACCGCACCTGGAACCCCTTCCGCTCCAAGCTGGCCGCCGCCATCCTGGGCGGCGTGGATCAGATCCACATCAAGCCCAAGTCCAAAGTGCTGTACCTGGGCGCCGCTTCGGGCACCACGGTGTCCCACGTCTCCGACATCATCGGCCCAGACGGCCTGGTCTATGCGGTCGAATTCTCTCACCGTGCTGGCCGCGATCTGGTCAACGTGGCCAAGAAGCGAACCAACATCATCCCAGTCCTTGAGGACGCGCGGCACCCGCTCAAGTATCGCATGCTCATCGGGATGGTGGACGTGATCTTCGCCGACGTGGCGCAGCCTGACCAGTCCCGCATCGTGGCCCTGAACGCACATACCTTCCTGCGCAACGGGGGCCACTTTCTCATTTCCATCAAGGCCAACTGCATCGACTCCACCGCGTCCGCCGAGGCCGTGTTCGCGTCGGAGGTGAGGAAGTTGCAGCAGGAGAATCTGAAGCCACAGGAGCAGCTGACCCTAGAGCCCTACGAGAGGGACCATGCGGTGGTCGTCGGGGTCTACCGGCCCCTTCCCAAGAGCAGCAGCAAATAGAGCCCCGAGTGGGTCTCTCCTGCCATCTCCCCAAGGCTGTGTCTCCTCAACATTCTTATGTGTATGTGTCCTGGTTGTGTGTTTTGATTTGTTGTTTTTCTATTAAATGGCATCAAGGAACGCGTACCCAGGTGGATCTGTAAGGCCTGGCGGGGTTTGGCCGCAGTGATGAGCGGCCTGCAGCAGCCTGTGCAGGGGCCCAGCGAGGGCCTTCACCAGCTGTGCTTGTTCTGAGCACTACAGCCCCTGCCTCCCCCGGGCCGGGTCTGTACACCTTCTTCCACTATCACAGGGCCAGGGAGAGAGCCCACGGGGGGCTGCTGGTGACATTGGCCAAGTGGCTTGACCAAGCGTGACTCCAGGGAAGGGCGCTGGGTGCAGATGGCAGGGAGGAATGTGATCTAACACAGTCTGACCCAACACCAGGTCTTAACCACAGCGCCTATCCAGGTACTTGACTCCTCAGCTCGGCCCCTTGGCCCTCACTGCATTTACTCACCACACCAGTGCACAGGTGGTCTTTCCATTTCCGTATTACTGTGTGAAGCAACAGGGCTTCTGGGGGGTGAGGTAGGCGCCCCAGTGCATACAGCCAGTAAGGAGGACAAACTGAAATGCCAGGCTTGTGGGCCCTAATCCACTGCTGTTTCCTCGGCAACCAAGGCTCTTGTCCCCTTCCCCACACATGGCACAGAGTATGTGTTCTGCCGCCTCACCTCACCAGCCTGCCCCTTCCTCTGGTTTCACAATAGCAAACCAAAGTGGGGAGTGGGAGGTGGACTCTCTTAGCAGTGTGCCCATGGCAGGGCATAACATACTCAACAGTGGCGTGGCCAAGTGTCTGAAGAATGTCCAGAAAAATGCTTCCCAGAAACTATCTCGTTCTGGAGCGCTTTTCCTACACACCCTCAGATGCTAACTCAGCACCATAGGTTCTGGCTTCTCATACCAGCCCAAAGGGAGTGGGAGACTGAGGATCTCTTAAGAGCCAAGAATATTGCCAGCACTGTGGCTTAACCGGCTAATCTTCCGCCTTGCGGCGCCGGCACACCGGGTTCTAGTCCCGGTTGGGGCGCTGGATTCTATCCCGGTTGGCCCTCTTCCAGGCCAGCTCTCTGCTGTGGCCCAGGAAGGCAGTGGAGGATGGCCCAAGTGCTTGGGCCCTGCACCCGCATGGGAGACCAGGAGAAGCACCTGGTTCCTGCCTTCGGATCAGCGCGATGAGCCGGCCGCAGCAGCCATTAGAGGGTGAACCAACGGCAAAAAGGAAGACCTCTCTCTCTGTCTCTCTCTCTCACTATCCACTCTGCCTGTCAAAAAAAAAAAAAAAAAAAAAAAAAAAAAAAAAAAAAAAAGCCAAGAATACTCCAAAGCCTGGCAAATTCATTGCAGCAGACTTTGAAAAGCTTTCCATTTAGTCATTTGAATAATCCACATTGCCACATGCTAAGATTATTGACAGTTGGTCCAGGGATGAATACCCACTAATTCACCATTTAGGGGGTGGCTTTGCCTTCCTAAAGATGTGCTTGGGCCAAGATTGTGGTTAGTTTGCTTTTCCAGGGATGTAATTCATGGGTGGGGGGCAGAGGATAAATTAGGCTTACAAACACAGCTATCTCTCACCCACCCAGTCTCATCTCATCCCACAGAGTAATTCAGGGAGTCTTTCGGCAAGACTGATTCGGAAAGAGAATGAGGTACATGTCTCTAAAAGCGCAACCTATGCATTTTTAAAAGATTACTTATTTCAGAGCTATATACAGAGAGCTTCTGTTTGCTGGTTCACTCCCAAAATGCCCAAATGGCCAGGACTGCAACAGAAAATCCGATTACTTGAGCCATCACCACTGCTTCCCAGGGTCAGCATTAGCAGGCAGCTGGAGTCGAGGGCCGGAGCCAGCCACCCAAAACTTGCACCCAGGCACTGTGATGTGGGATGTGGGCATCTTAATTTCTAGGCCAAATCTCCATCCCCAGCCAGGCAATTATACCAATAATGGAAATTGTCATTTCAACCCTGCAAAGTGAGGGTCATTATTCCCATCTAACAGATGGAACAATGGCTATTCAGCGGGGGTGACAGGACTTAACATCCTGCAGTAAGGCCCACAGCTGGAAATCAAACATCTGTCTGACTCTGTTCTTTTCACTGAGTTCTGTACTGGTTATGCTGCCTTGGAAAGTCCTCTCTCTGGTCTAGGCTAATTAATGAGTGGCTGAGATGGAGCTCAGTGGCTGGGGACGGACTCCCCTGGCACAGGCACCTTCTCACTAGGGGAGGGTTCCAGGAGCCGGGCACCCAGGAAGGAAAGCCTCTGCAGTACTTTAGCACAGGACCAGCCCTTCCTTAGGGCTGGCTCAGCGTTGAGAAGGAGCTTTTAGTTCTTCCTCACAGGGTGATTCTCCCCTGCAGTGGGGGATGGAGCAGGGGAAACTCAACCTCTTCCCTTGCCATGGGCTCTCCTCCAGCCGCTGCTCCCTGCCACACATATGATTTATAGTCTATGTCTGAAGCTGCGTACCATGCAGAAATGGCATGAAAACAACCTCATAAAAAAGAAAAACTCTCAGAGTTGCAGATGGGTTCCTGGGCCAGAGGAATAGCATGGTAAGAACCAAGAGAGATGTAGGAAGAAGGGCCCAGGGGCTATGGGGGGAATGCTGGAACTGTTTTGGAGGATGGGGTATAGGGAAAAAGATGGGACTGTAGTGCCAGGAGACAGTGAGTCTCAGGAACCCTGGAGGTATCAGGGACACAGGCACCAGCCCTGCTCAGAGCCAAAAATGCTCCAGCAATCGTCTGCCTGGGTTCCCAGCAGGCCTTCTACTGCGTCCCCAGGTGCAAATTCTGCTCCAGCTGTCCTAGAGAAATACCACAGACTGGGTAGCCACAACAGACACATATTTTCTCACAATTCCGGAGGCCAGAAGTTCAAGATCAAGGTGTAGGGATTCCCTTCCTGGTCTTAATTGAACACCTTCTTCCTGTGTTCTTACTGTCTGTCTCTCACACAGACAGGGAGGGTAGGGAGGAGTGCTCACTCACACTGTGTTGGCCCTTCCTTTCTCCTCTCTTACCCTAGGGCCCCACCCTTTTGACCTCTTTTAACCTTGATTATGTCCTTAACGATCTATCAATACAAACACATTGGGAGTTAGGGCTTCAACTTATGGATTTGGGGGAACATAATTCAGTCCCCCTAACACGAGGGCTGGATGAGAATTTAGAACTCACACGCTGGTCTCCCTGGATGTTGAGAATTATGCTGAGCAGCATGCAATGTGACCATTCCTGCAGACAGCTGGGCACATGGGAAGTGGTCTGTTTCACCTGCTTCCTCCTTTCCTCTATGTCAGGAGATGACAAGCACCTGAAAACCGAGAGTTCACATAAGTGCCAGGGGTCACTCTGGAGTGGGGAGATTTTAGCAAGGTTTGTAAGGAGACTGTTCCAAGCTGGGAGCTGGGTAGAGCTTGTTGCTTTACAAAGGTATGTCAGAGAACTAATGGGAAACTGGGACTAAAAGATAAGTTTCTTAAGGTTCAAAAATGTTTGAAACCCATGCATAGTTTTTTGTGACATGTGTTTTCTGTGGGTCTTTGGAAGACTCCTTGTATTCAGAGAATTGGCATCCCTGGCAGCACTGTGGTTGAGAACTGAGTCCAAGCACCAGACAGTACCCAGTCACAGTCACCTCTACTCACATGTGCAGCAAGGCTGGAGGTTGATGCTCGAAGACCAGAAAATGTGGGCCACCCACCCAATGAGGTTAGCAGGAGCAGGCCGGATGAACAACAGGCCCATTGCCACCATGGCTGTCAGCCTACCCCGTGCCAGGTGACTCCTAGGATGGAAGAAAAACAGGGCAGGAAGAAAAACCTGACAGTGAATCTTTGTCCAAAAGAGACTTTGAAACTAGAAGAAGCCAAATCCCATTAAATTGGCAGTTTCCTCTCCCAACCCTGCTATTAAGCAAGATGTATGAGCATATTTGAGCAGTAGTGAGTACATTTGGATGTGGCTAAACTAATATTTATCAAGCACTTCTTATGTCCCAGGCATGAAGCTAAGCATTTATTTGCTATTATGATTTTTAAATTAATAGAACAAACATTCCAGAAGGTGGAAGCACTTGAACATTTAGTTTGATGGGTTGCTGCCAAGTGAACACTGGGGCCTGAGCTACCTGTGACATTTGTGTGGCCTGGGCTCCTGGCCTCCCTTGCCTCTTACCAGCTCTAGTTCTGTTCCACACCCTGTAGGGCCTCATGTCCATGTCAGTAGACATCCAGAATGATAATCCAAGATGTGTTCCCATGCCCTTCAACTGATCACCTTTAAGCCACATTCAGGGACCACAGTTTCAAAGTGGAAGCAGGGTCTCCTCTCTCCAGGTGCAGCATGGAGAAGGACGGGAAGCATGCTCAGGCTGTTCAGGCAGGGTTTAAAGTCCCTGATGTGATGCAAAAGCCATGCATACAGCTTTCTTGGGGGCGGGGGTGGTGCATGGCACTTGATCCCAACTGATTTCTTGCCTCCTAGGTCAAAGAGTGCATATGGAAGGCCAGTGCACAGTGCTCTAAAGTGTGGGGCTCGGAGGAGGGGCCCCAAGTACCCATACCTGAGTGCCTCTCATCCAAATGTCAGCATTCCTCTGCCAAGGAGGGAAGTTTGGTTCCCCCCCCACCCCGCCCCAGGGAGTCCCGTCAGGCCCTGAAGCTCACAGGAAGTGAGCCTCTTCTGAAACCACAGCGCTTGATTCATCTGCTCTGGGAGACACCATTTACTATCCAGGTACCACGGGCCAGGTGCATCCCTGCATCTTGTCTCACTGAATCCTCACAGCACCCCGTGGGAGGTGTTACCCCTCCCACCACAGACGAGATGGAGGCTGAAGACAGTGACATGGGTCCATCACCATGGTGTAGCTAGAAAGTGGGAGATGTGAGACTTCTGGAGCACAACTCTGCCCCTTCTCCAAGTCAATGACATTAAAACTGGACATCCTAGCGGAAGGCCTGCCCTTGGTGTTTTCGTAGGTCACCCTAAGTGATTCCAACATCCAGCCAGGGCGGAGATTCACTGTTTAAAATCTTACCTCATCTTGTCATCCACTGGGAAGGCAGATTTAGGACAGTATTTTCTGTAACTGGAAGATAATGGCCGAGCATTCCCGCAGTGCCTGCCGGTACCGGGGGCCTCTGTGACAACACAGATGCTGCTGGGGACTCCCGAGAGGAAGATGGTTGAAGGTAGTTCCTGAAGGCAGTGACTGGTTCTCCTTTTCCCTGGGCCCTGGACCGAGCACTGCCTGCTGAACCTGTCTGCAGGGAGGGAGCTGAGCAGTCCAAGTATCAGGGTGGCTGATAGAGCAACAAGCTCAACAGTCAGAGTTTAGGTCTTCAATCACTTCCTATGATGGCAGAAGTAAGAGGCTAAACCCAGAGAAGGTGCTTAGTGGATCAGCACTGACCAGGTCTCTGTGTTGAAGGAGACCGCAAGGCCAGCATTGCAGCTGAGCTGGTTTAGCTGCTGCATACCATGCCAGCATCTCATATCTGAGCAGCACTTCCAGGCCCAGCTGGTCCACTTCCAATCAAGCTGCTTACTAATGCTCCTGGGAAGACAGTGGAACATGGCCCAAGTGCTTAGGTGCCTGCTACCCATGGGAGACTCAGAATGAGTTCCAGTCTCCTGGCTTCAGCCTGCCCAGCCCCAGCTGTTACGGCCATTTGGGGAGTGAAGCAGCAGGTGGAAGATCTCTGTCCCTCCCTCTGTCATTCTTTCAAATAAATAAAATGGAGACCACAACAAAAAGGCTCCAGCAGTCTCTCATCATTGTCACGTCACTTAATGGTGCTGTGCTTCCATGAGTGGTCGGACTTTCTAAGTTCCTTGAGTCTTTATGGTCTCAACAGGACTGATTTCTGTAAATGTTCCCAGGACTGCCTGAGGTGAGCGTGTCCTTTTGTTTTGCTGGATTCAGAACCCAATGTACATCCATCAGGTGGAACTTCCCTGGTGGTCAAATCTCTGATTTTTTTGTTTGCTGTTTGTCCCTATTGATAACTGAGAGATGTTGACACCACTCATTGTGATGGCAGTTTCCTGTCAGAAAGTTGCAATTAAGGCTTTACTTTCTATATTATTAATTGCACGTGTATTTTAAAAATTATGTCTTCTTAAGTGAGCTTTTTATAATTAGGTAATGACCACTCCTGATGATGGATTTTGTTGTCATTTACTTTTTGTCTTTATAGTTACGTATTCTTTTGGTTAGTGTTTATTGACATAAAAAGCACATAGATATTATTTCCCCTTTAAATCAAGAGATTCTCCTTGGCAAATTCAAGTCCGCTTCTATTTACTGTGTTTACAGAAATATTTGCATTTTTGTTTTTTAAAATGTGCTTTTTGTCCCCTTTCTGTGTTAAAAACATCTTGCGTAGATGTGATGACCTAATTACTTGTTCATTTATTTGGATTACATTCTGGTGCCATATGCCACTTGTTCAACAGGGAAAGAATATAGGAAAGAAAGAGAAAACAGCAATGAGATAGGGTGAGGGAACCT
Organism: Lepus europaeus; assembly: GCF_033115175.1. Lineage (NCBI taxonomy): Eukaryota > Metazoa > Chordata > Mammalia > Lagomorpha > Leporidae > Lepus > Lepus europaeus. Next base: position 112,111,205 of record NC_084830.1, on the reverse strand, counting down.
AGGGTCGAGTTTTAATTCTGTGAATAACTTGCTGTGCAATCAAGGACAATCTAGTCAACTTCTTTGGGCTTTTTTCCTCCCAGTAAAATTTCTGTTTCAATCAGCAGCTTGTGAGATTCTGGCTAACTCTTGGAACCCACGTTCCGCAAGCTTGGCTGGTCACTGGTTCTCAGTGAAAAATCCTAGGGCACATCTAGTCTGATGTTTGCATTTAGACTAATAGTCCCTTAAAATCAAGAGAGCCATCCTTTCTTTAAAGGACTGGGAAGGTTTCAGACTACAGTAGCATTAGAAAAGCAGGCTCCAGGAATGACCGAATGTCAACAGATTTACTTGCTTACCCAGAAATGGCCAAATCATATGTTTTGATAATCAGGGTCAGGAAAGGGAACTGCATGTATGTTGACCTGAGTGTGAGTGGTTGTTTTGTGTCTTTTAAAAAAAAAAACTTTACTGAGGTAAAATTTTGTATGGCACATATTTAAATGACGTGATGAGTTTTGACTGTGTATACACCTGTGAAACCACAATATGGGTAACACTCACATCCATCACTCCCACAAGCTTCCTTCTGCTTCTCTGTAGTCCCTGGCTCCCTCCAAACCCTGCACCCACACAGCCACAAAGGATGGCCTTTTAACAAATGATGCTACAATAACCACGTATCACATGCAAAAAGAACCTGCTTGCCAAACACAGATGAACTGATCATGGACCTAAACATAAGAAGGAAAACAACAAGAAGCCTGGGAAAAAAAATAGGAGGAACTACTCATGAGTTTTGGTAGGCACACATCTCAGAACACAAAAAGTAAAGAGAAAAAAAAAATGAGAAACTTATCTTCAGCCAAAAATCTCTGTTCTTCAAAATGAGAATAAGTCAAGCTACAAAATGTGTTGGTTTACTTTTGTTATTTTAACACCTGAGAGAAGCTTCTTGGGAAAAATAAAGGTTTATTTCAGCTTACAGTCTGGGAGTCACAGTTCAGCACTGGGCAGCCCCAGAGAATGACTGGAGGCTGCCAGCCATGCCTGCAGAGTAAGCAGCCAGCAGTGAGGCAGAACTTCAACTAAAAAAATCAATACTCAAAGGAGAACTACCCTGAGGGTACACCCCCAGCAATCTAAAGACCTCCCACCAGGAAACACAGGAGACCCTGAATACCTACAGCAATCTTAAACAACAAAAACAAAGCTGGAGGCACCATAATACTAGATTTCAAAACCCAAGACAGGGCAGTTATAATCAAAAACAACTTGGTATTGGCACAAAAATAGACACATAGACCAACAAAACAGAATAGAAACCCAGAAATTAAATCCACTCATCTACAACCAACTTTGTCCTTTGCCAATGGAGCTAATATCACTCCTTGGGAAAAGGACAGTCTCTTCAACAAATGGTGCTGGGAAAACTGGATCTCCACATGTGGAAACAAAACCCCTAACTTACGTCTTACACAAAAGTCCACTCAAAATGGATCTAAGACCTAAATCTATCACATGATACCATAAAATAACTAGAGTAAAACATTGGGAAAATATTGTAAGACATTGGTATAGGAAGACTTCTTGGATAAGACCCCAGAAGCACAGGCAATAAAAGCAAAAATGGATAAACGGGATTATATCAAGCTAAGAAGTTTGCACAGCAAAGGAAATACTCATCAAAGTGAAGAGGTAACTGACAGAATGGGAAAAAATATTTGTAAGCTTTCCAAGTGATAAAGGATTAATATCCAGAATCTATAAAGAGCTCAAGAAATTCAACCACTATAAAACAAACAATCCAGTTAAGAAATAAGCAAAGGACTTGAACAGGCATTTTTCAAAGGATGAAATACAAACAGCCAATAGACACACGACAAAAACGCTCAGGCTCACTACCCATCAGGGAAACGCAAATCAAAACCACAATGTTTCACCTCACCCCAGTTTGAACGGCTATCATCCGTTCAAATAAAATAATAAATAAATGCTGGCAAGGGTATGGGGAAAAAGGTACCCTAATCTACTGTTGGTGGGAATAATGTAGAAATCATTACAGAAGACAGTATGGAGATTCTTGAGATCTGAAAATATTTACCATGACTCACCCATTCCATTCCTGAGAATTTGCCCAAATGAAATGAAATTAGCATATTAAAGTTATCTGTACCCCCATGTTCATTGCAGCTCAATTCACAACAGTTTAAGATATGGAATTAACCCAGGTGTCCATCAGTGATGACTGGATAAAAATGTGGGAGTCAGTGTTGTGGCATAGTGGATAAAGCTGCTGCTTACAGTGCTGGCATCCCACATGGGTGCCAGTTCGGGTCCCAGATGCTCCATTCCTGATCCAGCTCTCTGTTAATGTGCCTGGGCAAACAGTAGAAGCTGGTCCGTCCTTGGGTCCCTGCACCTACATGGGAGACCCAGATGGAGTTCTAGAATCCTGGCTGTGGCCTGGCCCAGCCCCAGTTGTTGTGGCCACCATTTGGGGAGTGAACCAGCGGATGGAAGATCTCTGCCTTTCAAATAAATAAATCTTTTAAAAAATGTTGTATTTATATACTATGAAATACAACTCATCCATAAAATTGAATGAAATCCTAACTCTTGCAATAAAATGGATGTGGCTGGAAACCATCACGCTTAGTCAAATAAGGCAGTCCCAAAAAGATAAATATCATGTTTTCTTTGATAAATGGTAGCTAATACAGAACACAAAAAATGTATAGAAACAAAATTGACATCTTATGATTTGATTGTTTTTAGCCCTTGTTTATACTCCTGTGGAACTGGCTTTCTACTGTCTCCTTGTTGGATATTATGATTAGTGGTGCATTAAAGCCTGTGATTATTGGACTAGATTGAAATTATGTTTCTGTAACTTTTAGAAAAACGAAGAAAGGAAGGGGATTGAGAGAAATAGAAATGTGGTTATCTTCCTAGAACTGCACCTATGAAATACATGAGATCTGTTCTCTTTATATTAATAAAAACTAAAAAAAAAGACCTCCCAGCAGAACAGCCTCTCTGACGCTGTAACTAGATTAGGTCTGCACCCTTACTACTGAGTCATTACAGTTGAAGCATGAGTTCTGGGAGATGAGCCCTACTTCACACACTAACATCCAAACATACATCTAACAAAGGACTTCTACACAGAGTATTTAAGGAACTCTTACAACTAACTCTAGGACAACTAAACAGATCTGAACATCTCTTATATGAGTGCTTTTACAGGCAAACTCTAGGAGACAAATCAGGAACTTAGCAAACTCACTGAAATCATTTTTGAAGTTATTAAACAGTTGTAAAACCACTAAAACATCTTAGGAAAAAAAAAAAACCAACATATCATGCATTCACCTACCTTTGCCAAGCTCAAATAATTGATCTCTTTCAATGTTTATCACTTACTGCATGACAAAAATGTATTTTTTCACCCACCAAACCTGGGGGAAAGAGTCCAAATTCTTGCTAAACAGAAATGAGCACAACGTGCCACTTGCTCCCAAAGCGCAGCTATCAGGTTTTGGTATCATTACCGGCTTCTTTTTAAAAGCCCTGGCTGAGCGAGAGCACAGGCTTGCCTAGTGTCCAGTTACCTGCACTTTAAGGGTGCACAGTTAACCTCTGGGAAAAAGGGCTGGTGCTGTGGCACAGGTTTAGCCATTGCAGAGCCAGCAACCCATGTGGGTTCCAGTCCTGGCTGCTCCGCTTCAGACTCAGGTCCCTGCTAATGTCCCTGGGAAAGCAGCGGAAGATGGCCCCTGCACCCATGTGGGAGACCCCATGAAGCTCCTGGTTACTGGTTTTGGCCTACCCCAGCCCTGGCCATTGAGGCTATTTGGGGAGTGAACTAGCAGATGGCCAGCGGATGGCAGCTCTCTCTCTTCCATTCCCTGTAACTCTTTCAAATAAGTAAATAGATCTAAAAAGGAAAAGTAACATTCAAAACTATTTTCAATAGCAAAAATATACTTTAAATATACACACACACAACTTATTTGAAAAATCAGTTAGAGAGACACAGGGAGATGTTCCATCCCCTGGTTCACTTCCCATATTGGCCAGGGCTGATCCAGGTTGAAGTCAGGAGCCAGAGGCTTTATCCGGGTCTTCCACATGGGTGGCAGTGACCCAAACAAGATCTGCTACTTTTCCTAGGCCATTAACAGGGAGCTGGATAAGTGGGGCAGCTGGTACATAATCCTTTGCAAACGTGGGATGCTGGTGTTGCAGGTGGCAGCTTTACTTGCTAAGTTTCAATGCCAGCTCCCTAAACATAAATTCAAAGAAGCAGTTTTCTTAATATTATTTTAGGGAAAAATCCAAACATTAAAAACCCCCAAAACCCAGAAGCAATTGAGGAATGTAAACCAAAAATGACATGCTGCCTTAAAAACTTATTTAAGTGCCATATATAAAATCCAATACTTTTCCATTTGTAATGTTTGCTGTGAAGAAAGCACTTGCATGGTGGAACTTTTTGCTCTTTAGTAGCTCAATTCCAGCTCCTTGCAGTATTTCTGTTTGCAGAACTAAGCTACACTTCAAATCTAGTATTTCCACATTGTGACATTTTTCCTTAGTCCAAATCTTTTTTTTTTTCATTTTAGTTTCTGCTTATTGGATTTTCTCCTTTAAACAAAATACAATTTCACATAACAGTCATCATATTCTCATTCTCAACCATTTCTGCAAGAAACATCAGCTGGGGCTGAACCCGGCACTGTGGCACAGCAGGTAAAGCCATTGCCTGCAGTGCCGGCATAGCATATGGGCATCAGTTAAGTCTCGGCTGCTCCACTTCCAATCCAGCTCTCTGCTATGGCCTGGGAAAGTAGAAGATGGTCCAAGTGCTTGGGCCCCTGTACCCACATGGGAGACCCAGAAGAAGCTCCTAGCTTCAGATCGTCACAGCTCCAGCCATTGTGGCCAACTGGGGAGTGAACCAGCCAATGGAAGGTATCTCTCTGCCTCTCCTTCTCTCTGTGTAACTCTTTCAAATAAATAAATAAATCTTAAAAAAAAAAAAAAAAAAAAAAGAAATAATGATACACACAGTAAACAACTTAGAGAATTTATTTGGAAAGTAGGAAGTAAAAAGCATGATTCTAACATTTAAGATAGGAACAAAATTAGAAAAAGTTAAACTACAGGAAAGGCAGAGATACTGAAGTTGGCTTAATGGCTATGCAATCCAAACAAGCAAACCCAAGTTTCTTTCATGCAAATAAGCATTAAGAGTATGGGAATGTTCACAGAACAAGTCACAACAAATATTTTTAAAATTTACATAATTATATATAAATGAAAAAATAAATTAGGAAATTTACAAGAAATGTTTACAGGTTACAGTGATAACTTAGCTTATTATGAATAAATCTGTAGCACATCATACATTTTTACATCAGATTCAGTGTTAGAAGAATTAAGACACGACAAAGCTTAGACTGGACAGGAATAATACAACAGACAGAATAAGGCAACTTAAGCTGAAATGGCATGTGTAAGTACAATTAACCGCAAATTAAAGGATTCTCTAAATTGGGACATTAAAACATCTTCTAGGCATGATTTGGTCAAAAACTGGGCTGAATTAAGACAAGTACCATTCAACTTCAGTAATAAAGTCAGGAGTTTAGCTGTAGTTCAAATAAAAAATAAAAATGTATAATGTATACAAAACTGTAAAACCATCTCATCATCACTTATACTCTAATGCCATAATTATATTTCAGACAAGTAAAGTAGGCTATTAGTGTGGGTCCATAAAGTTACCTTTTATTTCTAAATGCTGTAAACTAAAAGACGCCACTCAAAAAAGTGGCAAATTTCAAAATGGCTTCAGTATCTGTGACAACCACTGCCTGACCTCGTATGATGGTCAAGCAACGCTCATACATACAACCAAATAATTTCAAATGTACATTGTTTATGTATATCTTACAAATTACATAAAAACTGAAATGTTTTCCTTGAAAACTCTTGAACGGTTAGCACTGCAATGTATTAAGAATATTTAGAAACAGCAAAAAAAAAAAAAAAAAAAAACCAGTAATATGCTAGGATTGAATTAGTTGCATATTTACACATTTCAAAATCTTTTTAACTTCATTCAATCCTTTCAAAAATACATTCCTCATTAGTCTATTTAAACAAAACCAGTGGCAGCCGTGGCAAAAAAAATAAAATAAAATTTGAAAATCTAAAAAATGACCCTTTGGTTACAGAAGGAGCTAGAATGTAATTATGGACAGTCTTAAGGAAAAACAAAAAATTCCTCCCCAGCCACATGGTTCAGCACTAACCGTGGTACCTGAAATCTCAGCATCAGCTCACAGCTACATATAAATGGTAAGGTAGCAATGTCAGACACAGTCGCTTGATTATTCTCAGGCAATCCCAAGGACAAAGTATTTTAGGTCTTCAAGATATCTGATGTGGTAATTTATGGTTTTTCAGCTCACTTGCAGGTGATTAAACTTGTCTTATAATTTTTGCTGTGAACTGTGTTTGATGAAAGCAATAATCAATTTCAGGAAGGTTCATCCTGTATTTATCCTCATAAGGCCCACAAATAGCAAATAAACTCTAAGAAAAGGACCACTAAAAAAATCCTGTGTGTATCTAAGATTCTAGCATCTTCAAATTTAGTGGGATGTTTTTCTTTTGTACAATGTAAAAGTTATAATAATGCCCATATAGTTTTGAAGTTAACTGTAAAAATTGCAGATACCTTTACAGATTATAATATGTACACACACATGCATTCACTTACTTTTACCTACACATACAAAAAAACCCTTCACATTAAAGGTATATTTACTTGGTCATTATAGGCAATAACATAATATGAGAGAACCAATATCATTCTATTAGTTTGGTGAAGATACAAAAACTTAGTACCTATTAACATTTACAAATAAAAATGATTAATAACTGCAAAATTTAACTCCAAAACATGACACCAACTATCTAAAGAAATTGTTTAGCCATTCCAAATACTGCCAGAAATTAATCAATCAATTTGTTTCTCAGGATCTTGATGATAACTAAGCCATTTCCCACTGTAACAGAACAATTCCCTCATTTTACAAATAAAGAAAATAACATTCAAAAAAAGTTACCACTGTCTGGCACTATCTCTAATACAACACCAAATTATGACCCAGTCCACTGAATACACAAGACAGATAATGCTAACAGTAGGGATCGCTTTAACAAGCGGCAACACGTGCACCTTTAACAAGTGGGAATTTCTCAAAATTTAGACATGGCAGAAAAGCAGGAATTATTCACTTATTACATCGTCATTGTTACTGGGCTATTAATAGTGGAAACACTAAAGGAAGAAAACTACTTTTGGGGTCTTCACCAATCGTCACTAGGCTCAGTACAAAATACAGGACAACTTACTCTTGAAAACAGGCAGTGAAACAGATAATGCTTCATCTAATGACAGAAACAAAGTTTGGTTGAATTCCTTCAGTATTAAACACACAAGAATAAACAAATTATCAGAAAACAGCACATTACTGATGTTTCATGGCAATCACCTTAAATAAGGTCAGAGTATTATTACAAAAAGGCATATATTACTAATATTCAGTTTTCACACACCACAAAACAGTTAAATCAAATGCAAAACAACATACACATTTTCATTATTCTTTATCAGTTTTTACATGGCTTTAATGGAGAATTCCTAAAATACATTCTTAAATGCAATAGACTAAAAAGCATATAAAGTGCTCAACAGAAACACACACACACACACAAAATGAAATATGGAAAAATTTAGTTTGTAATAAGCAGAGTGGTTATAAAAGATATTTAGACTCTACTGCCTAGCTAAGCTTTCAACCAAGAACACAATCTTAAAAAAATTCAAGGCAAGATATGATGGATTATTCTTTGAAGGCAAGAATTACATTGGAAAAAGAAGAAAAATTTTCTACTTTGAGCTACATCATTCTACTTACAAAAATGGTCTTTCAGAAACTGGTACTTACAATATAGCAATCAGATGAGCACTCAAAAGTAAAACAAAAAATCACCCAAGACTCAGGAATTTTTATTTAGCCTAATACTTGGCAAATAACCTCAATTTCTTTAAAGGGCTTTGAATTATCAAGTGTATTCCTGGTGATTTCATGTGTACTGACCCCAACCTGAGTCCACCTCACTTCCTCCATATTCAAATTTGAGTAGCTGAGCAAGAACTTGCCATGCCAACTTACTTGACAATACTGCTCATTCTTTTGTCATTGAAGACATCTGGGTGCAGAACTGATTTAGAAAGTCTCTATTTAAAAGGCAATCTTCTCTGGGGACAAGGGATGGTGGTGCTAATTTTTATGTCATGTGTTTTCCAAGCCCAAAGCAAACAGAGTGCTCTTTGCATTTGAAAAAGTTAATATAATTTTTACAAATGAAAATTAAGCCTACAAATTATAAATAACTTTCATAATCTTTTTAATACTCTAAAGTTACCTGCTCAAAGTTAATTAGAATTTTACAAACAATCATTAGAACCATCAAATTTGCTTCACTGAAGGAAATACCTATTTTGGAGATTGCTGGCAACTGGCAGGATTGTCTTGGGCAATTTTATGAGCATCATAGGAAAAAATGATACACACTACAATGACATGGCAGGATGCCAACATAAGAGTTTGGGAATGGTCAGAAATACAGCTTACTCCTTATCTATTTAAAAAATAAGGGTCCTAATTTTTTCTTTATCAAATATTCTTCTAAAAGCCCAAATTCAGCAAGTTTTCATACAACTATGCTGTCTCACCTAGCAGACATTACCCATATACAGCTACTGAAATCTGTAATGTGGTCAATTCAAATTGAGATGCCGGAAGGGTAAAGCACACATTTTTAAAGACTAAGAGCAGAAAAAGGGTAACATATTTTATATTGAAATAACATATTTAGGCATTAAGTTAGATAAAAATATATAATTAAAAAAATTTCACATTTCTTGTTACTTTATGTGTTTACTAGGAAAGGTAAAATTAGATCCAAACCTATTTACCACCGCACGCTAAACGGAAATTTCTGGAGATCATAATACAAAAAACAGAATCTTGGTAGCCTTCTTCACAATTCTATATTCCTATCCTAAGAATTTTATATTTTGTATGCAAAAGACCTAAGACCAACAGTGGTGAGATGGTTGTCCAGTTTACCTGTATTTAGCAGTTAATTTCAACTTCAAAGGACAAAATGTATTAAATCATTTTTTTGTTCGGTATTATAGTGACTAAATTAACTTAAATAGTCTTTGTCCATTTCATTATTTTTCTGAAAGAGACAGCCTTAAACCTATAGGTAAAGATGTACAGAGTTTGCTATCAGTATAAATAAGTCTGGTAATTACTTTCGTTGAATAAGATTTCTATCTGATGGCCAAATCAGAAACTTTTAAGACAGATCAAACCACTGACATTTTGGCTGAAATATCCAGTCACTGGAACAGAAAAGTTAAAGCAAGAAACACGAAAGCATCACTTTAAATTGATTATTGACTGGTATGAATCCAAAGTTCCAAACAGTTTAAGTTACTGCTATAGGCGTTCCCCTTTATATACTTACTCCTATTATTTATATGTTCATGTCTTCAGGAAATGAAAACTGGATTTTAAATGCTTAAGCAAAAATTTTGAAAATTATACGGAGAAATGTTTTTAACAAGCACCTCTTAACAGTCTAATGAAAACTGCTCTGTACTGAACAACACTATGTTCTGTAAAAACACAAATACTTCCTTCATAATGTAAACAACTCTCAAGCTCTTCAAAGTACATCCAAATCTACTGGTGATTTACAGAGGTGGTGTTTCTCCTACTTCCTAAACCATAACCAAGACTGGAATAACTTCACCCAACTAATGAACCTCCAAATGTTACTGCCAATGTAAAAATCTGAAAAAAATCTCTAACATTGTAAAAAGTTAATCTAAAATACAGAATAAATTTCAAGGTAACAGGATTTACAAATCTGAGAACTACAATGCTTTTTTATTACCAGAATGTATGAAACACTGATCCTTTTATAATTCTGCAATACTGCCTTAGACTCTCCACAAGTTTCATATAAATCAGCTTTTAGTTTACACAACCTCCATTTAGAATAAACGTGATGTTGGCTGCTCTTCATAATGGAATCAAACCTTTAGCTCTGAAGGTTCAGATGTAATGGAAAGAAACAACACAAGTGTGGGCCTGAGATAAACATGGTAATTCACCAAAAAGGGCTAAGAACTCTAAGCAATTCACTCACACCATACTTCCAGGACAGCCTGAGCCAAAACCCCAAAGTAATCAAGCTTTCATTGATAAATACACGAAACATTTTAGCATGTGCCAATTAACTCAAATCACAGAAAGTGCGATGCCAGCAAAGAATGAGCATTTTCCAGGATTCATTCTAAAGCCTGGGCTAAAACTTAACAAGAGTATTGCATTTAAATTATGGCATCTGAGAAAAGTTATACCTTTGGGTAAAGATCACAAAAACATGCTTTTATGGGGAATGGGATTATGTCAGAAAAACTATAATAATTAATATTGTCTAAACATTTTAAAATGACATAAAAATGATCATCTTTGATTGCCATTTCAGTATTGATACAGGTTGTTACTGTCCGCTCTTTAGTAACCCATAACACACATATAACAGACTTCTGACAAATACCGAGAATCAATTATTTTCGTAAGTTAAATTTTTCTGAGTCTTTAAGATTTGTATTTTGAACATACAGTACTACAATGTTGGCTATGTAAAATAAATAGAAAAATTTTTGAGAGAAAGCTCAATTAGCAGAGGCTGTATTGCATTTAAGGATCTAAAACTGCCTATCTACAGGAAGGAAAACATTTCAACAAGAAATACTTCACATGTCATGGAGTTCTCTCTTTTAGTATGGCAATATCCAGGACCACTCCGACATTTAAAAGCAATAGGAAATAGTGGTATTCTTTTATCCTTTGGTTCTCAGTGACAAACAATGCAGTAATAATGCCTCTGGTTCAGTTCCTTTTGGATGACATTTATTAGCAGGGACAGACTTCATGCTTTAGCTGAAATTTGGTAGCCCAAGAAGTGCACCAACAGCTCCAAAGTATCCCTGTATAATTTTGAAACAAATATTAATGTAGTATAGTTTTTACCTGCTATGCCACTGTTCCGGCCCCTAATGTAGGATAGCTTTTAAATTAGCACACATTATTAACCACTCAGAGCACATTTATATGTATGTTCATTCTAATTTCCAAGTTGTTAGCTCCTCTAAAATTTTTTCCTAAACTGTATTCTCAATAAATATGCCCACTTTTGAAACATGTATTTTCAATACGTATTTTTAAAATGTGGCTTCTGGACAGTAAAGTTTCTAAGACTATTGCCAGCAATTCTGTACCCTCTCCCTTTATTCAACAAAGAAACTAACTCCTTGCCGTTCTACGAAACACTCTCCTCACCCACCAGACAGGGAAGCAAACACATACTTTCAATCTATGCTATTAATTGGTAATAATACAGTCACTTGACTTGGGACTATAATACTTCATCCAAAACATTATGTTGAACATTTAACTGGATAAAGTAAATGAATAGTAAGAACAAATTCAAATGCAATCAGTGGGTGGAATTGTGGTGAGATGGTCAAGGAGAATTTTCATTGCTAAATTACACATTTCTGTGCTGTTCACATTTAACATTTGTAATCTCAGGAGAGGAAAAAACAAAACAAAACAAAACAGTGTGTGTGGGGGGAAACAAAAGAAACAACCCCTCCTCCACCAAATCCACAAGCAGCCACAGAATCTGCACTGGTCACAGATCTCTTTTGGAAGAACTGTGAAGTTCTCATCTTAGTGGAGCAGTCAGCAGGTTATAGTAATTCCACTGTTCCCAACTAAAACTAAAATAAGTAATCAATACTCTACTGAAGTAAATACTCCATAATTTTGTTTGTAAATACAAGAAGCAATATATAAAACCTGCACAAAAAAGCATTCTATTAAAATTTACCAACTACTCTTTTTCCATCATACCTCATGTTCTAGAAACAGTGCTTTCAGTTGACCTTTGGACCAATAATCCAGTGCATATGCCAATAGCTTCATTGAGAGAGTATTGACACGTAAGAAGTTCCCAACAAAGACAACTCTGTTTATTTTCTGAAAGAACAAAGAGAGTGGCTTTTGAAAACAGTCATTAAATAGATGTTAAAACACAGAGTATACAAGATCTTAGTGCCTACATTTCAGACATAGAGCTCCATAATCCTGGGTACTTAAAAATAATTTCTAGATGTTACAATACACTTATCAAAACCTACAGAATGGACAACACCAAGAGTGAATACCAATGTAAGCCAAAGCCTTTGGCAATGATGGGTGTGTCAAAGCAGGTTCACAGAATCCAACAAATGTGTGCGCTGGTGGGGGAAGCAACAGGGAGGGTAGTGTGTGTATGGTGCACAGCAATACTCTGTACCTTCCACTCAATTTTACTGTGGACCTTAAACTGCTCTAAAAAATACAGTCAAAATACTTTGTTTTGGAAAGACTCTAGCAAGTGATTACAGGTGACTGTTTTTTGAAAATGGCCATTAAATAACCCATTTACCAAAGTACTTTGGAGACACATTACTAATAGGATTAATGGAATCAAACAAAGGGACAGTACTTTAAAACGCATTTACTGTAAAATAAACAATGACATGTAAGTCTGAACTCAGTATACAGAGCTGGAGACAAACAGCGCCTGGGATGCTGCCAAGTGAATTCAAGCCCTGGGATCTGGCATGCTCATTTTCTAGTCTGATCCATCAAGCCATTCTCTCTCACAGAATCCACACTTGGGAATTCCACACATTCTCTTTCAGCCTCTCAAATTAAATAAACAAACAAAAATAAAAGTTAAAAGAGAAGAGAGCCCAGGACTGGGAGAAGACAGACCCATGGCTAAGGTATCTGCTGGTTGATACCACCATAAAAGAGATAGAATTTAAATCAAAAAAAGAGAAAAAATTTAAATCAGTTAAACTTCCACCTTTATTTTTTAAAGATTTACTTATTTATTTGAAAGGCAGAGAAAAAGATACAGAGATGGGGCGCGGGGGGTGGGGGGGGAGGAAGAAGAATGCGATCTTGCATCCCCTGGTTCACTCCCCAAATGGGTACAACAGCCAGAGATGGTCTGATCTCAAGCCAGAAGCCAGGAGGAGCCTCTTCTGGGTCTCCCGTGTGGGTACAGGGGGGCCCAAGCCCTTCAGCCATCTTCCCCTGCTTTCTCAAGTGCATTAGCAGGGAGCTCGATCAGAAGTGGGGCAACCAGGACTTGAACCATTGCCCATATGGGATGCCAGCATTGCAGGCAGAGGTTTTACCCACCATGCCACAGCACCAGCTCTCCAATTTCCACCTTTAATAAGAAAACTACAGGGGCTGGTGTTGTGGCCTAGTGGGTAAAGCTGCTGCCTGTGACACTGGCATCACACATGGGTTGCTGGTTAGAGTCTAGCCTGCTCCACTTCCAATCCAGCTCTCTGCTTCTGGCCTGGGAAAAACAGCAGAAGATGACCCATGTATTTAGGGCCCTGCTACCCATGTAGGAAGCCAGGATGAAGCTCCTGGTTCCTGCCCCAGCCCTGGCCACTGCGGATATTTGGGTGAGTGACCCAGTGGATGGAGGATCTCTGTAACTTTGCCTTTCAAATCTTAAAAAAAAAAAAAAAAAAAAAAAAAGGAGATTCCACATTCAATACTTTTTATAGGTACCTCTACAATTAGAAAACCTTAGGAGAACTGTTTATGAATCTCTAGAAAATCCACTTCTACTCTCACATTAAGTAACTGATGTTCAGATATAAATCTTTGCACATGAGTTGTGTAAATCATGGCCAAGTGGTCAATGAAAATCTAGACCTAGAAAGAACAAAGGTCTCAGATTACTGTCAACTCCCAAAGTGAAATATTCCCAAAATCTAGGTTAGAAAATGTATTAGTGACTCTGTCAATCAACTTATAATACTGGTGTTGAGAAACTGTAAGAGACAAAAACTATGAATTTGAACACAGAATGATTCAGAAGATTTATACAGTTGTTTTCTCTGCGGGAAGCGTCTTCCCACTAACATTCAAATGCATGATTCTCCTACCTTCTTCGTATCTTTGTCCAAGGGTCACATTTTGAATGAATACTTCTTAACTATCTGATTACTTGACAATTTGTCCTCTTCCACCCTCTGTCCTCCTCCCAATTCTCTTTAACCTGTTTTCTTAAAATAGCATTTATCACCTAATACATACTAAATGATCTACATCACTAGAATAAATGTGGGATCTTGGTTTTCTTTACCAATATGTCATATTCCAAGTGCCTCGAACAATGCCTGGTACACAGTACTCCATTTACTCAATGAATACACAAATAAATGAAGGGTTCCTTCAAAAAGCAGTATCTCAATCCATTTGAAGTATCTGCTATTTACAGAAATTTAATGGGAAACATTTCCAGTATATGAATGCAGCATTATATATATGTTCTCTTAAAAAAAATCCTAACTATGTGGTCACTCTAGTAGTAGATGCTTACCATGGTTTTCTCAGAGCAAACAGTGCACACCACTGAAGTATCACGTGAAGAGCGAGTCTCAATGCCTTCATAGCCCTGTACAATGCTGCTTGATCCATATGCAACAAGGCAGCACTGTAAAGAAGCCGAGGGCAGTAAGAAAACTTCCAAGGATTTTGCTATCAATGGCCACATTGATACTCTTAACAATTACTTATTTCAAGAGATTTAGGTGGTATATTTCTGAAAAGGTTTCTGACCAAATATAAAATGTCTAATATATGTATGTTCTTTTTCAAGGTGAATGATCCTCAACTTTCTTTCAAGGTAAACAGTGGCTGAATATATAACATATAGGAATGTGCTCAAAGTGTCTTGGGATTGAATGGCACAGTTGTCAATCCTGAATACCTTCTTAAGGAAAACAAAGTCCTGCTATATGTATATAAAATTGTAATTCATGTTTATCATGTAATTAAAGTTTTTTTTTACCTCATTGACAGCACACATTCGTGCCACAGAACCGATGTTATTGGTGATAGTAACTAAGGTAGCTCTTGCCAGATCTTCTTTACTAACAGATTCTCTCTTCTCCTTATAAATCATATTTCCAAAACTGCAGAGAAATGCAAAACAAAGGAAAGTCAAATCTGCTGATAATAAGAACCATTTCAGATATTAGCAGATCTATCTATAAGCTGGATTTTCTGAATAAAATTAACACCCAAACACAAAAAAAGATAGGATAAGATCATAATAAACTAATAAAAACTGTACATGCATAAAGTATTACTTTAAAAAAATAAGATTAAAATAAGTGTCAGTAAAGGTTAGTTCTGTATGGAAGCAAAGACTACTAAAACTGCTTCAGTTTAAGACTTGATACAAAACAATTAAAAGGTTATTTTAGGAAGTCAAGAGAAGAGAGGGAAGTACATTTGGACTTGCCTAAATAAAGGAAGTCAGATGGCATAAAGGACTAACTGTAACAGGAAACAAACCAACAAAACACAAAACTAAACCAACAAGCTATCTTGGGAACACAAACAGAAAAGAGCTTATGTTAAGTGGTAAGAAGGAAAAAGCTTAGAAGATACGAGGGAAGGCTTTTCAGAGGAGGATCAGAAAAAGTTAGCAAAAAAGGGAAGGAAAAATCTTAGGCAAGGCACGCAAAGGTTAAAGGCATACAGAAATGGGAACTGAAAACATCTATGAAATCTCAAGTAACACCAAATGGCTAGGGTGAAGCAACCATGTAAGGGAGACAAGAGATGCTGCTGAGGAGTCAGGCAAGTCCATTACCAACGAGCACTGAATGCCTTGACAAGGGACTGGGAATGCACAAGCAACAACCACTGACAAAGTATGATAGGAAACAAGACAAAAATAGGAATATTTAGGGATAAATTAAAAAGCAGTGTGCACTCTTAAATAAGGACTTAGAAAATGTCTGAAAGGAACCAAAGTAGCCTTAAACAAAGACAAGCTAAATAAAAAGCTTTACTGCAAAGCATGTAATCTTCGATAACAAGATTTAACATCATAAGGATGTCATATGCCTCTAAAATAATTAGTGCCTTCTGAAAAAAAAACAAAAAACTAGAGCTGGATCTCTACGTACCTAACACAAAACTCTAAGACAAACTATAAGTAAATCAAAGATTGAAATACCAAAAATACCATTACAATATCATAAGAAAGTTAAGGGTTTATTCCTTTACATATTTGGAATGCAAAGACTTACTTACTATGAATCAATATCCAGAAGCCATAAGAGAAAAGACTTATAAATTCAACTGCATAACAATCCAGCAGAAAAGCAGAACATAAAAAACTGCTCACAGAAAATATGTAAGGTTCTTAACCTCACTGTTGGTGAGAGAAGTGCAAATTAAACTTTCTCTGTTGGTTTTACAAAAATTCAACAGTTTTAGAGCATTTTAGTGGTGAAACTGCATGGTGAAAGGACACATGAACAGGCACTTTCATCTGTTCCTGGTGAGGGTGCAGAATAGTACCACTCCTCTGGAGGGCATGCTAACTGTTACAGAATTCTTACTTCTCAGAATTATCCTACAAATAAGCCTGCACATGTGTAAAAGGAGGATAAATGATAATGTGAAAAAGATTTCTAGATTATATAGCTATTTAGAGTAGATACAGTATGCTGTATGATAGTACAAAGTACACTACCTTTTGTAGAGCTGGGGAAGATACTAAGGACATATATTCATATTTGCATAGAACACAGGTGGAGAACATCCAACCCATGAGCCATATAAGACTCTTGAAATCACTTGGTCTGGACCTGCCAAGGAAACAGCAGGCACGACTCGAGATTTAATTAATCTATAGCAGTTTAATTTTTAAGTTGACAATTTTGTATGGCCTGTGAATGATGTTACAAATATCCAAATGGCCCCCAATCCTGGCACAGAGAGACACTGAAAAGATAATGAAGCATGATAAAAGTGGCTTCTTATAAGGTGCTCTCAGAGTAGACTTCTCAACGTTTACTTAATTTTTAAGCTGCACCACAGTGCTTAACTTTGAACTTCCAACTTAAACTGGGTAAAAAGGAAACATCCTTATGACTTCCTGATAAACTGTTTTCTAAAAATGAAGTGACCTGAAGAATCCCAGCATAAACATCAAACTTACCTAGATGCTACAGCCCAACCTGGCAGACCAAATCTTTCATAATCTCCTCCATAAATATCACGGACCAGCTTGTCTGCTTGGGTGCTGTCACCTTTGGATGCCATCTCAAGAGCCTCTTCAAAACTTTCACAGCCAGTTAGTAAGCTACACAAACCCAGAAAGGTACCCCCTCCAAGGCTAAAAAAAAATTGAAAAAAGAACTTGCTAAGATGTATGAATACACTGCATTCTTCCTTTGAAATAAAAGGTACATCATTAACTTATCCGGTGAACACACAGAAAAACCCAGTATTAATGCTGAGTGCTGAAATATCAATGTAACAGACAAAGGCAAGAAAAACTGGCTGGTAAAATCCAACTTGTCATATCTCCCCATTCTTTCTTAAACAGGAGCCTACATTTCTTCTTTTTTTTATTTCTGACAGGCAGAGTTAGACAGTGAGAGAGAGAGAGAGACAGAGAGAAAGGTCTTCCTTCTGTTGCTTCACCTCCCAAATGGCCAATACGGCCAGTGCTGCGCCGATCCGAAGCCAGGAGCCAGGTGCTTCCTCCTGGTCTCCCATGTGGGTGCATTGCCCAAGCACTTGTGCCATCCTCCACTGCCTTCCTGGGCCACAGCAGAGAGCTGGACTGGAAGAGGAACAACTGGGACAGAATTCGGTGCCCCAATTGGGACCAGAACCCGGGGTGCCGGCGCCGCAGGTGGAGGATTAGCGAAGTGATCCACAGGCCTACATTTCTTCTTAAAAGTTGATATACACATAAGGAAAAAACTTAAATATCATTTCACATTCACTTCATGTATTACAGAAACTTTATGAGCTATTTGGGAACATTAATATACTCCCATAAGGAACTCAAAATGATTTCATCATATAATAATTAATACTGCAGTCTAAATGTGAAACTATTCCACATTTGGCAAGCTTAAATATATCAACAAAAGGTTTAAAATGAAGAAATAATAACACTTTGGGAAAAAAAAGAGATTCGAGAGTTCTGCAATGAATAGAATGCTGTCATATCCAAGCAAATGCTCTCATGTTAAATTCTGGAAAAAATATTACTGGAATCAATTATTCTAGATAAAACTTTCACTCTTACCATTATCGAAATTTTGGAGTTGATTGATGTAGAGCAGTTATACCCAACAGTTACAGTTTGAGTCTTTAGAGTTTCAGTCTTTATTCACCTCATAAAAAAGATAGTATTTGCCACACTTTAACTTACACATCTACATTTTCTTTTTTTTTTTTTTAATTTTAATTTTTTGACAGGCAGAGTGGATAGTGAGAGAGAGAGAGAGAGAGACAGAGAGAAAGGTCTTCCTTTTTGCCGTTGGTTCAGCCTCCAATGGCCGCTGCGGCCGGCGCATTGTGCTGATCCGAAGGCAGGAACCAGGTGCTTCTCCTGGTCTCCCATGCAGGTGCAGGGCCCAAGCACTTGGGCCATCCTCCACTGCCTTCCCGGGCCATAGCAGAGAGCTGGCCTGGAAGAGGGGCAACCGGGATAGAATCCGGCGCCCTGACCAGGACTAGAACCCAGTGTGCCGGCACTGCAAGGCGGAGGATTAGCCTGTTAAGCCACGGCGCCGGCCACATCTACATTTTCTTACTGTTGCACAAATCCAAATTATTTTTCTAGAGAAATCAACATCAATATACTGTGCATGGAATAATGTGAATGCTGCACTAGGACCAAAAGGTCTATTACCTCGTCCCAGTCACTCGTTTGTAGTTATCTTTGGAATGGACTGCTAAAATACTGACTCCAGAGCCAATGTTCACCACCAGCAACGGATAGGGATCATCTAGGTTAAAAGGCATCTTTTGGCATCGCTCAGGTTCTGAGGCATTAGCAAAATAATAGCACTCTGCTTGTCCATTGAAACTAACAGAATCTATATACAGCAAGCCCTTTACAAGGCAGTCAAGTTCATCCAGTTTGTGCAGGTGGAGGTTTCCAATCTGTAAAAAATAAAATTTTTAAAAAATAAGAGAAAGGACTATGTTCCAAACTGGCTTCAAATTTTGAGCTCTGTTGAACTGAAATAAAATATAAATTACCATTATCCAACCAAAAAATTTAATAAGCACTTAAGATATTTAAATTATCCCACATTGCAAGGGGCTCCCTTATGTAGGTAATTAAATTTTCTTACATGGTCCTCATCTACGCTTCAAGGGAAAGAAATTTCAGTAGCCCCAAATACAACTTTAAACTCTATAATCCAAAAGACCAGGCCTAAAACTACATAGCTCAACATTCATTGTCCCTCTGACACAGGACTACAGTAGGGTTGTGGTATAAAATCAGAAAAACAGAGTAAAAAAGAATTTTTCATTCAAGTTATTTACTAAGCAAGACACTGGTTTCCAATCTTGGGGGTTCAAGGAGAGATGAACGTAATGGTGGTTAGGATGCTTGTGTCAGATAGTGGAGTGCTTGGGTTCCATACCTAGCTCTAGCTCCTGATTTCAGCTTCCTACTAATGTGGACCTATGAAATAGTGGTGAGTGGGTTCCTGCCACTTAAGTAGGGAATCTTTCCTGGCTCCTGGCTTCAGCTTCCCTGCCATTACAGGCATTTGAAGAGTAAACCAGTTGATGGAAGAGCACTGTCTTTCTGCCTTTCAGATAAACAAAAACAACAGAAACAAAATCCAACCATGGAAAGATGGGACAATAATAGAGCAAATAATTGAAACCCAGTTTATATGTCTTTGCACACTGCCAAAAATTCACTGAAGATTCCACTCACCCCTTTTATTGTAACTGTGGTACTTAAGATTTCACCAAACATTACACACAATAACATGCCCAAACTTTCCATACAAGTGTTTAAAACGCCCCCAGAACAAAGCTAGTCATGAATACTAACTTCCCTTACATCCTCAGTGCGAACTTAGCTATGGGACATGGTAGATGGAAACCTAGCTACATATTTAAACAACTGAACAGAACGAGTGATCAATTTTTGGTTTACAATAAGGTATACTTACTGTGCGAAAATCTTTTTCAAACTTGTAAGCACCACCTCCTGTAGCACATAGCACCGTTTGTAATGTTGAGAAGTTTTTATCTCTTCCCATTTGGATAAAAGTGGGCAGATCCTGGGTTGGAAATCTGATAAAGTGCAAGTTCCCCCTTCTGCCAAAAAGTGTTAAATCTTTCAGTTCAAGATGTACATCCCGAATACCAGTGGATCCATACGCTACATTAGATGTCAAATATTTCCGAATACTTTTTAAGCTCTCAACTTCTTCTTGTTCTTCCTCTGCTGTGATATCAATAGGTTCAAAATATGAGAGCTTTACGAGAGTCCCTCCAATGTCCATGCCAAACCATGGGAAAGCTGTGAATTAAAAAAACACAGTATCTATTTTAGGAACACAAACTAGAAACTAGTTAATTAACCACAAACATCATTTATCCTTAATCATTCATTTAGGTCAATAACATTTATTGGGTGAGGTGGTTACTGTGGTGTAATAAGTTAAGCCACTACTTGGGACTCCTGCCTACTCTTTTATTTATTTAAAGATTTATTTATTCATGTGAAAGGCAGAGGTAGAGAGGAGAGAGACTTTCCATCCGCTGATACACTCCCCAAATGGCTGCAATGGCCAGGGTGGGCCAGACCAAAGCCAGGAGCTTCATCTGGATTTCCTATGTGGGTGAAGGGGCCCCAAGAACTTGGGCTACCTTCCACTGCTTTCCCAGGTACATCAACAGGGAGCTTGATCAGAAGTGGAGCAGCCAGGACTTGAACTGGAGCCCATATGGGATGCTGGCACTGCAGGCAAAGGCTTAACCTAAACCACAGAGCTGACCTCTGCTCTGCTTTTGATCTAGCTTCCTGCTAATCTGCCTGGGAAGGCAGCAGACAATGGCCTTATCACCTGGGTGCTTGCCACCTACATGGGAGACCCACAGGATTCCAGACTGCTGGATTCAGCCCGGCCCAGCATTAGCTGTTGTGGACATTTGGGAAATGAGTCAATCTGTATTTCATATAAATATTCTTTCAAAAAATAATATTTACTGGGGAAGACACATCTTCTATGTGCAACTCACATGCTTTTCCTTCAAAGTTTTATCTGTATATATTCCAATAACCAAACATACAACAACTTTTTCCATTCCTACTCTGATAGATGTTCTATTTCATTTATTAAGTACCTGCATGACCCAGTAGATGAGAATTTGAGCAATTCTGTTTCAATAAATAGGTTATCACAAGGAGCATGAAAAAAATTTTTTTAAAGATTTATTTATTTATTTGAAAGGCAGAGAGTTACAGAAAGGCTGAGGCAGAGAGATATTTTTCCATCCACTCATTCACTCCCCAAATGGCCACAACAGTAGGAGCTGGGCCTATCCAAAGCCAGGATCCTGGAGTTTCCTCGGGTCTCCCATGCGGGTTCAGGGGCCCAAGAACCTGGGCCATCTTCTACTGCTTTCCCAGGCCATAGCAGAGAGTGGGATAGGAAGTGAAGCAGCCAGGATTCAAACTGGCGCACATATGGGATGCCAGCACTGCAGGCAATGGTTTTACACACTACACCACAGGGCCGGCCCTACAAAATCTTTATTATAAAGTCTTTAATATAATTAAATCAGCCTATAATCATGTCAAGCAACCCATGGGAAAAGGGTCTCCTTATAACAAAACAAAACCTTCTTTTTGCTAACTCAGCATATTAGATTTCTTTGGTACTTCCAGTTAATAAAACTGGCTGTTAATAACGCTGAAGGTAAGTCTTCTTAGGGACCAGCACACTCAGGCAAGCAGTACTCAGGTTTCTGACTTGGTGTTCTATAACTGGACTATGGGACTCTGGAAAAGCCACTAGCCTCTCTGAATCTTAACTCTCAACTACTTTCAATACCTAATTACTGAGTACCTTCTCTACACCAGCGAATGGGAATGTAACAAGAGGAAGATAAAAATCCTGCCTTCAGGGAGAGCTCCATCTGGTAGGGGAATATAAATATAAATCCACAAGAATGAGGTAGATAAAATAAAATTATATAGACCAAGAGACATACAGACCAAGAGAAGGAATGCTAAACTCCTTGTGCCTGCGTTTGAACATAGGGAATAATGAAAATAAAAACAGCCTATCCAAAGGCAGAGGACTAAGCCAATAGAGCTTCGGAATCAGGAAAAAAGCCTAAGGCAAAAATGGCTACAATAGCTGGGGCTGGGCCATGAAAAAGTATCTTGAGCGATCAGCTGCTGCCTTTCCAGGCTCATTAGCAGGAATTTGGGTTGGAAGCAGGGCAGCTGGGACTCAGAGACTGGCATTCAGATACAGTTTATTGTCAGGATCAACAACTTTTAACAGTGAGATCTGAGACCTTGAAAAAAAAATTTAATGTTTACTTATTCAGAAAGTTACAGAGAGGGAGAGAGACCTTCCACTGGTTCACTCCCCAGATGGCCACAATAGCTAACACCGGGCCATTTGTTAAAACAAAGAGCCACCAGCTTCAAATGGGTCTCCTATGTGGCTGGCAGGAGCTCAAGTACTTGGGCCATCATCTGCTACTTCCCCAGACCATTAGCAGGGAGCTGGATCAGAAGTGAAGCAGCTGGGACACAAACTAGCACCCACTATGGGATAGCAGTGGCTTTACCTGCTGTGCTAAAATGCCAGCCCATTTTTCTTTTTAAAGATTTATTTATTTTGGCCGGCGCCGTGGCTTAACAGGCTAATCCTCCACCTTGCGGCGCCGGCACACCGGGTTCTAGTCCCGGTTGGGGAGCCGGACTCTATCCCGGTTGCCCCTCTTCCAGGCCAGCTCTCTGCTATGGCCCGGGAAGGCAGTGGAGGATGGCCCAAGTGCTTGGGCCCTGCACCCGCATGGGAGACCAGGAGAAACACCTGGCTCCAGGCTTCGGATCAGCGAGATGCGCTGGCCGCGGCGGCCATTGGAGGGTGAACCAACGGCAAAAAGGAAGACCTTTCTCTCTGTCTCTCTCTCTCACTATCCACTCTGCCTGTCAAAAAAAAAAAAAAAAAAGATTTATTTATTTTGAAAGTTGGAGTAACATGGAGTAACACAGAGGAATCTAATCAGTGCCCATCATTTCAGGCATGGAAAGCCAAGACACTGCAGCAAAAAAATGTCCTATATTAAGGATCTCTGTGAGACCCTAGCAGAAAGAAGGGGCCACCAAAGAAGGGTGTACTTTTCTCTGAAGAGAGGAGAGAACTTCCACTTTGCTATGGCTTTGTCTAAATACTGATGGAGATCGTGCTCATATGGGATGCTGGTGTCACAGGCAGCAGCTTAACCCTGTGCACCACAATGCTGGCCCTAATCTGGGACTCCTATTTCCTTATATTTATTGGTCATAATCCTTATGTAGACACAGATAATACTTTATCATTATTCCAAGGCTGGGGGAGAAAATAAGCATCCTATTGTGAATTGCAAAATTCTTCTGAGAATTAAAGCACAATGACGCAGTTTTCCATAGAACTCCAGGAAACATTTGTTGAGTACTCACTACCTGCCAGATATATGCTGATCACATGTACTGGCTCTTTCAATCCTCCATGCCTCTAGGATAATAAGGCTGCCCCAGTACTTGTGTCACTTCACAGACAAGGAAAGGAGACAGATTACAGACAAAGGTCAATTCATTAAAAAATGGGAAAGAAAGGATTCCATACTAGAAGGTTTCTTTCTGTGCTTTGGTACCATGTAACAAAGGCTTAAAAATAATTCAATACTTAAAGCTATATGGATTATAAAATACCTGGCCACAAAATATATTCAATAGTTTTTTTACATTTCTTCATTTTAGAATTTATACATTTACTAAAATGAAAACATGATTTGGAGTATGAGGAAGGAGTGACTCTCATTATCTTCTTCTGGAAGACACAGCTCATTTCTTTTTATATTGGATACCCAAATTGTAGACCCAGAGCTACACTAAACACAATCTTAAAAAACAAAGTTTTTTAAAGAAAGAAAATGAGTTTATTCCTAATTTGCTAAGCTATGGACAGGCAGCAAGATCCCAAAGAAGCACCAGGTATTTATGTCATCTACAGAATGACATAAGTGATCAGGAAGCAACAGAAGCAGGTAAAACTGATCAAATCTTTTCAACTTTCTGAGGTAGCTAGTAAGAGAAGCCATTTTATATGACTAACACTCTTCTGTGAAAACATACAATAATATACTCTCAGAAAACATAAATGTGGCATTAGTAAGTTTTGCTTTCAGTTTACTGAAGAAATCTACAGGGGCTGGCGCTGTGGCATAGCAGGTAAAGCCGCCGCCTGCAGTGCCAGCAGCCCATATGGGCGCTGGTTAGAGTCCTGGCTGCTCCACTTCTGATCCCGCTCTCTGCTATGGCCCGAGAAAGCAGTAGAAGATGGCCCAGGTTCTTGGGCCCCTGCACCCACGTGGGAGACCCAGAAGAAGCTCCTGGCTTCTGATCGGTGCAGATCCAGCCATTGTGGCCAATTGGGGAGTGAACCAGCAGATGGAAGACCTCTCTCTTTCTGCCTCTCCTTCACTGACCCTGTAACTTTGACTTTCAAGTAAATAAATCTTAAAAAAAAAAAAAAGAAAGAAAGAAAGAAAGAAATCTAACTTCTGCTCTAAAAAAAATTCACATCAGGAGTCAGGAACTCCACTTTGGTTTCTAACATAGATGGCAGAAGCAAAATGTTACCTATCACTTCCCTGCCCTCACCTACACCCTATGTTCAAACAAATTAGTTAACAAGCAGCAGTATCAATGATTACAGAGGGGGAAATTCACACCCAGAGCATTTGCTCAAGTAACACTCAAAGAAAACTACAGGTCTGATTAAATCAAGAAGAGAAAGTCTTTGAGGATTGTCCCAGTTTGATGAAAAGCCATGTAATTAAGGCACTTTTCAGTGGGTGTTTAAAGAAATCTTTGATATTACACAGAAAAATGAATTTTCCTATTAGATGCTTGATTCTTGTGGGGAGGGGTGGAAATCACTACTCCAGAAAGTACCTTTTGGAACAGAAACATTTCCACAATGTGACATTTATTAATCCAAAAACCTTTACTTCTCAAAATCCAATACTGATTTTAAAAATCAGTATTTACAGGTTTTTTTTCCTGTGCCTCATGTCAAATGTGTCAAAATATGCCTAGAATTATAAAATGTTGCTCAGGGAGCAAACTACAAAGCTAAAGCATTACAACAGGTTCAAAGTTCACACCATTTTTATTTCCAGCTGCCTCTGCTCCCAGGTTTATAAATACCTCAATACTATCATTCTTGAAAGCAAAACCTCCAATTAACACTGACATGAAGAACTTTAAACTCTCACACAAAACCATGAATTAAGCTTTAAAGGAAACTTACCGGCCAGAAAAATATTCTAAGTTAACACATACTGGGGAATAAAAAAATATTCATAGTTTTAGAAAAGGAAGTAAGTACCAAAATTTCTAATTCCAAAGGTTTACCAACAGGCAACTCCACAATATATACTTTACTTTGTAATGCATGCAGTGTAGTAAAGATACATGTTCAAACCCCCCCCCCCCACACTTTTCTCCCTCTCTCTCGAGTTTATAGTACAAAGGCTGTCAGTACAATGATACTTCAGAAAGTTCCGCAGGAAACAGTATTAAAAGATTAGTTTGATGTTTAAAAAACCCTCAAAATCTGTAATTTTTACCATAATACACATTTTCCATGAACTTTGGAAGACTTCTTGTATGTGGTGGTCCACTATCCCATGCCCCTCTCTCCCACCTGGCAGAAACAATGTATTTTGAAGTTTGAAGTGTTAATGTTTATTGACTCTCTCAGATAAAGAAAATCACTGTTTAGGTACCAACAACCAAAAAACCCCTCGCACTGCTTTTTAGTTTTTTTAAAATATTTATTTATTTATTTATTTGAAAGTCAGAGTTACAGAGAGAGAGAAGAGAGGCAGAGAGAGAGAGAGGCCTTCCATCTGCTGGTTCACTCTCCAACTGGCCACAACAGCCAGAGCTGTGCCTAACCTAAGCCAGGAGCCAGGAGCTTCCTCTGGGTCTCCCACGTGGGTGCAGGGGCCCAAGGGCTTGGGCCATCTTCTACTGCTTTCTCAGGCCATAGCAGAGCTGGATCAGAAGTGGAATGACCAGGACTTGAACCAGCGCCCATATGGGATGCCGGCACTGCAGGTGGTGGCTTTACCCACCATGCCTCAGCGCCAGCCCCTGATTTTTTTTGTTTTAACTAATTAGAGTTGCATAGAGGAGAATGACAATGAGCTCCCATCTATTATTTCACTCCTCAAATGCCCTCAAAAGCCAGGGCTAGCCCAGGAGAAAGCCAAGAACCTGGAATTCAATCCAGGTCTCCACAAGGGTGGGCAAGAATCCAAGTGCTTGAGCTATAACCTCTTGTCTCCCAGGGGGCACATGAAGAGGAAGCTGGAATCAAGAGTGGAGTTGAGACTCAAACCTGGGCACTCAGATACAGAATACAAGTCCAAGCCCCTTAACAGCTAGGCCAAACACCCACCCTGCCTCCTTGCCTTTTTACAAAAGTTTTCAGGAGCTGTTTCCATGAGACAATCAAAACACATCTTCCCTCCTCGCCTCCCCCCCTCGCAAAGATTTATTTGTAACATAGAGTGAGGGAGAGAAAAAGAGAGAGGTTATCTGCCATCCGCTGGTTCACTCCCCAAATGGCCCCAACAGCTACAGATGGGCCAGTCCAAAGCCAGGAACCAGGAGCTTCTTCCAGGTCTCCCATGTGGGTGCAAACTGGGCCATGCTCTGCTGCCTTCCCAGGCATACTAGCAGGGATCTGGATCAGAAGTGCTGCCTTCCCAGGCACACTAGCAGGGATCTGGATCAGAAGTGCAGCAGCTAGGAACCCAAGCAGTACCCAAATGGGATGCTGGTGTCACAGGTGGTGGCTCTGTGCACTATACCAAAGCACTGGAACCAACGCACCAACTTCTTAAAAATCTCACACACACCAATTATAATAAAGCTGTATAATTATAGCATAATAAACTCACTTATGCTTTTAAAATTACATTAAATACTTCAGATTATAAAATGTGTAGGTAGTAAAGAATATACAACCACCACCACCTAGGAACTCATGAAGCAGAACATGATCATAAAACTTTAAGCCTTTTTATGACCCACGTATTTGTGTATTGGACTAGAGAAGCACCATGTTCTATGAAATACTGCAAATTAAATTGGAAAAACTAATTTCCCTAAGTGTTATTGTCCACATAGGTAGGTTTTTTTTCCCCAAATCTACATTACAAAAAGCCCAAGACCCATTTTACATCTGGGTTACTACTTGGTTAGTGCCGTCTGTTCTTAAAGACAGGATAACTAGAGATACCATCTTGCAGATCAAAACTTCTTAGTATTAACCTCAACACACAAACTCAAAAATTACACACCCCTTTTATTTCTAGCAGATCTCAATTTTAACTTTCTTTTTAAAATCAGGAAAATAGGGACTGAAACAGAGTGGAGTCCTCACAGTAGCTCCAAATGAAAAAAACAGAAAAAAAAAAAAAAAAAAAAAAAAAAAGGTTGGTAACAGCTACCTTTTGCATAGAGATCCTTTCAACTCAGCAGAGTCCTGGAATTCATTTCTTTATGGCAGGGAAATAATCGCTATTCAAAAGGCATGAGGCAGCAAGAACACAGAAGACAAATTCTCAATTATGATACATTCCTACCATTTAGCAAGTGACATAATTACCAACTTTTGCGCTTTCTAGGGTATTAAAGTATTTATGGTCGCTATTTTGCTACCTACCAAAATGAAGAGGCATGAAGCTCAAACATCACTTATTTACAATGAAAATATGAGGTAAATATAAGCATAGTAAATACAACCACAAGTGTACTTAATAATTCTATGAGGTAAGGAGAAGAGCAGTTCGCTACGAAATCAACCTAGTAGTTCTATCTATAGCTTTGATGCTTGTGGCCAGAGGCCAGCTGAAAGCAAGTCCTCAGTGCATAAGCAGCCCATCTATTACTGCATAAAATCTAAGTATTATTTTTTAAAGAATGAAACACTTACTGCCAAGGTGGGAAAAAACAAACCCAAAATACCTATTTATAAACCGAAACAAAACATTCTGTAAATGTAGTAAGCACTGCAATGTTGGCAAATATACACTATCTTCTACAGCCTGTGAGAATTTCAGAGAATCCCTCATAATGTGTTTTATTTGGTCTTCAAAAAAATAATGCGTATGTCTCAATCGGTCTAGTGAGTTGCCATTAGGTCCTCATACGGAACAAACATATACCAAACTACCAAGAATTATTATCCTCCTCACCCGATAGAATATGCCCATAAAAGGTAAAACTTGTATTCCAATTACCTTTGAAAATGATTAATCAGCAGGCGATATTTAATTTCTAACAAGGTGCTGTAGGTTTGATATCAAGTGTTGGTATGAAGCACTAAAGAGCTATATAATTGCTATGGGTCCCAAGCAGATTCCTGCCTCAGAGGATCCTATACCAAACTAGAGTTTCTTTGATTGTTCTTTTTGTTTTTTTGACAGGCAGAGTTAGACAGTGAGAGAGAGAGAGACAGAGAGAAAGGTCTTCCTTTTCTGTTGGTTCACCCCTCAAATGGCTGGGCTGCGCCGATCCGAAGTCAGGAGCCAGGTGCTTCCTCCTGGTCTCCCATGCGGGTGCAGGGCCCAAGCACCCGGGCCACAGCAGAGCTGGACTGGAAGAGGAGCAACCGGGATAGAATCTGGCACCCCAACTGGGGCCAGAACCAGGGGTGCCGGCGCCGCAGGCGGAGGATTATTCAAGTGAGCGGCGGCGCCGGCCTTGATTATTCTTAAGGCATAAAGTCAAACCTAATGCTGAAAAATGATCAAAATAGTATAGGGTACTTTAAGGAATAAATTCTAAAGGCAGATATTCACTGACAAATTCCAGATGTATCTCGAGTTCTTAAAAACCGGTTATACTTGTCTCAATAATCACTTCAAATAAAAAAAAAAAAAACAGTAGTGTTATGAAGTAGAAAATAACCATCCTCACCCATTCAATATTTTCCTGAGGGGAGCCTCAAATAATTTTTTTCTTTAGTAAATCAGTTATGCCTACCCAGAACTATATTAGAAATCATTGCCGGCACCACGCTCACTAGGCTAATCCTCCGCCTGCGGTGCTGGCACCCCGGGTTCTAGTACCGGTTGGGGCGCCGGATTCTGTCCTGGTTGCTCCTCTTCCAGTCCAGCTCTCTGCTGTGGCCTGGGAGTGCAGTGGAGGATGGCACAAGTGCTTGGGCCCTGAACCTGCATGGGAGACCAGGAGAAGGAAGCATCTGGCTCCTGGCTTTGGATTGGCACAGCATGCCAGCCACAGCTTGCCAGCCGTAGCGGCCACTTGGGGGGTGAACCAACAGATAAAGATCTTTCTCTAACTCTGCCTGTCAAAAAAAAAAAAAAAAAATCATTACCTCCTGATGCACCTTATTATCGCCTGGAAGTGATATTAATTCTTTTTAAAAAAAGATTTATTTATGTGAAAGGCACAGTTACAGAGGGAGAGACAGAGAGAGATCTTCCATCTGCTGGTTCACTCCCCAGATGGCAGCAACAGCTAGAGCTGGGCCAGTCGGAAGCCAGGAGCTTCTTCTAGGTTTCCTATGTGGTGGCAGGGGCCCAAGCACTTGGGCCTTCTGCTTCTGCTTTCCCAGGCCACTAGCAGGGAGCTGGATTGGAAGTGGAGCAGCTGATGGCTTTACCTACTATGCCAAAATGCCGGCCCGGTGGTACTGATTAACAACTAAATTTACAAAGCAGTCCATCAAAGTGTATTTAGCAAGTTACATACATATGAAAACTTTAGCTACCTTACTTCTTAGCAAAGTACAACTTAAAACCTGTATTATGTTCCATCTAAATATATTTACTGGGGCCACCATTATAGCATAGCGGGTTAAGCTTTTGGTTGTGCTGGCAGCATCCTGTATGAGTGCCAGTTCAAGCCCAGGCAGCTCCATTTTCGATCCAACTCTCTGTTAATGCACCTGGGAAAGCAGTGCAAGATCACTCAAGTTCCTGGTTTCAGTCTAGTCCAGCTCTGGCCTTGGCAGCCATCTGGGGAGTGAACCAATAGATGGAAGCTCTCTCTCTGTAACTCTGCCTTTCAGACAAATAAAATAGGATTTTGAAAATAAATTAAATAAACCTACTTATTATGGTGGGCACTGTATTACATATTGGAGAGCCTCTTGTCACTGACTCCAGCTTCTTGCCTATGCAGACCCCAAGAGGCAGTGGTGATGGCTAGAGAAGCTAGGTTTGTACCATCCACAGGAGACCCCTGGAATGTGACCCTCGCATCTGGCCTCCACCATTATGGGTATTTGGGGGCTCCTGTCTGCTTTTCTCATTTATAAAAAAACCACCTTTTATTATCACCTTATTAATCCAGTTACATGCCATACAGGTAAGCAAAACATAAGCTGAAAAAACTATACATTAAGAAATCATGCCGGCGCCGTGGCTTAACAGGCTAATCCTCCGCCTTGCAGCGCCGGCACACGGGGTTCTAGTCCTGGTCAGGGCACCGGATTCTGTCCCGGTTGCCCCTCTTCCAGGCCAGCTCTCTGCTATGGCCCGGGAGTGCAGTGGAGGATGGCCCAAGACCTTGGGCCCTGCACCCGCATGGGAGACCGGGAGAAGCACCTGGCTCCTGGCTTCGGATCGGCGCGATGCGCCGGCCGCAGCGGCCATTGGAGGGTGAACCAATGGCAGAAGGGAAGACCTTTCTCTCTGTTTCTCTCTCACTATCCACTCTGCCTGTCAAAAAAAAAAAAAAAGAAAGAAAGAAATCATGTCGGGCCGGTGCTGCGGCTCACTAGGCTAATCCTCCGCCTGTGGTGCCAGCACCCCGGGGTTCTAGTCCCGGTTGGGGAGCCGGATTCTGTCCTGGTTGCTTCTTTTCCAGTCTAGCTCTCTGCTGTGGCCCAGGAGGGCAGTGGAGGATGGCCCAAGTGCTTGGGCCCTACACCCACATGGGAGACCAGGATAAAGCACCTGGCTCCTGGCTCCCTGCTCGGGGGGGGGGGGGGGGGGGGGGGGGGGCGCTGGTGGTGGTGGTGAACCAACAGAAAAGGAAGACCTTTCTGTGGAAGGGAGGAAGGGAGAAAGGAATCATGCCGGGGCTGGTGCTGTGGCATAGTTAGGTTAAGCCTCTGCCTGCAGCGCCAGCATCCCATATGGATGCCAGTTTGAGTCCTGGCTGCTCCACTTCTGATCCAGCTCTCTACTAATGGCTTGGGAAAGCAGTTTAAGATGGCACCCATGTGGGAGACCTGGAAGAAGCTCCCAGCTCCTGGCTTCAGATAGGCACATCTGGCTGTTGCAGCCATTTGTGGAATGAAGCAGCAGACAGAAGACCTATCCTGCCTAAAACTTTGCCTCTCAAATAAATAAATCTTGAGAAAGAAAAAATGTTGGTGGTTGACACGGCACAGCAGATAAAGTGTCAGCATCCCATACTGGCGCTGGATTGAGCCCCAGAAACTCCACTTCTGATCCAGCTCTCTCCAAATGGCCTGGAAAAAGCAGTGGAAGATGACCACAGTGCTTGGGCCCCTGCCACCCATGTGGAAGACCTGGATCAAGCTCCTGTCTTTGGCCTGGCTCAGCACTGGCTGTAGTGGCCATCTGGGGACTGAACCACTGGGTGGTTCTCTCTCTCTGCCTCTTCCCAACCCTCCCCATAATTCTTTCAAATAAATAAACAAATCTTTAAAAAAAAAAAAAAGTCAGTCAAGGTACGAACAAACACATAATTTTATTTTCTCCTTCCCCTGGGGTTGAATTAAAACTTAATTTCAAACACTAACCTCTGAGTTACACAATCTAAAAGATAAAGCAAATTCTTTGTTAATGTATGCATGCATTTGGTTTATAAAGTGGTACTACTGGTGATGTACATAAAAGCAATGCTTTCTAACATTTACAGGAATAATGTTAAGAAAACGAATAAAGTCAGTCACTTGTTTAACCAGTATGCTATAGTTTTTCAAGTATCGATGTTAAGAGTTAAATGATACAATGCACATAGCGTAGTGCCTTACACATACTAACTTGACAATAAATGTTATAATTATATTTAAAAACTCTAAGTATCTATAACTAAACAAATGTTTTAACTAGGCTGTTTTGAAAAACTAGAACAATACTGAACAGTTATAAATATTCAGCACAGTTCATGGTTGAAATATCTTATTTTCCATACACAAAAAAGCAAGATGCTCCTTATTTTGGCTATAAAGAATTCAGTAGGCAGTAAAGTCATCTTTTACATATAAAAAACTGGAAATGCTGTTTTAGATTTCTAAACCACATCAACTGACCAGTTTTTCAGCATGATTCTATTTTAAGATTAATGGTCTCACAATGAACCACACTGGAGTAATGATAAACCTACTTAAGAAAAAGTTTTGTTTTATTTCTCAACCTGAAGTTTATTCTATAAACTTCCAAACAGCTTAGGTGATACTCCTATCTGATTATAAGTAATTAAATCACAATCATGACAAAGAAAATCGCCATGACCAGCGGAGTCAGAATATATCAAAAATTCTTCACTGAATATAAACACTAAGACAAGCAGAGAAAATGTGTGTCGAGGGAAGATGTTTGAGTGTTCAAGATGCACATGTTTAATTCAGCAAATGTAAAGTAAATGAGAAATGTTGCTACATTACTGTCATTTAAGCTCTCAAATCTCTTTTGATTCTTTCAACAACTATACCAATAAATCATCATTTAAAAATATTTTAAATTAGCAGGTAAAACTACCAGATAAGAAAGGCGTGTTTTGCTTTAAGTATTGCGACTCTCCCAATGGGAGGAGAGAGAACACTGGACTTTGAGCCAAACACCTAGGGCTCTGAACCTCATCAGCACAAAGTTAGTGTAGGCTTCATAAAGTTACTCAGGGGCTAAGTTCAATTTGCTCATCAGTAAAGTCAAGACCAATTTATTTCACATTTAAGTTAACAATTAGCAGTTTTCCGAGAGCTAGGCCATGCTGTCTCTCCTGGGAAGTGACAAGAACCCTGATGGACAGGCAGGGAAGCTGCCAGTGCCCCGTCTTATTGCTGTAGAGTTCCAC
The DNA here is from genome assembly GCF_033115175.1 of Lepus europaeus. NCBI lineage: Eukaryota > Metazoa > Chordata > Mammalia > Lagomorpha > Leporidae > Lepus > Lepus europaeus. Next base: position 112,077,797 of record NC_084830.1, on the reverse strand, counting down.
AGTCCAGTCGGGAGAATCCCTTTAAACACTGTAAAAGGCCGCAAGACATCAATGTAACTCAAGATATGAGCAGGAATTCGCACATTCCTACTGGTACTGGGAGACTGCACTTGAAAATTATGACAAGGACAATGGCTAAGTGTTTCAATAAGCAAACTGCCGGAATAAAAGGTTTGAAAGGAAAAAAAAAAAAAAAAAACACCTTATCTTCCTTAAAGCACGGCAAGAAGTTTGTTCTAAGTACATGCATATAGTCAAAGAAAAATCTCTAGAGGTATGCACCATAATGTCACTAGTGGTTCACTCCGGGCAGCGGGAATACGGGTGTTCTGTTCTATTTGTTTCTGTGTTTTCTAAAACAAACATCAACTAGTTGATGCTCTTAAACCTGAACAAGCGGAGGCAACTGCCCGCTGGCAGCTTACGTGCACGTGCGTTTAAAAGCTCCAATTGCTAACAGTAACAATTCCCCAGGAACCCAGCGGGATTTCAAGGACACCAGCAGGAAGCCCAGAAACCCCTAAAAACGAGTGGCCACTGCACCCCGGGACCAGTCAAGACTACCTCTTTTCAACGTGACTTCCAGCTGGGAGAGGAAACCTGGTAGCTCTAGTCCCGCACCAGCGCGAGCGGAATCAAAAATTCCCTCCCGCGCCTGCCAGGCCTCCGGGAGGAAGTGGGAGGAAAGGGTTAGGGGGCGGCACTTGCGCGTAAAGGGGGATGGGGAGGACGGAAGCCTAGAACCCAGGGCTGGGACGGTCCCTCCGCCCCCCTCCCGGGCTGGGCGCCGGAGACCGGCTTGAAGCCAGGCCGCCCCGCCAAGAGCCTTCCGAATGCGGCCCAGGGGTGCCCCCCCAACCAGACGGGCCCATGCCCCCATCTTACAGGGCTTCTTGGCATCCTTGATCTTCATGGCGTCAGTCGGAGGAGCGAGAGGCAGCCTCGGGTCCGGGGCACGGAGCGCAGCGCGGGCGACTCCGGGGGTGGCTGGGCCGCGCGGCGAGGCCCAGCCGGTTCCTCCCCTCCGGCCGGGCGGGGCGGGCCTAGGGCGGGGCGGCGGCGCCTGAGGCGACGCCCGGCCCAGGGGTGGCCCCCCACCCCCGCGAGGGGCGGCCGGGACCGAGCGAGCTGGGGGAAGGCCGCCGGTCTCGCCGCTCCGGGGCCCCCCCACAGCCGCTCCAGACAAAAGGCCCCGGACCCCGAGCCGCCGCCGCCTCCGCACTGAGAAATAGCCCGCCCAGGCCGGACGCCCACGTGACGCCAGCCCCCACTTGCTCCGCTCTCCGCCTGGCTGCTGGGGATTGTAGTTCTCTGGATCGAAAGGACTTGCTCTCTGAACGCCGCTGTGGAGATGGACTACAAAGCCCAGGATGCACTGCGGCCCCACCTCCCAGGCCCCTCCGCTCCCGGAGATCGCCTCAGAGTGGTCCCAGGGAGGAGTGGGCGGGGCGTTAGTCACGCCAGCGAGGAGGCAGCCAATAGTGACTGAGATGGGCGGGCTGGGGAATCCCGGGGCTTGGGTCCCGCCTCGCCGCCGAAGAAGACGGGGAGGGGGGGAGGAGCTCTTTACAGGGACTGTCATGGCTGTTTTAGCACTCGCAGACCTCCTTCTGAGAAAGAAAAGCCCGTCGTCGTGCCACGGAAAGCTGTAAACTGCGGGCTCTAGAAGTGCTCTTGATGAACCGTGGCGTCCATTTGTGGATGAAAGGCATTCGCCAAGGAATCCCCTACTTAATAGAGACACCTTGAAGGTTGGGGTTGGAATGAGGGTGATTGAGGAGACCACAAGATTCATACTGAATCTTAGCATATCCGAGGCGCTCTGCTGCGCGCGCTGTGTGGGTCACTTGCTTTAATTCAGCAGCCTTGTGAACCACGTACAATGAACGCGCTTTAATTAGCGTTCGTTTTCGAGACGGGGCAACACGTGAGAAGTTACATTATCCGTGGAACATTGTTTTCATCAAGACCGTCTTGATAGAGGCCAGTGTTGTGGTGCAGCTGGTCAAGCTGCTGCCTGCCATGCCAGCATTCCGTGTTGGACTGCTGGTCTGAGTCTCAGCTACTCCACTTCTGATCCAGCTCAGTGCTTATGCACATGGGGATGGATGGCCTAGGTACTTGTGCCCCTGCCACCAGTTTTAGAGCCTGGGATGGAGTTCCTGGCTCCTAGGTCCAACCTTGTCCAGCCCTAGATGTTGCAGCCATCCGGAGAATGATCTAGTGGATGGAAGATCTCTGTCTCTCTCTCCCTTTCTCTGATACTCTGCCTTTAGAATAAATAAATATATCCTTTAAAAAAAAAAAGACTATTATGATAGATGGAAGCACAATTTCATTTAATAAAGATTAAATTTTAACTATGTTTCTGCTGGTGGAATGTATGCTGGGGGGAAAGAGGTGAAAAAGAAACAATAATCAAGTTAACAAATCCATAAATAAGAATAGACTATGTTAAATGATGTGAAGAAAATAATCAGGTTGATGAGCTAGAGAGTACCTGGAGTTGTGAAGGAGGAAGATTACATTAGACAGTGCAGAAAGGTTTCTCTGAGTAGGTGGCTTTGGAGCTGGGACCCAGGCAGGTTACTGGGGAAGAGTGTTTCTGACTAAGGTGGAGATCTGCTTGCTTTGAGAAACAGGAGAAACAATGTGTGGGGAATAGAGGACAAGAGGTAAAATGATAGAGGATGAATTGGGAATGGTGAATGTGCTGGATCTTGGGGTCCACTAAAGGATTTAAGCAGTAGGGTGACATGCTTTATGATTTTAGGGAATGATTCTGGCTACTTTGTTGAATATGGGTAAATTGAGCAGGACTGATGATTTGGAAATTAAAGATTAGGCATCACATGTTTCCTCTTCTCCCTGTTGGCTCACATGCAATCAGTCACCAACTTTGGGGAGCTCAGGGGGCACTCAAGGAATTGTGCAGGGGCTTGAATCAGTGGTAGTAGCAGACTTAGGGAGAAGTGCTTGGATCAAGAATTGCATTTAAAAACTACAATGTATCAGACACTGGTCTAGGGATCAACAGAACAAAGCTCCTGCCTTCCTGGATACATTTGATGGGAGACAGTAAGCAAGTAGACAGATGTGTGATATAGGAAAAGCAGGTCATCAGATGGCCGGCGCCTCGGCTGAATAGGCTAATCCTCTGCCTGCGGTCCTGGCACACCGGGTTCTAGTCCCAGTCTGGGCGCCGGATTCTGTCCCGGTTGCCCCTCTTCCAGGCTAGATCTCTGCTATGGCCCGGGAGTGCAGTGGAGGATGGCCCAAGTCCTTGGGTCCTGCACCCGCATGGGAGACCAGGAGAAGCACCTGGCTCCTGGATTTGGATCAGCGCTGTGCGTGCCGGCCACGGCAGCCATTGGAGGGTGAACCAACGGCAAAAGGAAGACCTTTCTCCCTGTCTCTCTCTCTCTCTCACTATCCACTCTGCCTGTCAAAAAAAAAAAAAAAAAAAAAAAACAGATCAAGAGTGATGGGGACTGTTTAAGACAGATTGGATGGTTCTCATTGTTTACCAAGATGCCTGTCTGGTCTATTAGGTGTACTTTCTTCATTATTTCTCCCCATTAACGTGCTAGCATACCTACTGCTACTCTCTGTCTCACATCTGAATGCTTTCTTGTACGAAGACAAGATCCCCCAAGCAGCCAATTTCTGGCAACTTATTTGGCAACCATGGAGTGATACTGAAAACCAGTGGGTATAAGCCATTCAGCTCCAGGTGATAAGACAGGGCTTCTAGCCTATCCCTCTGGATGATGTAACCAGTCTTCTGCACTGCACAAGACAGTCACTTCACAGGCCATCTCCAAACACCATAGGACAGATAGCAAGAGAATACCAATAAACAGCTCTAAGCCCATATGTCAGCTTGAAGAAAGTACAGAAGATGGACCCTTCATCCACATTACACCCATAAAATTATGGGTTACTTCTCTTGAGAGGGGGACTGTTACAGTAGCTAGGTAGACATGAGCCAATGTGTGTGCAAGGGGCAGAAGAAAAATGGGAATTCCTGTGTGATGGAACAAGGAAGTAAGCCTTGGAAGCAAACCAACATTTACATATCAAAAGTCTTGCCATTGTTCAATAACTTGGTTGGGTGGGTCCCTGCCCTCTCCCTGGGAACAGTTTATGAGAATCTCATCTTCCTTTCACCAGTGGTGCTACTATGAAGTTCTGGAAGGGGATTCCACACCCAGAAATCCCTCCAACTCAGCAGTATACCAGAAAAGATGTGAGGGAGGAGAAAGAGGGCCCACACCCAACATTGATAAAAACTCCAGTCTGAATGCAGACTATGATCTCAGTTCTTTAACAAGATGACTGCCTGGTCTGTTAGGTACTAACTCCATTATTTCTCTCCATTAATCTTCACTAGTGTGCTGACTGCTGTGATTGTATTAGATGAGGTGAATGGGGACAGCAAAGGGGGTGCTTGATTTGAGCTTGAGCCTTAGGGTAGATGGTGGTGTTATTTGCTGAGAAGGGAAGTATGGAGAATAAACAGTAAGAGATCAAAGTACCTCCTTGGCCTTTTTGATCTTCCAGGGGAAGCAATCCATGTTTTGTCACAGAAACCAGTTCATTTCAGCAATTGAAAATTTACACTCTAGAGGCTCTCAGCGTGGTGTTACACCCTTCTGCCCTGCCCAGGATTGAGTCCTTCCAGGAATGTCCTCTTAGAAATAAGGAAGTGCCTCTTTCTGGAGCTCTCCTCCACCTGCCAACTCCCTGACTCCTAGCCCTTCAAACCTCAGCAAGTCTGGCATCATCATTTTCCCACCCCACTTCATTCTCCTAAAGGGTGTTTGTCTCAGCCACCACCCATTTGCCCAAGACACAAGCTGGAAGTTGTTTTGGATACCTCCTGCCCCTTGCATCCACCCAATCACTGAGTCCTTTTGTTGTTCCCCTTGGGTTCATTACTCTCTACAGCACATCTTCACATCTCTCATTTGTACCCCTACAGGCCCTTCATACCTCTTAGCTGGCCTTACCTGATCTAGCTTTCTCACCAATGTCAAAAGCAAAGTAGATTGTATTATTTCCAGAGCTTAGGATCATGTCTCTCCCTGCTACCCTATCTTCAAATAAAATCCCAGCTCCTTACCCAGGGATTTGAGGCCAATCATGACTGGCCTCTGTGTACCTCTTTAGCTGCATCTCTTGTTCCTAGTCATCTTTTGTTCTATGTTCTGGTCAGAACTACTTAAAGCAAGCTGAGTCCTTACATTTTCCTGATCCCCTCACACTTTTTGCATGTGGTAGTCTCTCTTATTGAGTTTCCAGTGAGTACTTGCTCAGACTTTTAAACCCAACTTATAAATCCCCTCTTCCAGAAAAAAAAACTTCTTGTTTTCTACACTACTTGAAGCCCCTCTTACAATCTTCCAACTTTCCCATTCACTGCATAACAACATACCAATCCATTTACTTAGCTGTCTCCTTCGCTCCCAAATGAGCTTGTTGAAGGCTGGGATTGTGACCCTTTCTCCTTGTCCCCAATCCTAGAATGGGATCTGATTCAGGATGAGGGCTCACAAATAATTAAATTGGATAGATTTGGGCCCCGTTCCTTCAGATGCAACCTGGAAACTCTCATCTTTGTACAAACTTCTAGCAACCACTAATTAACAACAACAAAAGCAGTTTAGCACCTGTGGCAGGCATGAATCACTGTGCTTTATAAGGGTGGTCCTGAAGAGAGTATGGCCTGAGAGCCTTCATGTACTTCCTAACACCGTGTTAATGAGGGCAACCCTAAGTACAACTGGCACTTCTTCCTGAGCGTGGGATGCCTACTAGTGGGAGTGGAGAGGTTACAATGAGGCATCATAAACAGGCAGATTTAGATGTCAATTCCTGGTTGTACAGTTTTGGAGTGGCAATTTTGGCTCTCTATATTTTAGTTTCCTTGTCCATAAAATAAGGATAAAATGGCTCCCATACCAGTGAGCCTTTGTGAAGATGAAGCAACTCATGTCTGATGCGCTTAACTCAGTGCTGGGCACTGAGAACAAAAGGGTGGCTTGGTGGTAAATATTAGAAAGACTTCATCCTGATCTTTGAAACTCAATTCATTTTTATTTATTTATTAGAGATATTTTAATTATTTTAAAGGCAGAGTTACAGAAAGAGAAAGAGAGTCAGCACAGGAGAGATACCTTTAATAGGTAGGTTCATTCCCCATTCCCCACAATGGCCTGGGCTAGGCCAGCCAAAGCCAGGAGTCAAGAGTTTCTTCTGGGTCTCCCACATGGGTGTGAGAGCCCAAGCACTTGGGCTATCTTCTACTGCCTTCCCAGGCACATTAACAAGGAGCTGGATCAGAAGTGGAGCAGCCAGGACTTGAACCAGTGCCCATATGGGATGCCAATGTCACAGGTGGCTTAAGCTGCTACACCATAACATGGTCCCAAACTGCAATTTAAATATCAATTTTGCACCCATTCGGATTCACAAGCAGATTACATGATGGCATCTGCTTTGCCTTCTCACAGAACTTGATCACTTTTGTTTGTAGCGTTTATCATGGTATCATTTAGTCTGACTTCCTCGCTCAGCTCGGAAAGCTCCCAGAGGACAAGGACTCTGTCCTTTATTGTTTGCTGTTGCACTCTCTAATGACGTGGTTCCTGCCACACAGACAGCTCTACCAAATGCATGCATAAATTAATGAATGTGTAAACCTTTTCTACTGGCTGTTACCCCTGAAGATCTTGGCATGGTTTATGTGTGTGAATGTGTCTGATGGGGCTTTTTGGTGAGACTAGAAGTGAAAAAGCTGGTAGGAAGGTGATGGTGGGGAAGGATGGAGCAGATGCTGCTTACAGAGCTTGCCGTGTTAGGAGGGACTAAGATCACATAAGGACAGGCCTTTGCATCACAGGATTTTTAAGGTTGTCACTGCCTTAGGCTGTGAGGCCAGCATGTATAAGAATAGTTTGCACAGCTCTACTTTGAAAATCAGGACTTTGACTAAAAGCTTAGCCAACTAGTCAGCAAGAATAGCTTATAGGAGCTTAGAGCCTCATGAAAATTCCCAAACTGGGGATAATCCAAAAAAAAAAAAAAAAAGTTTTCTTCCTGGCTTTGAAAAGCAAGATTTTTTTTTTAAACACCTCAGTGTTATCTTCATCTATGGATACTTCCTGTGCAGAAGCTCATAGATTGCAGAACGGAAGAAGCCAGAAATAAACTGATTGCTTATAGGAAGTTATCAGCTGATCAATAAGAAAAGTAAGTAGTGTGGTGGCCAAACTAAAGCAATGCTCTCTTTTCTTTTAAAAAGATTTATTTATTTGAAAGACAGAGTGGTAGAGACAGAGGGAAAGAGAAAGAGAGATCTTCCATTCATTGGTTCACTCTCAAGATGCCCACAACAGCCAGTGCTGGGCAGGCGAAGCCTAGAGCCAGGAACTTCATCTAGTTTCCCACTTGGGTGACAGGAAACCCAAACACTTGGGCCATCATCTGCTGTCTCCCAGGCACAATAGCAGGAAACTTGGTTGGAAGCAGAGGCGAGACTTTATTCCAGGCACTTCAAAATAGGATGGAGGTGAGGGGCTCATCCAGTGATGCTCTTTAAAGTGTGGTACTTGGGGTTGGTGTTGTGGTTTAACGGGTTAAGCTGCCATCTGCAATGCAGGCAGCCCATATGGGAAACAGTTTGAGTCCCAGCTGCTCCACTTCCCATTCCAGCTTCCTCTTAATGCACCTGAGAAAGCAGTGCCCAAGTGCTTTGGTCCCTGCACCCACATGGGAGACCCAGATGAAACTTCTGGCTCCTGGCTTCGGCCTGGCCTAGCTCCAGCCTTTGTATCCATTTGGTGAGTGAAACAGCAGATGGAAGATCTCTATCTCTGTCTTTCCCTTTCTATGTCTCTCTGTAATTCTGCCTTTCAAATAAGTAAAATAAGACTTTAAGAAAAATAACAACAACAACAAAATAACAAAATGTGCTACTTAGATGGGTGCATCTCCCAAAAAGATATGGAGTATGATGCAAATCAGACAAGATTGGATACATTCAAGGTGGTATGGCCATTGACAGATGTAAGTCAAATACATCACTAAGCATATCATTTTTAGTCCAGTTGATATTTTCTTCATAGACTTTCTTGATGAAAGTAGAATTGCATTGATTTATACTTTGGCCTAAGTTGTTCCTGCTGTAGGTTTGGACCAATAACAAATGGTTCCCTAACAAGAAGCCTGGTCTACAGCATGGCTCTACTACTTAAATAACTCCTTTAAGCTCTCTGAGCCTTGGCTTCCAAATCTGGAAAATGGAAATCCATATGCTCAACAAAAATTTTGAGTACCTTTGAGTATTTTGTTCCATTCACTGCTTTATGAATTAATATTGCAGTGACTCTAGCAGATAGGATACTTGCTTTCAGGGGGCTTACATATAACGAAATGAGATAAAGACAGCTTATGATAAATGCTGTTAAGAAAGTTGATACGGTAAGGTGAGAGAGAGTATCTCTGTTATGTGTGAAACAGGTAAGGCCTTTCTTGAGGAGATTGATGTTAGAAGTTTGAGGAGATGATCATGCAAGTAACTCAAGATTAGGCTTCCACACAGAGGGAACAGCAAGTGCAAAGGCTCTGGGGCACATGGAGGAGACAAGAAGATGTCCCATTGGTCTGGAGTACAGTGAGCAGGATGAAGTGAGGCAGAAAGACCTGGGATATCTAGTTCTTACCCAGTCTTGTGGGACACAGAGAAGAGTTTGAAGCAATTTGAAGCCATTGGAATTCAAAAATAGATCATAAAGTTTCTTGTAAACCTTGTTAAAAGAATTTGGACTTTGTTCAAAGAACAGCAGAGATTCCACCAAGAGGAGTGTCAGGATTAGAACAACATTATAGACAGTTGACTTTGTCTAGAGTAAAGATAACATCTTAGGATGCGAGGCAAGCAGAGCACTGAGGAAGACATTCTGGTAGTGAAATGAGTGAATCAATGCGAGGAGGACTGCATCAACGTTGTGGACTTGATCACAAGATTCCTTGTGGCAGAAGCCTCCCCTAGCTTGAGATATTGTTTAGCACTAATTTTAGTTCTTTGTTACAGTCAGCTGTTTTTAATAATACTATATTGGTCTTTTAAAAAAATATTTAATGATTTGAAGGGCAGAGTAATTGATCTTCCATCCATTGTTTCACTCCTCAAATGACTGAAAGGACCAGGCTCAAACTAGGAGACATGAACTCCATCTGGTTTCTCACATGGGGAGCAGGGACCCAAGTACTTGGATCATCTTCCACTGCCTTCCCAGGCACATTAACAGGAATCTGGATTGGAACTGGAGCAGTGAGGACTTGAACTGGTCACTAGATGTGCGTTGCCAGTGTTGCAAGTGGCAGCCCAACCTTC